>NC_086455.1:88099089-88464089 GCF_028390025.1 Pseudophryne corroboree
TTCCAACCCCGCAATAACAGACTGGAGGGACTGCATCTTGAACTTGAATACCCTCAAATACAGATTGAGATCCTTCAAGTTCAGGATTGCCCTGACCGAGCCGTCCGGCTTCAGTACGAGAAACAGGCTTGAGTAATAGCCCTGTTTCCGAAGATGAGAGGGAACTCGGATCACCACCCTTGTGGATAGAAGCTTCTGGACCGCTGCCTGTAAGGCAACTCCTCGGTTGTCGGAAACTGGCAAACCCGTGGTAAAAAAACGCTGGGGCGGTTGTTCCTGAAAATCGAGTGATTAGACCCCGGACCCAAGCGTCTGGACAGGACTGTACCCAGACCTCCTTGAAATCTCACAGACGAGCTCCCACCCTGTGATTTCCCAGGTGGGAGGGAAGCCCGTCATGCGGTGGTAGTAGTAGAGGACTTAATCTCTGACTGGGTTGAGGCTGGGTTGAGGCTGCAGAACCTCTACATCTATGGCCACGGAAGGTAGAAGCTCGTCCCCTGGCCTGGCCTCGAAACCTGGAAGGGGAACGAAAGGATCAAAAGGAGGACCCCTATATGGCCTGCGAGTGGCTGGAACAGCAGAAGGAAGATAAGTCGACTTACCACCGGTGGCCTGAGAGATCCAGGCATCCAGATCCTTACCAAACAGAACCTCACCCGTAAAGGGCAACGCTTCTGCTGCCCTTTTGGATTCCATATCCGCTTGCCACTGCCGGAGCCAGAGAGCTCTGCGGGCCGCAATTGCTAAAGCGGAAATTCTAGCTCCGAGAATGCATATGTCTTTGGACGCTTCGCAAAGATAAAGGGCTGATTCACGGATGTGTTCCGCCAACTGTATCAACTGATCCGCCGGCAATTCGTCACGAATTCCAGAGGACAAGTGCTCCGCCCAAGCTTCGATCGCCTTGTTGACCCAACAACCTACCTGCGCCGGGCGATGTAATACCCCCGCCGCCGAGTAAATAGTCTTCAAGGTGGATTCCAACTTCCTATCCGACGCCTCCTTAAGCGAAGTCGCTCCCGGAACCGGTAGGACCGTCTTTTTGGACAGATGAGACACCGAAGGATTGACAAACGGAGAGGTCTCATAACGTTTCCTGCTATCTGCGGGAAAAGGATAGGAAGACAACAGTTTTCTTGATTCCTGAAATTTTGCGTCTGGATGTTTCCAGGCTGCCGTTATGAGCGCATCCAGCTCCTCCGAAGAAAGGTCACCGGCAAGCATTGGTTGGTGCCAAACCTTGAAGGGCGTACGGCGTCCTGCTCCGTCTCCTCTACCTGTAATACTGAGCGAATAGCAGTAATAAGAGCCTCTATACCCTGAGCTACTGGTTCAGAGTCCCCGTACACCTGATCGTCATCAGTATCCTGTATATCTACATCCTGTACATCTAACCCCGCCTCATCTAATTGAGGCATATCATCGTCAAAGTCCTGCAACACAGAGGCTAGCAATCTCTTTTTAGAAGCCTGTTGAGGGGGGCTAAAGGACGGGGCTTGGGAAGAAATTACCACCCTAGAGAGCCCCTCTACTGACTTTGCCAATGAGACAGACCATGCAGGTTCTGGCTCCGGTACCGGGACAAGCTGTCGGAACCGGGCTGCCTCTCTATCTTCCCGAGAGGCCTTCAGTTCCCCAGTCAGCAAAGACATAACCTCTGAGTTGTGTCGTCCATGCAGGGGCGCTCTGGGGTTCTGAGGAGGGCTGAGCAGATGGCTCTGACTCCTCATATAAAACATGACCATGTTTTTGTGTTGCCTTGGAGCCTTTACTGGCCATGGCAGCACCTAACACCTGTGACCCTCCCCCACAGGAAAACAGCAATAGGCAGAAGGGGAGGGAGGGGGGAGAGTAGGGAAAAATGCAGCCACAGCAGCCCGAGCTATCCTGCACGATACTGTGCAGTGACAGGCTGTCAAGAAGATATAGGTACCCCCCAGTGACCCCTGTCCCCACTGAAACTGTCTCACTGATCCGTGGCACTTCTCCGTCCCGCGCTGCAGCAAAGGAAATGGCCGCCAGCGCGCTCCGATTCCGGCGGCACAGAGCGGGACTAAGCTCCGCCCCCCTCCGCAAAGGCGCCAAATTTGAACTTGCTTTTCACCTTTTGCAGGATCCACGTAGCGGCTCTGTGAGCCGTGCTGAGCGGGGCTACGAGCGGGGAGGGGGACAGGCGGGAGACAAGCCGAACCTGAACTAAGGTCTCTGTTTTAAATAAATAAATATTTAAAGAAAAAATAAGATTTTAAACCTACCAGTAAATCTATTTCTCGTAGTCCGTAGAGGATGCTGGGGACTCCGTAAGGACCATGGGATAGACGGGCTCCGCAGGAGACATGGGCACTTTAAGAAATACTTTAGATCTGGTGTGCACTGGCTCCTCCCTCTATGCCCCTCCTCCAGACCTCAGTTAGAGAAACTGTGCCCAGAGGAGACGGACAGTATGAGGAAAGGATTTTTGTTAATCCAAGGGCAAGATTCATACCAGCCACACCGTATAACTTGTGATATACTATCCAGTTAACAGTATGAAAACGACATAGCATCAGTCCAAGACCGATGAGACTATAACATAACCCTTATTTAAGCAATAACTATATACAAGTCTTGTAGAAGTAGTCCGCACTTGGGACGGGCACCCAGCATCCTCTACGGACTACGAGAAAAAGATTTACCGGTAGGTTTAAAATAAGAATTTACTTACCGATAATTCTATTTCTCGGAGTCCGTAGTGGATGCTGGGGTTCCTGAAAGGACCATGGGGAATAGCGGCTCCGCAGGAGACAGGGCACAAAAGTAAAGCTTTTACAGGTCAGGTGGTGTGTACTGGCTCCTCCCCCTATGACCCTCCTCCAGACTCCAGTTAGGTACTGTGCCCGGACGAGCGTACACAATAAGGGAGGATTTTGAATCCCGGGTAAGACTCATACCAGCCACACCAATCACACCGTACAACTTGTGATCTAAACCCAGTTAACAGTATGATAACAGAGGAGCCTCTGAAAGATGGCTTCCTAAACAATAACCCGAATTAGTTAACAATAACTATGTACAAGTATTGCAGATAATCCGCACTTGGGATGGGCGCCCAGCATCCACTACGGACTCCGAGAAATAGAATTATCGGTAAGTAAATTCTTATTTTCTCTATCGTCCTAAGTGGATGCTGGGGTTCCTGAAAGGACCATGGGGATTATACCAAAGCTCCCAAACGGGCGGGAGAGTGCGGATGACTCTGCAGCACCGAATGAGAGAACTCCAGGTCCTCCTTTGCCAGGGTATCAAATTTGTAAAAATTTACAAACGTGTTCTCCCCTGACCACGTAGCTGCTCGGCAGAGTTGTAATGCCGAGACCCCTCGGGCAGCCGCCCAAGATGAGCCCACCTTCCTTGCGGAATGGGCCTTAACAGATTTAGGCTGTGGCAGGCCTGCCACAGAATGTACAAGTTGAATTTTGTTACAAATCCAACGAGCAATCGACTGCTTAGAAGCAGGTGCACCCAACTTGTTGGGTGCATACAGTATAAACAGCGAGTCAGATTTTCTGACTCCAGCCGTCCTTTAAATGTATATTTTTAAGGCTCTGACAACGTCCAACAACTTGGAGTCCTTCAAGTCGTCTGTAGCCGCAGGCACTACAATAGGCTGGTTCAGGTGAAACGCTGATACCACCTTAGGGAGAAAATGCGGACGCGTCCGCAGCTCTGCCCTATGTCGAATGGAAAATTAAATAAGGGCTTTTATAAAACAAAGCCGCCAGTTCAGATACTCTCCCGGCCGAAGCCAGGGCCAGTAACATAGTCACTTTCCATGTGAGATATTTCAAATCCACATTCTTTAGTGGTTCAAACCAATTGGATTTGAGGAAATCTAAAACTACATTTAGATCCCACGGTGCCACCTTAGGCACCACAGGAGGCTGTATATGCAGTACTCCTTTGATAAAAATCTGGACCTCAGGGACTGAGGCCAATTCTTTTTGGAAGAATATTGATAGGGCCGAAATTTGAACCTTAATAGATCCCAATTTGAGACCCATAGACAATCCTGATTGCAGGAAATGTAGGAAAACGACCCAGTTGAAATTCCTCCATCGGAGCACTCCGCTGCTCGCACCACGCAACATATTTTCGCCAAATACGGCGATAATGCTTCGCGGTGACTTCCTTCCTTGCCTTTATCAAGGTAGGAATGACTTCTTCTGGAATGCCTTTTCCTTTTAGGATCTGGCATTCAAACGCCATGCCGTCAAACGCAGCCGCGGTAAGTCTTGAAAAAGACAAGGACCCTGCTGAAGCAGGTCCCTTCTCAGAAGTAGAGGCCACGGATCGTCCGTGACCATCTCTTGAAGTTCCGGGTACCAAGTCCTTCTTGGCCAATCCGGATCCACTAGTCTTACTCCTCTTTGCCGTATAATCCTCAATACCTTTGGTATGAGAGGCAGAGGAGGAAACACATATACCGACTGGTACACCCAAGGTGTTACCAGCGCGTCCACAGCTATTGCCTGCGGATCTCTTGACCTGGCGCAATACCTGTCCAGTGTTTTGTTGAGGCGAGACGCCATCATGTCCACCATTGGTTTTACCCAACGGTTTAATAGCATGTGGGAAACTTCTGGATGAAGTCCCCACTCTCCCGGGTGAAGGTCGTGTCTGCTGAGGAAGTCTGCTTCCCAGTTGTCCACGCCCGGGATGAATACTGCTGACAGTGCTATCACGTGATACTCCGCCCAGCGAAGGATCCTGGCAGCTTCTGCCATTGCCCTCCTGCTTCTTGTGCCGCCCTGTCTGTTTACATGGGCGACTGCCGTGATGTTGTCCGACTGGATCAACACCGGTCTTCCTTGAAGCAGAGGTTCCGCCTGGCTTAGAGCATTGTAGATTGCTCTTAGTTCCAGAATGCTTATGTGAAGAGACTTTTTCAAGCTCGACCACACTCCCTGGAAATTTCTTCCCTGTGTGACTGCTCCCCAGCCTCTCAGGCTGGCATCCGTGGTCACCAGGATCCGATCCTGCATGCCGAATCTGCGGCCCTCCAATAGATGAGCCTCCTGCAACCACCACAGAAGGGATACCCTTGTCCTCGGCGACAGGGTTATCCACAGGTGCATCTGAAGATGCGACCCTGACCATTTGTCCAACAGATCCCTTTGCATGGAATCTGCCGAAAGGGATTGCTTCGTAAGAAGCTACCATTTTTTCCCAGGACTCTTGTGCATTGATGTACAGACACCTTTCCTGGTTTTAGGAGGTTCCTGACCCGGTCAGATAACTCCTTGGCTTTTTCTTCGGGAAGAAAAACCTTTTTCTGAACTGTGTCCAGAATCATCCCCAGGAACAGCAGACGAGTTGTTGGCATTAATTGGGATTTTGGAATATTCAGAATCCATCCGTGCTGCTTTAGCACCTCTTGAGATAGTGCTAAACCCATCTCTAGCTGTTCTCTGGACTTTGCCCTTATTAGGAGATCGTCCAAGTATGGGATAATTAATACGCCTTTTCTTCGAAGAAGAAATATTATCTCGGCCATTACCTTTGTAAAGACCCGAGGTGCCGTGGACAAACCAAACGGCAGCGTCTGAAACTGATAGTGACAGTTTTGTACAACGAACCTGAGGTACCCCTGGTGTGAGGGGTAATTGGAACGTGGAGATACGCATCCTTGATGTCCAAGGATACCATAAAGTCCCCTTCTTCCAGGTTCGCTATCACTGCTCTGAGTGACTCCATCTTGAACTTGAACTTCTTTATGTACAGGTTCAAGGACTTCAGATTTAGAATAGGCCTTACCGAGCCATCCGGCTTCGGTACCACACAAAGAGTGGAGTAATACCCCTTCCCTTGTTGTAGAAGAGGTACCTTGACTATCACCTGCTGAGAATACAGCTTGTGAATGGCTTCCAAAACCGTCTCCCTTTCTGAGGGGGACGTTGGTAAAGCAGACTTCAGGAAACGGCGAGGTGGCTCTGTCTCTAATTTCAACCTGTACCCCTGAGATATTATCTGCAGGATCCAGGGATTTACCTGCGAGTGAGCCCACTGCGCGCTGTAATTCTTGAGACGACCGCCTACCGCCCCCGAGTCCGCTTGCGAAGCCCCAGCGTCATGCTGAGGCTTTTGTAGAAGCCGGGGAGGGCTTCTGTTCCTGGGAAGGAGCTGCCTGTTGCTGTCTCTTCCCTCGTCCTCTGCCTCGTGGCAGATATGAATAGCCCTTTGCTCTCTTATTTTTAAAGGAACGAAAGGGCTGCGGTTGAAAGGTCGGTGCCTTTTTCTGTTGGGGAGTGACTTGAGGTAGAAAGGTGGATTTCCCGGCCGTAGCCGTGGCCACCAAATCCGATAGACCGACCCCAAATAACTCCTCTACGCATCGCCTGTCCACTGTCGTGTCCATAAAGCTCTTCTGGCCGAAATGGACATAGCACTTACCCGTGATGCCAGTGTGCAGATATCTCTCTGTGCATCACGCATATAAAGAAATGCATCCTTTATTTGTTCTAACGACAGTAAAATATTGTCCCTGTCCAGGGTATCAATATTTTCGATCAGGGACTCTGACCAAACTACCCCAGCACTGCACATCCAGGCAGTCGCAATAGCTGGTCGTAGTATAACACCTGCATGTGTGTATATACCTTTTTGGATATTTTCCATCCTCCTATCTGATGGATCTTTAAGTGCGGCCGTCTCAGGAGAGGGTAACGCCACTTGTTTTGATAAGCGTGTTAGCGCTTTGTCCACCCTAGGAGGTGTTTCCCAGCGCTCCCTAACCTCTGGCGGGAAAGGGTATAAAGCCAATAACTTCTTTGAAATTAGCAGTTTTTTATCGGGGCACCCCACGCTTCATCACACACGTCATTTAATTCTTCTGATTCGGTAAAAACTACTGGTAGTTTTTTCACATCCCACATAATACCCTGTTTAGTGGTACCTGTAGTATCAGCTAAATGTAACATCTCCTTTATTGCCAAAATCATATAACGTGTGGCCCTACTGGAAAATACGGTTGATTCGTCACCTTCACCACCGGAATCAGTGCCTGTGTCTGGGTCTGTGTCGACCGACTGAGGCAAGGGGCGTTTTACAGCCCCTGACGGTGTTTGAGGCGCCTGGACAGGCACTAATTGAGTGTCCGGCCGCCTCATGTCGGCAAACGACTGCTTAAGCGAGTTGACGCTATCCCGTAATTCCACAAATAAAGGCATCCATTCTGGTGTCGACCCCCTAGGAGGTGACATCCTCATATTTGGCAATTGCTCCGCCTCCACACCAATAACGTCCTCATACATGTCGACACACACGTACCGACACACAGCAGACACACAGGGAATGCTCTATACGAAGACAGGACCCACTAGCCCTTTGGGGAGACAGAGGGAGAGTCTGCCAGCACACACCAAAAAGCGCTATATATGACAGGGATAGCCTTATGATTAAGTGCTCCCTTATAGCTGCTTTTATATTAATATATTGCCATTTATTTTGCCCCCCCTCTCTGTTATACCCTGTTTCTGTAGTGCAGTGCAGGGGAGAGACCTGGGAGCCTTCCTGACCAGCGGAGCTGTGACAGAAAATGGCGCCGTGTGCTGAGGAGATAGGCCCCGCCCCTTTTTCGGCGGGCTCGTCTCCCGCTATTTAGTACATTTAGGCAGGGGTAAATATCTCCATATAGCCTCTGGGGCTATATGTGAGGTATTTTTAGCCTTTTTAAAGGTCTTCATTTGCCTCCCAGGGCGCCCCCCCCCCAGCGCCCTGCACCCTCAGTGACTGCCGTGTGAAGTGTGCTGAGAGGAAAATGGCGCACAGCTGCAGTGCTGTGCGCTACCTTAAGAAGACTGCAGGAGTCTTCAGCCGCCGATTCTGGACCTCTTCTTGCTTCAGCATCTGTGAGGGGGCCGGCGGCGTGGCTCCGGTGACCATCCAGGCTGTACCTGTGATCGTCCCTCTGGAGCTTCATGTCCAGTAGCCAAGAAGCCAATCCATCCTGCACGCAGGTGAGTTCACTTCTTCTCCCCTCTGTCCCTCGTTGCAGTGATCCTGTTGCCAGCAGGAATCATGTAAAATAAAAAACCTAAGCTAAACTCTCTAAGCAGCTCTTTATGAGAGCCACCTAGAATTGCACCCTTCTCGGCCGGGCACAAAAATCTAACTGGAGTCTGGAGGAGGGTCATAGGGGGAGGAGCCAGTACACACCACCTGACCTGTAAAAGCTTTACTTTTGTGCCCTGTCTCCTGCGGAGCCGCTATTCCCCATGGTCCTTTCAGGAACCCCAGCATCCACTTAGGACGATAGAGAAAATCTTATTTTCTCTTACGTCCTAGAGGATGCTGGGGACTCCGTAAGGACCATGGGGATTATACCAAAGCTCCCAAACGGGCGGGAGTGCGCGGATGACTCTGCAGCACCGATTGAGCAAACAGGAGGTCCTCCTCAGCCAGGGTATCAAACTTATAGAACTTTGCAAAGGAGTTTGAACCCGACCAAGTAGTAGCTCGGCACAGCTGTAGCGCCGAGACCCCTCTGGCAGCGGCCAAAGAAGAGCCCACCTTCCTAGTGGAATGAGCCTTGACCGATTTAGGTAACGGCAATCCCGCCGTAGAATGCGCCTGCTGAATCGTGTTACAGATCCAGCGAGCAATAGTCTGCTTTGAAGCAGGAGCGCCAACCTTGTTGGCCGCATACAGAACGAACAAAGCTTCAGTCTTCCTGATTCTAGCCGTTCTGGTCACATAAATCTTCAAAGCCCTGACTACATCCAGGGACTCAATCCTCCAAGTCCCGTGTAGCCACAGGCACGACAATAGGTTGGGTCACATGAAAATATGAGACCACTTATGGCAGAAAGTGAGGGCGAGTCCTCAACTCTGCCCTATCCACGTGAAAAACCAAGTATGGGCTTTTATGTGATAAAGCCGCCAATTCGGAAACACGTCTTGCCGAAGCGCCAACAACATGACCACTTTCCACGTGAGGTATTTCAACTCCACAGTTTTGAGTGGTTCAAACCAAGGTGACTTGAGGAAACGTAACACCACGTTAAGATCCCAAGGCGCCACCGGAGGCACAAAGGGAGGCTGAATATGCAGCACCCCCTTCACAAAGGTCTGTACTTCAGGAATAGAGGCCAATTCTCTTTGAAAGAAAATGGATAAAGCCGAAATCTGGACCTTTATGGACCATAATTTTAGGCCCAAAGTCACTCCTGTTTGACGGAAGTGAAGTAGACGGCCCAAATGGAACTCCTCCGTAGGAGCAGCTCTGGCCTCACACCAAGAAACATATTTCCGCCATATACGGTGATAATGTTTTAACGTCACATCTTTCCTAGCCGTGGCTGAAAAACCGAAGACGAGCCCCCACCAGATCTGCCTCCCCTCGGGAAGCCCCAGCGTCATGCGGTGGACTTTGCAGACGCAGGGGAGGACTTCTGCTCTTGGGAACTAGCTGTGTGCAGCTTTTTTCCCCTGCCTTTCCCTCTGGCAACAAAGGATGATCCACGTACCTTCTTGTTTTTCTTGTAACGAAAGGACTGCATTTGATAATGAGGTGCCTTTTTTGTATGCTGCGGGGGAACATAAGGTAAGAAATTTGACTTACCCGCTGTAGCCGTAGAGACAAGATCCGAGAGGCCGTCTCCAAACAACTCCATCCCTTTGTAAGGCAAGGACTCCATATGCCGGTTTGAATCGGCATCTCCAGTCCACTGTCGGGGCCACAAGAGCCGCCTAGCAGAAATAGACATAGCATTTATTCTGGAGCTTAATAAACAAATGTCTCTCTGAGCATCCCTCATATACAAGGCAGCATCTCTGATATGCTCTATGGTCATTTGAATGGCGTTCCTATCTAAGGTGTCAATTTCCGTAGATAAGGAATCTGCCCATGCCACAACCGCACTACAAACCCAGGCCGACGCCATAGCCGGTCGAGCAATAGTACCGGAATGATTGTAAATGTGCTTTAAGGTAATTTCCTGCCTGCGATCAGCAGGTTCCTTGAGGGAAGCCGTATCCCGAGAAGGCAGTGCCACCTTTTTGGACAAACGCGTCAGCGCCTTGTCAACTTTTGGCGTAGATTCCCAGCGTATCCTATCAGTTTACGCACAAGTCACTTAATTCAAATGAGGATGGAAGAGTGACTTCAGGCTTTTTCCCTTTATACATGTGTACCCTCGTGTCAGGGACAGGGGGTTCCTCAGTAATATGCAAAACCTCTTTAGTGGCAATAATCATATACCGTATACCCTTAGCCACCTTCGGCTGTAATTTTGCATCTTCATAGTCGACACTAGAGTCAGTATCTGTGTCGGTATCTGTGTCATCGATCTGGGATATGGTGCGCTTCTGAGACCCCGAAGGACCTGGAGCCCCAGGGACAGGCATGGACTGGCTACCTGACTGATCCCTAGCTTCTGCCTTGTCTAACTTTTTATGCAATAGATTGACATTTGCATTCAAGACATTCAGCATATCCACCCATTCCGGTGTCGGCGTTGCAGACGGCGACCTGACATTCAAGCACTCCCCCTCCACATTAAGCGAGCCTTCCTCGTCAAACATGTCGACACACGCGTACTGACACTTCACACACACAGGGAACCCCTTTCCTGAAGACAGTATCCCTGTCAAGGCCCTTTGGAGAGACAGAGAGAGAGTATGCCAGCACACACCCCAGCGCAATAATAACCCTGGAGAACACAAAATGTTTTTCCCCAGCAGCGCTGTATAATATGTAAACCGCCAATGATGTGCCCCCCTCTCTTTTAAGCACCCTTTCACCGTGTGTAAGCAGGGGAGAGTCCGGGGAGCTTCCTCTCAGCAGTGCTGTGGAGAGAAAATGGCGCTGGTGAGTGCTGAGGGAGAAGCTCCGCCCCCTCGGCGGCGGGGGTACTGTCCCGCTCAAACTTAGTAAAATATGGCGGGGGCTCTTTTATTTTCATGTACAGAGCCCACCTGTACATGTATATAGTCTTTTTGCCATGCAGAGGTTTATATTGCTGCCCAGGGCGCCCCCCCCTGCGCCCTGCACCCTTACAGTGACCGGAGTATGTGAGGTGTATGGGAGCAATGACGCACAGCTGCAGTGCTGTGCGTTACTTCAGTGAAGCTGAAGGCTTCTGCCGCCTGACGACTTCTGTCTTCTGTACTTCTCCTCACAGAGCTAGAACGGCGGAGCGGCTCCGGGGGTGGACGCCCAGTAAGAACCTGCGTTCACCCCCTCTAATGGTGTCCAGTAGCCGAGGAAGCAGAGCCTATCTTTGACAAGAAGGTCTGCTCCTCTCTCCTCAGTCCCTCGATGCAGGGAGCCTGTTTCCAGCAGTGCTCCCTGTGAAAAAGTAGTAAAAGGTAGACAAAATCCAAACAAAAATGCTTCTAGGTAGAGAACTCTGGAGAGCTCTCTGCAGTGTACCCATCTTGCTCTGGGCACAGTGTAAAACTGAGGTCTGGAGGAGGGGCATAGATGGAGGAGCCAGTGCACACCCAGAGTCCAAAGCTTTTTTAAAGTGCCCTATCTCATGCGGAGCCCATCTATTCCCCATGGTACTTACGGAGTCCCAGCATCCTCAAGGACGTTAGAGAAACACACAATGTGTTTACCCAGTAGCGCTGTAATACTATTTGCTACCAATTATGTGCCCCGACCCCTCTTCTCTGAAACCTCCTTTCACTGTGGATAAAGCAGGGGAGAGTCCAGGGAGCTTCCTCTCAGCTGTGCTGTGGAGAAAATGGCGCTGGCGAGTGCTGAGGGGGCTTCTGTCCCGCTTAAATATACTAAAAACTGGCGGGGGCTCTTTATATATACAGTGCCTAGCTGTATATATATATCTCTTTTGCCAGAAATGAGGTTTATATTGCTGCCCAGGGCGCCACCCCTGCGCCCTGCACCCTTACAGTGACTGCCGTGTGTGAGGTCTGGAGGAGGGGCATAGAGGGAGGAGCCAGGGCACACCAGTTCTAAAGTCTTTCTTAAAGTGCCCATGTCTCCTGCGGAGTCAGTCTATCCCATGGTCCTTACGGAGTCCCCAGCATCCTCTAGGACGTAAGAGAAATAGCCAGAGCTACTCCCAAGCCCCCATGCCACCCTTTAACAAAAAGCTGTAGAGAGCGGGGGGAGGGGCAGAGAAGCATTCAGCATTTAATAACTTATTCACCGCTATGCAGTGTGTGGTGGAGTGGCCCCGGCACGCGCCGCACGCAGCGGTGTCCGGCCACGTATACTTATCGCTGCCGTGCTGCTAGAATCTTCAGCCGACGGAGCGGCCCGGACACGCGCCGCACGCAGCGGTGTCCGGCCAACTCCGGAGAGCTAGTGTCTCCATCAGCCCAGGGCCCATCCCGAGCCGCACGCAGCTGCGATGGGACCCCGCCGGCAGCCTCCCGCGGTGCAGACTGGCAGTGGCAGAGCTGCCAATCTGTGGATGTAAGTAAGAAGAAAAAAGAAAAGAAAAAAAAAATTCTTCATAGAAGACCCAAGTGAACCAGCTCCCTTGGGCACAAATTAAAGACTGGCTTGGAGGGGGGACATAGTAGGGGAGGAGCTAGCCACAGTGTTAGAATTTTAAAGTGCCAGCTCCCAATTACTTATTTAGTGTACCTTTAACATGCTCTTGTGGCAAAAGACTGCAGTTACTCCTGAGAACTTTATATTTATTGGATATGACAGCATGTCATTTATCTCACCCATTTGCCAGGTGCTATAAATAGAGAGTGGTTTAGTAAGGTGCTTCTTCATCTTACAGCACTCTCAGATAGTGCAGAAAGTTGGGAGCCCTATTATAAACCCGTTCGGTACAGATATGGAGGAGCATGATTATCGCTCGATAAACAGTAAGCTAAAATATGTAGAATTGATCATTTATTTTACTAGACCGTTAATATTGTAATGCAAGATTATAAAGTAATCTTGCATGTCATTTTCTACAGACATCCGAGAGTCTGTTTCAATGATAAGTTAGCTGTGTAAATAAGACACCAGCTACCACTGTGAGTTAGACAGTTGCCAGTATTACAGCTAAGATTGCTCAGCTGTGGTATATTTTCTCAATTGGGAGCACTTAAAATTTGTATTAATTCTCTAGGTCATACAGATGTGTCCTCACACAACTATCCTCAATACACCACGCAGCGGACTATGGGGTATATGCAATTAGAGGCAAATCGCGGCAATTTGTCGCCCGTTTTTTAATTCGACACAATTCGACCGCCGAATTCCGGCAAGTGGGTGCCGGAATTCAACATATTCAATAAAAAACGGATTCGACAGTCCCGCTGTCGAAAAACGGCCGATTTGACGGATTTTGATCCGATTTAAAAAAAAAACCTGAAAAAACGGTAAAAAAAAAAACTAAAAAAAAAAATTGCGTGGGGTCCCCCCTCCAAAGCATAACCAGCCCAGGGCTCTTCGAGCCGGTCCTGGTTCTAAAAATCCGGGGGGGAAATGACAGGGGATCCCCTGTATTTTTAAAACCAGCACCGGGCTCTGCGCCTGGTGCTGGTGCAAAAAACACGGGGGACAAAAATAGTAGGGGTCCCCCGTATTTTTTACACCAGCATCGGGCTCCACTAGCTGGACAGATAATGCCACAGCCGGAGGTCACTTTTATACAGCGCCCTGCGGCTGTGGCATTAAATATCCAACTAGTCACCCCTGGCCGGGGTACCCTGGGGGAGTGGGGACCCCTTCAATCAAGGGGTCGTCCCCCCCAGCCACCCAAGGGCCAGGGGTGAAGACCGAGGCTGTCCCCCCCATCCAAGGGCTGCGGATGGGGGGCTTATAGCCTTGATAAAATTGAAAGAATATTGCTTTTTTCCAGTAGTACTACTACAAGTCCCAGCAAGCCTCCCCCGCAAGCTGGTACTTAGAGAACCACAAGTACCAGCATACGGGAGAAAAACGGGCCCACTGGTACCTGTAGTTCTACTGGGGAAAAAAAAAATAAGAATTTACTTACCGATAATTCTATTTCTCATAGTCCGTAGTGGATGCTGGGGACTCCGTCAGGACCATGGGATCAGCGGCTCCGCAGGAGACAGGGCACAAAAGCAAGCTTTTAGGATCACATGGTGTGTACTGGCTCCTCCCCCCATGACCCTCCTCCAAGCCTCAGCCAGGTACTGTGCCCGGACGAGCGTACACAATAAGGAAGGATCTTGAATCCCGGGTAAGACTCATACCAGCCACACCAATCACACCGTACAACTTGTGATCTGAACCCAGTTAACAGTATGATAACAATGAAGTAGCCTCTAAAAAAAGATGGCTCACAACAATAATAACCCGATTTTTGTAACAATAACTATGTACAAGTATTGCAGACAATCCGCACTTGGGATGGGCGCCCAGCATCCACTACGGACTATGAGAAATAGAATTATCGGTAAGTAAATTCTTATTTTCTCTAACGTCCTAGTGGATGCTGGGGACTCCGTCAGGACCATGGGGATTATACCAAAGCTCCCAAACGGGCGGGAGAGTGCGGATGACTCTGCAGCACCGAATGAGAGAACTCCAGGTCCTCCTCAGCCAGGGTATCAAATTTGTAGAATTTTACAAACGTGTTTCCCCCTGACCACGTAGCTGCTCGGCAAAGTTGTAAAGCCGAGACCCCTCGGGCAGCCGCCCAAGATGAGCCCACCTTCCTTGTGGAATGGGCATTTACAGATTTTGGCTGTGGCAGGCCTGCCACAGAATGTGCACGTTGAATTGTACTACAAATCCAACGAGCAATAGTCTGCTTAGAAGCAGGAGCACCCAGCTTTTTTGGGTGCATACAATATAAACAGCAAGTCAGACTTTCTGACTCCAGCCGTCCTGGAAATATATATATATATATATTTTCAGGGCCCTGAAAACGTCTAGCAACTTGGAGTCCTCCAAGTCCCTAGTAGCCGCAGGCACCACAATAGGTTGTTTCAGGTGAAACGCTGACACCACCTTAGGAAGAAACTGGGGACGAGTCCGCAGTTCTGCCCTGTCCGAATGGAAAATCAAATATGGGCTTTTGTAAGACAAAGCCGCCAATTCTGACAATCGCCTGGCCGAGGCCAGGGCCAACAGCATGGTCACTTTCCATGTGAGATATTTCAAATCCACAGATTTGAGCGGTTCAAACCAATATGATTTGAGGAATCCCAACACTACGTTGAGATCCCACGGTGCCACTGGAGGCACAAAAGGGGCTGTATATGCAATACTCCCTTGACAAATGTCTGGACTTCAGGAACTGAAGCCAATTCTTTCTGGAAGAAAATCTACAGGGCCGAAACTTGAACCTTAATGGACCCCAATTTGAGGCTCATAGACACTCCTGTTTTCAGGAAGTGCAGAAATCGACCTAGTTGAAATTTCTTCGTGGGGCCTTCCTGGCCTCACCCACGCAACATATTTTCACCACATGTGGTGATAACGTTGTGCGGTCACCTCCTTCCTGGCTTTGACCAGGGTAGGTATGACCTCTTCCGGAATGCCTTTTCCCTTAGGATCCGGCGTTCAACCGCCATGCCGTCAAACGCAGCCGCGGTAAGTCTTGGAACAGACATGGTACTTGCTGAAGCAAGTCCCTTCTTAGCTCCCGAGGCCATTAGTCCTCTGTGAGCATCTCTTGAAGTTTCGGGTACCAAGTCCCTCTTGGCCAATCCGGAGCCACGAGTATAGTTCTTACTCCTCTACGTCTTATAATTCTCAATACCTTTGTTATGAGAAGCAGAGGAGGGAACCCATACACCGACTGTTACACCCACGGTGTTACCAGGACATCCACAGCTATCGCCTGAAGGTCTCGTGACCAGGCGCAATACCTGTCCCGTTTTTTGTTCGGGCGGGACGCCATCATGTCCACCTTTGGTCTTTCCCAACGGTTCACAATCATGCGGAAAACTTCCCTATGAAGTTCCCACTCTCCCGGGTGGAGGTCGTGCCTGCTGAGGAAGTCTGCTTCCCAGTCGTCCACTCCCGGAATGAACACTGCTGACAGTGCTATCACATGATTTTCCGCCTAGCGAAAAATCCTTGCAGTTTTGCCACTGTCCTCCTGCTTCTTGTGCCGCCCTTTCTGTTTACGTGGGCGACTGCCGTGATGTTATCCCGCTGGATCAATACCGGCTGACCTTGAAGCAGAGGTCTTGCTAAGTTTAGAGCATTATAAATTTGCACTTAGCTCCAGTATATTTATGTGGAGAGAATTCTCCAGACTTGATCACACTCCCTGGAAATTTTTTCTCTGTGTGACTGCTCCCCAGCCTCTCAGGCTGGCCTCCGTGGTCACCAGCATCCAATCCTGAATGCCGAATCTGCGGCCCTCTAGAAGATGAGCACTCTGTAATCACCACAGGAGAGACACCCTTGTCCTTGGATATAGGGTTATCCGCTGATGCATCTGAAGATGCGATCCGGACCATTTGTCCAGCAGATCCCACTGAAGAGTTCTTGCGTGAAATCTGCCGAATGGAATCGCTTCGTAATAAGCCACCATTTTTACCAGGACTCTTGTGCAATGATGCACTGACACACTTCCTGGTTTTAGGAGGATCCCGATTAGCTCGGATAACTCCCTGGCTTTCTCCTCTAGGAGAAACACCTTTTTCTGGACTGTGTCCAGAATCATCCCTAGGACCAGCAGACGTGTCGTCGGAACAACTGCGGTTTTGGAATATTTAGAATCCACCCGTGTTGTCGTAGAACTACTTGAGATAGTGCTACTCCGACCTCCAACTGTTCTCTGGACCTTGTTCTTATCAGGAGGTCGTCCATTTTCTTTGAAGACGAATCCTCATTTCGGTCATTACCTTGGTAAGGACCCGGGGTGCCTTGGACAATCCAACGGCATCGTCTGAAACTGATAGTGACAGTTCTGTACCACGAACCTGAGGTACCCTCGGTGAGAAAGGCAAATTTTTGGGACATGGAGGTAAGCATCCCAGATGTCCCCGGACTCCCGGTTCGCTATCACTGCTCTGAGTGACTCCATCTGGATTTGAACCTTTGTAAGTGTTCAAATATTTCAGATTTAGAATAGGTCTCACCTAGCCTTCTGGCTTCAGTACCACCATATAGTGTGGAATAATACCCCTTTCCTTGTTGTAGGAGGGGTAATTTTATTATCACCTGCTGGGAATACAGCTTGTGAATTGTTTTCAATACTGCCTCCCTGTCGGAGGGAGACATTGGTACAGCAGACTACAGGAACCTGCGAGGGGGAAACGTCTCGACATTCCAATCTGTACCCCTTGGATACTACTTGTAGGATCCAGGGGTCCTGTACGGTCCCAGCGTCATGCTGAGAACTTGGTAGAAGCGTTGGAGGGCTTCTGTTCCTGGGAATGGGCTGCCTGCTGCAGTCTTCTTCCCTTTCCTCTATCCCTGGGCAGATATGACTCTTATAGGGACGAAAGGACTGAGGCTGAAAAGACGGTGTCTTTTTCTGCAGAGATGTGACTTAGGGTAAAAAACTGTGGATTTTCCAGCAGTTGCCGTGGCCACCAGGTCCCATGGACCGACCCCAAATAACTCCTCCCCTTTATACGGCAATACATCTTTGTGCCGTTTGGAATCTGCATCACCTGACCACTGTCGTGTCCATAAACATCTTCTTGCAGATATGGACATCGCATTTACTCTTGATGCCAGAGTGCAAATATCCCTCTGCGCATCTCGCATATATAGAAATGCATCCTTTAAATGCTCTATAGTCAATAAAATACTGTCCCTGTCAAGGGTATCAATATTTTTAGTCAGGGAATCCGACCAAGCCACCTCAGCTCTGCACATCCAGGCTGAGGCGATCGCTGGTCGCAGTATAACACCAGCAAGTGTGTGTATACTTTTTAGGATATTTTCCAGCCTCCTATCAGCTGGCTCCTTAAGTACGGCCTATCTGTAGAAGGTACCGCCACTTGTTCTGATAAGCATGTGAGCGCCTTATCCACCCTAAGGGGTGTTTCCCAACGCGCCCTAACTTATGGCGGGAAAGGGTATACCGCCAATAATTTTCTATCGGGGGAAACCCACGCATCATCACACACTTCATTTAATTTATCTGATTCAGGAAAAACTACAGGTAGTTTTTTCACATCCCACATAATACCCTTTTTTGTGGTACTTGTAGTATCAGAAATATGTAACACCTCCTTCATTGCCCTTAACGTGTGGCCCTAAAGGAAAATACGTTTGTTTCTTCACCGTCGACACTGAAATCAGTGTCCGTGTCTGGGTCTGTGTCGACCGACTGAGGTAAATGGGCGTTTTACAGCCCCTGACGGTGTTTGAGACGCCTGGACAGGTACTAATTTGATCGCCGGCCGTCTCATGTCGTCAACCGGCTTGCAGCGTGTTGACATTATCACGTAATTCCATAAATAAGCCATCCATTCCGGTGTCGACTCCCTAGAGAGTGACATCACCATTACAGGCAATTTGCTCCGCCTCCTCACCAACATTTTCCTCATACATGTCGACACACACGTACCGACATACAGCACACACATAGGGAATGCTCTGATAGAGGACAGGACCCACTAGCCCTTTGGGGAGACAGAGGGAGAGTTTGCCAGCACACACCAAAATGCTATAATTATACAGGGACAACCTTTATATAAGTGTTCCTCCCTTATAGCATTTAATATATATTCATATCGCCAAATCAGTGCCCCCCCTCTCTGTTTTAACCCTGTTTCTGTAGTGCAGTGCAGGGGAGAGCATGGGAGCCTTCCCACCTGCATTTCTGTGAGGGAAAATGGCGCTGTGTGCTGAGGAGAATAGGCCCTGCCCCCTTTTCGGCGGGCTTCTTCTCCGGAGTTTGTGATATCTGGCAGGGGTTAAATACATCCATATAGCCTCAAGGGCTATATGTGATGTATTTTTCGCCATACAGGTATTATACATTGCTGCCCAGGGCGCCCCCCCCCCGCGCCCTGCACCCTCCGTGACCGCTGTGTGAAGTGTGCTGACAACAATGGCGCACAGCTGCAGTGCTGTGCGCTACCTGATGAAGACTGAAAGTCTTCTGCCGCCTGGTTCCGGACCTCTTCAATCTTCAGCATCTGCAAGGGGGGTCGGCGGCGCGGCTCCGGGACGAACCCCAGGGCGAGACCTGTGTTCCGACTCCCTCTGGAGCTAATGGTGTCCAGTAGCCTAAGAAGCCAATCCATCCTGCACGCAGGTGAGTTCACTTCTCTCCCCTAAGTCCCTCGATGCAGTGAGCCTGTTGCCAGCAGGACTCACTGAAAATAAAGAACCTAAAAACTTTTTCTAAGCAACTCTTTAAGAGAGCCACCTAGATTGCACCCTGCTCGGACGGGCACAAAAACCTAGCTGAGGCTTGGAGGAGGGTCATGGGGGGAGGAGCCAGTACACACCATGTGATCCTAAAAGCTTGCTTTTGTGCCCTGTCTCCTGCGGAGCCGCTGATCCCATGGTCCTGACGGAGTCCCCAGCATCCACTAGGACGTTAGAGAAATAAGATTTTACTCACCGGTAAATCTATTTCTCGTAGTCCGTAGTGGATGCTGGGGACTCCGTAAGGACCATGGGGAATAGACTGGCTCCGCAGGAGACTGGGCACTCTTAAAAGAAAGATTAGGTACTATATCTGGTGTGCACTGGCTCCTCCCTCTATGCCCCTCCTCCAGACCTCAGTTAAGGAAACTGTGCTCGGACGAGCTGACATTACAAGGAAAGGATTTTGGAATCCAGGGTAAGACTCATACCAGCCACACCAATCACACCGTATAACTAGTGATAAACTTACCCAGTTAACAGTATGAACAACAAAAAAGCATCACTCAACTGATGCCACATAACATAACCCTTTAGTAAGCAATAACTATATACAAGTATTGCAGAAAGTCCGCACTTGGGACAGGCGCCCAGCATCCACTACGGACTACGAGAAATAGATTTACCGGTGAGTAAAATCTTATTTTCTCTGACGTCCTAGTGGATGCTGGGGACTCCGTAAGGACCATGGGGATTATACCAAAGCTCCCAAACGGGCGGGAGAGTGCGGATGACTCTGCAGCACCGAATGGGCAAACACAAGGTCCTCCTCAGCCAGGGTATCAAACTTGTAGAACTTTGCAAATGTGTTTGAACACGACCAAGTAGCAGCTCGGCAAAGCTGTAATGCCGAGACCCCACGGGCAGCCGCCGAAGAAGAGCCCACCTTTCTCGTGGAATGGGCTTTCACTGATTTTGGATGCGGCAACCAAGCCGCAGAATGAGCCTGCTGAATCGTGCCACAGATCCAGCGAGCAATAGTTTGCTTTGAAGCAGGAGCACCCAGCTTGTTGGATGCATACAGGACAAACAGCGAGTCAGTCTTCCTGACTCCAGCCGTTTTGGTCACATAAATCTTCAAAGCCCGGACTACGTCAAGCAACTTGGAATCCTCCAAGTCACCAGTAGCCGCAGGCACCACAATAGGTTGGTTCAAATGAAAGGATGACACAACCTTTGGCAGAAATTGCGGACGAGTCCGCAATTCTGCCCTATCCATATGGAAAACCAGATAGGGGCTTTTACATGACAAAGCCGCCAATTCTGACACACGCCTAGCCGAAGCTAAGGCCAACAGCATGACCACTTTCCACGTGAGATACTTTAGCTCCACGGTCTTAAGTGGCTCACACCAGTGGGATTTCAGGAAATCCAACACCACGTTAAGATCCCAAGGTGCCACTGGTGGCACAAAAGGGGGCTGAATATGCAGCACTCCCTTAACAAACGTCTGAACCTCAGGCAGTGAAGCCAGTTCTTTTTGGAAGAAAATAGATAGGGCCGAAATCTGGACCTTTATGGACCCTAATTTCAGGCCCATAGTCACTCCTGACTGTAAGAAGTGCAGGAATCGACCCAGCTGGAATTCCTCTGTAGGGGCCTTCCTGGCTTCACACCAAGCAACATATTTTCGCCATATACGGTGATAATGCTTTGCTGTCACATCCTTCCTAGCCTTTATCAAAGTAGGAATAACTTCATCCGGAAAGCCTTTTTCCGCTAGGATCCGGCGTTCAACCGCCATGCCGTCAAACGCAGCCGCGGTAAGTCTTGGAACAGATAGGGCCCTTGTAACAGATCCTGTCTGAGAGGCAGAGGCCACGGGTCCTCTGTGAGCATTTCTTGCAATTCCGGGTACCAAGTCCTTATTGGCCAATCCGGAACAATTGGAGTATTGTTCTCACTCCTTGTTTTCTTACAATTCTCAGCACCTTTGGTATGAGAGGAAGAGGAGGAAACACATAGACCGACTGGAACACCCACGGTGTTACTAGTGCGTCCACAGCTATCGCCTGAGGGTCCCTAGACCTGGCGCAATATCTTTTTAGCTTTTTGTTGAGAAGGGACGCCATCATGTCCACCTGTGGCAGTTCCCATCGATTTGCAATCTGCGTGAAGACTTCTTGATGAAATCCCCACTCTCCCGGGTGGAGGTCGTGCCTGCTGAGGAAGTCTGCTTCCCAGTTGTCCACTCCCGGAATGAACACTGCTGACAGTGCTAGTACGTGATTCTCCGCCCAACGAAGAATCCTGGTGGCTTCTGCCATTGCCACCCTGCTTCTTGTGCCACCCTGGCGGTTTACATGGGCCACTGCCGTGATGTTGTCTGACTGAATCAGCACTGGTTGGTTTCGAAGCAGAGGCTCCGCTTGACTCAGGGCGTTGTATACGGCCCTTAGTTCCAGGATATTGATGTGCAGACAAGTCTCCTGACTTGACCACAGCCCCTGGAAGTTTCTGCCTTGAGTGACTGCCCCCCATCCTCGGAGGCTTGCATCCGTGGTCACCAGGACCCAGTCCTGTATGCCGAACCTGCGGCCCTCGAGGAGGTGAGCACTTTGCAGCCACCACAGAAGAGACACCCTGGCCCTGGGGGACAGGGTGATCAGCCGATGCATCTGAAGATGCGATCCGGACCACTTGTCCAACAGATCCCACTGAAAGATCCTCGCATGGAACCTGCCGAAGGGAATGGCTTCGTATGACGCCACCATCTTTCCCAGGACAAGCGTGCAGTGATGCACCGATACCGGTTTTGGTTTTAGGAGGCCTCTGACCAGAGTCACGAGCTCCTGAGCCTTCTCCTCCGGGAGAAACACCCTTTTCTGGTTTGTGTCCAGAATCATGCCCAGGAAGGGCAGACGCGTCGTAGGAATCAGCTGCGACTTTGGAATATTCAGAATCCAGCCGTGCTGTTGCAACACTTCCTGAGAGAGTGCTACGCTGATCAGCAACCACTCCCTGGACCTCGCCTTTATGAGATCGTCCTAGTATGGGATAATCGTAACCCCTTGCTTCCGAAGGAGCACCATCATTTCCGCCATCACCTTGGTAAATATTCTCGGTGCCGTCCACGGCAACGTCTGGAATTGGTAATGACAGTCCTATACCACAAACCTGAGGTACTCCTGATGAGGTGGATAAATG
The DNA here is from genome assembly GCF_028390025.1 of Pseudophryne corroboree. NCBI lineage: Eukaryota > Metazoa > Chordata > Amphibia > Anura > Myobatrachidae > Pseudophryne > Pseudophryne corroboree. The sequence continues at coordinate 88,121,513 of NC_086455.1, forward strand.
GGGACATGCAAGTACGCATCCTTGATGCCCAGAGACACCATAAAATCCCCCTCTTCCAGGCTTGCAATGACCGCTCTGAGCGATTCCATTTTGAACTTGAATCTTTTCAGATAAATGTTCAGGGATTTTAAATTCAATATGGGTCTGACCGAACCGTCCGGTTTCGGTACCACAAACATTGTGGAATAGTATCCTCTTCCTTGTTGAAGGAGGGGAACCTTTACCACCACCTGCTGGAGATATAACTTGTGAATTGCCGCTAACACTACTTCCCTTTCTATGGGGGAAGCTGGCAGGGCCGATTTGAGGTAACGGTGAGAGGGCATCACTTCGAATTCCAGCTTGTATCCCTGAGACACAATCTGTATAGCCCAGGGATCCACCTGTGAGCGAACCCACTGGTGGCTGAAATTTCAGAGACGCGCCCCCACCGCTCCGGGCTCCTGTGGAGCCCCAGCGTCATGCGGTGGATTTAGTGGAAGCCGGGGAGGACTTCTGTTCCTGGGAACTAGCTGTGTTGTGCAGCTTCTTTCCTCTACCCCTGCCTCTGGCCAGAAAGGACGCACCTCTGACCTTCTTGCTTCTCTGTGATCGAAAGGACTGCATTTGGTAATACGGTGCTTTCTTAGGCTGTGAGGGAATATATGGCAAAAAGTTTGACTTCCCAGCCGTAGCTGTGGAAACTAGGTCCAAGAGACCGTCCCCAAACAATTCCTCACCCTTGTAAGGTAACACCTCCATGTGCTTTTTGGAGTCGGCATCACCTGTCCATTGCAGAGTCCACAGGACCCTTCTGGCAGAAATTGACATTGCATTTATTCTAGAGCCCAGTAGGCAAATGTCCCTCTGGGCATCCCTCATATATAGGACAGCGTCTTTTATATGCCCCAGGGTCAGTAAAATGGTATCCTTGTCTTAGATACCCATTTCCTCAGACAGATTATCTGCAGGATCCTTTAGGGCGGCCGTATCCTGTGACGGCAGGGCCACCTTTTTAGATAAGTGTGTCAGAGCTTTATCTACCCTAGGGGAGGATTCCCAGCGCATCATGTCTGTTGGCGGGAAAGGGTACGCCATAAGTAACCTTTTGGAAATCAGCACTTTCTTATCGGGGGAATCCCATGCTTTTTCACATAATTCATTTAACTCATTTGAAGGGGGAAAAGTCACCTCTTGCTTTTTCTCCCCATACATATATACCCTTTTGTCAGGGACAGGGTTTTCCTCCGGTATGTGCAATACATCCTTCATTGCTATAATCATGTATCGGATGGCTTTAGTTATTTTAGGCTGCAACTTTGCCTCATCGTCATCGACACTGGAGTCAGAATCCGTGTCGACATCTGTGTCAACCAACTGGGATAGTGGGCGCTTTTGAGACCCTGACGGCCTCTGAGCTGCAGAATCAGACACGTGTTGAGACCCTGACTGATTATCCAACCTTTTATGCAAGGAGCTTACATTATCATTTAACACCTTCCACATATCCATCCAATCAGGTGTCGGCGCCGACACCAGAGTCACTTGCACTTGTTCTGCCTCCACGTAACCGTCCTCGTCAAACATGTCGACACAAACGTACAAACGTACCGACACACTGCGCACACACAGGGAATGCTCTAATTGAAGACAGGACCCCACAAGGCCTTTTGGGGAGACAGAGAGAGAGTATGCCAGCACACACCCCAGCGCTATACAACCCAGGGATTACACAGTAACTTAGTGTTTACCCAGTAGCTGCTGTTTATGATAATTTTGCGCCTAAATTTATGTGTGCCCCCTCTCTTTTTACCCTTTTTCTACCTTGATACTGCAGGGGAGAGCCTGGGGAGCTTCCTCTCAGCGGAGCTGTGAAGAGAAAATAAGAATTTACTTACCGATAATTCTATTTCTCGGAGTCCGTAGTGGATGCTGGGGTTCCTGAAAGGACCATGGGGAATAGCGGCTCCGCAGGAGACAGGGCACAAAAAAGTAAAGCTTTACTAGGTCAGGTGGTGTGCACTGGCTCCTCCCCCTATGACCCTCCTCCAGACTCCAGTTAGGTACTGTGCCCGGACGAGCATACACAATAAGGGAGGCATTTTGAATCCCGGGTAAGACTCATACCAGCCACACCAATCACACCGTACAACTTGTGATCTAAACCCAGTTAACAGTATGACAACAGAAAGGGCCTCTTAAAGATGGCTCCTTAACAATAACCCGAATTAGTTAACAATAACTATGTACAAGTATTGCAGATAATCCGCACTTGGGATGGGCGCCCAGCATCCACTACGGACTCCGAGAAATAGAATTATCGGTAAGTAAATTCTTATTTTCTCTATCGTCCTAAGTGGATGCTGGGGTTCCTGAAAGGACCATGGGGATTATACCAAAGCTCCCAAACGGGCGGGAGAGTGCGGATGACTCTGCAGCACCGAATGAGAGAACTCCAGGTCCTCCTTTGCCAGGGTATCAAATTTGTAAAATTTTACAAACGTGTTCTCCCCCGACCACGTAGCTGCTCGGCAGAGTTGTAATGCCGAGACCCCTCGGGCAGCCGCCCAAGATGAGCCCACCTTCCTTGTGGAGTGGGCTTTTACAGTTTTAGGCTGTGGCAGGCCTGCCACAGAATGTGCAAGTTGAATTGTGTTACAAATCCAACGAGCAATCGACTGCTTAGAAGCAGGTGCGCCCAACTTGTTGGGTGCATACAATATAAACAGCGAGTCAGATTTTCTGACTCCAGCCGTCCTTGCAATGTATATTTTTAAGGCTCTGACAACGTCCAACAACTTGGAGTCCTCCAAGTCGCTAGTGGCCGCAGGCACCACAATAGGTTGGTTCAGATGAAATGCTGATACCACTTTAGGGAGAAAATGCGGACGAGTCCGCAGTTCTGCCCTATCCGAATGGAAGATTAGATAAGGACTTTTATAAGATAAAGCCGCCAATTCAGATACTCTCCTGGCAGAGGCCAGGGCTAGTAACATAGTCACTTTCAATGTGAGATATTTCAAATCCACCTTTTTCAATGGTTCAAACCAATGGGATTTGAGGAAATCTAAAACTACATTTAGATCCCACGGTGCCACCGGAGGCACCACAGGAGGCTGTATATGCAGTACTCCCTTGACAAAAGTCTGGACCTCAGGGACAGAGGCCAATTCTTTTTGGAAGAATATTGACAGGGCCGAAATTTGAACCTTAATGGATCCCAATTTGAGACCCATAGATAATCCTGATTGCAGGAAATGTAGGAAACGACCCAGTTGGAATTCCTCCGTCGGAACCCTCCGATCCTCGCACCACGCTACATATTTTCGCCAAATGCGGTGATAATGTTTCACGGTGACTTCCTTCCGTGCCTTAATCAAGGTAGGAATGACTTCTTCTGGAATGCCTTTCCCTTTTAGGATCTGGCGTTCAACCGCCATGCCGTCAAACGCAGCCGCGGTAAGTCTTGAAAAAGACAGGGACCCTGCTGTAGCAGGTCCCTTCTCAGAGGTAGAGGCCACGGTTCGTCCGTGAGCATCTCTTGAAGTTCCGGATACCAAGTCCTTCTCGGCCAATCCGGAACCACTAGTATTGTTCTTACTCTTCTTTGCCGTATGATCTTCAATACCTTTGGTATGAGCGGCAGAGGAGGAAACACATACACTGACTGGTACACCCAAGGAGTTACCAGTGCGTCCACAGCTATTGCCTGTGGATCTCTTGACCTGGCGCAATATTTGTCCAGTTTCTTGTTGAGGCGAGACGCCATCATGTCTACAATTGGTCTTTCCCAACGGTCTATTAACATGTTGAAGACTTCTGGATGTAGACCCCACTCTCCCGGATGAAGATCGTGTCTGCTGAGGAAGTCTGCTTCCCAGTTGTCCACGCCCGGGATGAACACTGCTGACAGTGCTATCACGTGATTCTCCGCCCAGCGAAGAATCTTGGCAGCTTCTGCCATTGCACTCCTGCTTCTTGTGCCGCCCTGCCTGTTTACATGGGCGACCGCCGTGATGTTGTCCGACTGAATCAACACCGGCTTTCCTTGCAGGAGAAGTTCCGCCTGGCTTAGAGCATTGTAGATTGCTCTTAGTTCCAGAATGTTTATGTGAAGAGACTTTTCCAGACTCGTCCATACTCCCTGGAAGTTTCTTCCTTGTGTGACTGCTCCCCAGCCTCTCAGGCTGGCGTCCGTGGTCACCAGGATCCAATCCTGAATGCCGAATCTGCGGCCTTCTAATAGGTGAGCCTTCTGCAACCACCACAGAAGTGACACCCTTGTCTTTGGTGACAGGGTTATTCGCAGGTGCATCTGCAGATGCGACCCTGACCATTTGTCCAACAGATCCCTTTGGAATATTCTTGCATGGAATCTGCCGAATGGAATTGCTTCGTAAGAAGCCACCATTTTTCCCAGGACTCTTGTGCATTGATGTACTGACACTTTTCCTGGTTTTAGGAGGTTCCTGACCAGATCGGATAACTCCTTGGCTTTTTCCTCTGGAAGGAAAACCTTTTTCTGAACCGTGTCCAGAATCATTCCTAGGAACAGCAGACGAGTTGTCGGGATTAAATGGGATTTTGGAATATTCAGAATCCACCCGTGTTGTCTTAGCACCTCTTGAGATAGTGCTAAAGCTGTCTCCAGCTGTTCTCTGGACCTTGCCCTTATTAGGAGATCGTCCAAGTATGGGATAACTAATACGCCTTTTCTTCGAAGAAGAATCATCATCTCGGCCATTACCTTGGTAAAGACCCGAGGCGCCGTGGACAATCCGAACGGCAGCGTCTGAAACTGATAGTGACAGTTTTGAACAATGAACCTGAGGTACCCCTGGTGTGCGGGGTAAATCGGAACGTGTAGATACGCATCCTTGATGTCCAAGGATACCATAAAGTCCCCTTCTTCCAGGTTCGCTATCACTGCTCTGAGTGACTCCATCTTGAACTTGAACTTTTTTATGTAGAGGTTCAAGGACTTCAGATTTAGAATAGGCCTTACCGAGCCATCCGGCTTCGGTACCACAAATAGAGTGGAATAATACCCCTTTCCTTGTTGTAATAGGGGTACTTTGACTATCACCTGCTGAGCGTACAGCTTGTGAATGGCTTCCAACACCCTCTCCCTTTCGGAAGAGACGGTTGGTAAGGCAGACTTCAGGAAACGATGAGGAGGATCCGTCTCTAATTCCAACCTGTACCCCTGAGATATTATCTGCAGGATCCAGGGGTCTACCTGCGAGTGAGCCCACTGCGCGCTGTAATTTTTGAGACGGCCCCCCACTGTCCCCGAGTCCGCTTGAGAGGCCCCAGCGTCATGCTGAGGTTTTTGCAGGAGCCGGGGAGGGCTTCTGTTCCTGGGAAGGAGCTGCCTGTTGGTGTCTCTTCCCTCTTCCTCTGCCTCGTGGCAGGTACGACAAGCCCTTTGCTCTCTTATTTTTGTAGGAGCGAAAAGGCTGCGGTTGAAAGGTCGGTGCCTTTCTCTGTTGGGGAGTGACTTGAGGTAAAAAAGTGGATTTCCCGGCAGTAGCCGTGGCCACCAAGTCTGATAGACCAACTCCAAATAACTCCTCCCCTTTATACGGCAAAACCTCCATGTGACGTTTTGAATCCGCATCGCCTGTCCACTGTCGTGTCCATAAGGCTCTTCTGGCTGAAATGGACATAGCACTCACCCGAGATGCCAGTGTGCAAATATCCCTCTGTGCATCACGCATATAGATAAATGCATCCTTTATTTGTTCTAACGACAGTAAAACATTGTCCCTATCTAGGGTATCAATATTTTCAATCAGGGATTCTGACCAAACTACTCCAGCACTGCACATCCAGGCAGTTGCTATAGCTGGTCGTAGTATAACACCTGCATGTGTGTATATATTCTTTTGAATAACTTCCATCTTTCTATCTGATGGATCCTTAAGTGCGGCCGTCTCAGGAGAGGGTAACGCCACTTGTTTGGATAAGCGTGTGAGCGCCTTGTCCACCTTAGGGGGTGTTTCCCAGCGCGCCCTAACCTCTGGCGGGAAAGGGTATAATGCCAATAACTTTTTTGAAATTATCAACTTTTTATCAGGAGCAACCCACGCTTCATCACACACGTCATTTAATTCTTCTGATTCAGGAAAAACTGTTTGTAGTTTTTTCACACCATACATAATACCCTGTTTTACGGTATCTGTAGTATCAGCTAAATGTAACGTCTCCTTCATTGCCAAAATCATATAACGTGTGGCCCTACTGGAAAATACGTTTGAATTTCTACCGTCGTCACTGGAATCAGTGCCCGTGTCTGGGTCTGTGTCGACCGACTGAGGCAAAGGGCGTTTTACAGCCCCTGACGGTGTTTGAGGCGCCTGGACAGGCATTAATTGATTGTCCGGCCGCCTCATGTCCTCAACTGACTGTTTAAGGGAAGATAAACCATCACGTAATTCCACAAATAAAGGCATCCATTCTGGTGTCGACCCCCTGGGGGGTGACATCTGCATATTTGGCAATTGCTCCGCCTCCACACCAATATCGTCCTCATACATGTCGACACCACGTACCGACACACACCGCAAACTCACAGGGAATGCTCTAATGAAGACAGGACCCACTAGCCCTTTTGGGGAGACAGAGGGAGAGTCTGCCAGCACACACCACAAAGCGCTATATATACAAGGGATATCCTTATATTAAGTGCTCCCTTATAGCTGCTTTAATATATATATATATAGCCATTAATGTGCCCCCCCTCTCTGTTTTACCCTGTTTCTGTAGTGCAGTGCAGGGGAGAGACCTGGGAGCCGTTCTGACCAGCGGAGCTGTGACAGAAAATGGCGCCGTGTGCTGAGGAGATAGGCCCCGCCCCTTTTTCGGCGGGTTCTTCTCCCGCTATTTTTCCAGTCAGGCAGGGGTTAAATATCTCCATATAGCCCCTATGGGCTATATGTGAGGTATTTTTAGCCTTGTATAAGGTTTATATTTGCCTCTCAGAGCGCCCCCCCCCAGCGCTCTGCACCCTCAGTGACTGCCCAGTGAAGTGTGCTGAGAGGAAAATGGCGCACAGCTGCAGTGCTGTGCGCTACCTTATGAAGACTGAGGAGTCTTCAGCCGCCGGTTTCCGGACCTCTTCACGCTTCAGCATCTGCAAGGGGGTCGGCGGCGCGGCTCCGGGACCGGACTCCACGGCTGGGCCTGTGTTCGATCCCTCTGGAGCTAATGGTGTCCAGTAGCCAAGCAGCAAATCCACTCTGCATGCAGGTGAGTTTACTACTTTCCCCCTAAGTCCCACGTTGCAGTGATCCTGTTGCCAGCAGGACTCACTGTAAAGAAAAAAACCTAAACTAAACTTTCTCTAAGCAGCTCTTTAGGAGAGCCACCTAGATTGCACCCTTCTCGTTCGGGCACAAAATCTAACTGGAGTCTGGAGGAGGGTCATAGGGGGAGGAGCCAGTGCACACCACCTGACCTAGTAAAGCTTTACTTTTTTGTGCCCTGTCTCCTGCGGAGCCGCTATTCCCCATGGTCCTTTCAGGAACCCCAGCATCCACTTAGGACGATAGAGAAAATGGCGCTGGTTAGTGCTGAGGAAGAAGGCCCCGCCCCCTCAGCGGCGGGCTTCAGTCCCGGGTCTGTGTAATAAAATGGCGGGGGCTCGTACATATATACAGTGCCCAGCTGTATATATGTGTCTTTTTGCCAAGAGGTATCCTAATTGCTGCCCAGGGCGCGCGCCACCCCCCCCCCCCTGCGCCCTACAGTGACCAGAGTGTGTGGGTAGTGTGGGCGCAATGGCGCACAGCTGCAGTGCTGTGCGCTACCTCATGTGAAGACAGGAGTCTTCTGCCGCCGATTTTGATGTCTTCTTGCTTCTGCCGGCTTCTGACTTCTGGCTCTGCGAGGGGGATGGCGGCGCGGCTTCGGGAACGGACAACAAGGTCAGGTCCTGTGTTCAATCCCTCTGGAGCTAATGGTGTCCAGTAGCCTAAGAAGCGCAACCTAGCCGCAGTTAGTAGGTTTGCTTCTCTCCCCTCAGTCCCACGTAGCAGAGATTCTGTTGCCAGCAGAAGCTCTCTGAAAATAAAAAAACCTAACTAAAATACTTTCTTATTAGCAAGCTCAGGAGAGCTCACTAAAAGCACCCAGCTCTGGCCGGGCACAGATTCTAACTGAGGTCTGGAGGAGGGGCATAGAGGGAGGAGCCAGTGCACACCTGATATAGTACCTAATCTTTCTTTTAAGAGTGCCCAGTCTCCTACGGAGCCCGTCTATTCCCCATGGTCCTTACGGAGTACCCAGCATCCACTAGGACGTTAGAGAAATACCCAAATAAAAACAGGACACGCACACCGTGATAGTAAAACTTTATTTCACACATGTCGACACATACATACTTTCCTATGTTCACACGCCGACCTCTGTCCACTTGTCCAAGTAGAATCCACGTGTACCTGTGAATAAAATTATACTCACCTGATCCAGTGTCCAGATTATAATCCACGTACTTGGCAAAAAAAAAAAAACGAACACCCGGACCAAACGGACTGAAAGGGGTCCCATATTTACACATAGGACCCCTTTCCACGAATGCCGGGACCCCACGTGACTGCTGTCACAGAAAGGTCCCTTCAGCCAATCAGGAAGCGCTACTTCGTGGCACTCACCTGATTGGCTGTATGCGCGTCTGCTGGCAGACAGCGCATCGCACAGCTCCCTCCATTAGTTTCAATGGTGGGAACTTTGCCGTCTGCGGTGGGGTTACCCGCGGTCAGCCGCTGACCGCGGGTGACCTCACCGCTGACCGCAAAGTTCCCACCATTGAATATAATGGAGGGAGCTGTGCGATGCGCTGTCTGACAGCTCTTTGGTCCAGGTGTTCTGTTTTCTTTTTTTGCCAAGTACGTGGATTATAATCTGGACACTGGATCAGGTGAGTATAATTTTATTCACAGGTTCTACTTGGACAAGTGGACAGAGGTCGGCGTGTGAACATAGGTAAGTATGTGTCGACATGTGTGAAATAAAGTTTTACTATCACGGTGTGCGTGTCCTGTTTTTATTTGGGTATTTTTTTTCCAGTAGAACTACAGGTACCAGCGGGCCCGTTTTTCTCCCGCATGCTGGTACTTGTGGTTCTCCAAGTACCAGCTTGCGGGGAGGCTTGCTGGGACTTGTAGTACTACTGGAAAAATAAGATTTTACTCACCGGTAAATCTATTTCTCGTAGTCCGTAGTGGATGCTGGGGACTCCGTAAGGACCATGGGGTATAGACGGCTCCGCAGGAGACTGGGCACATCTAAAGAAAGCTTTAGGACTATCTGGTGTGCCCTGGCTCCTCCCCCTATGACCCTCCTCCAAGCCTCAGTTAGGACACTGTGCCCGGAAGAGCTGACACAATAAGGAAGGATTTTGAATCCCGGGTAAGACTCATACCAGCCACACCAATCACACCATATAACTCGTGATAGAAACCCCGGTTAACAGTATGATAACAATGAAACCTCTGAATAGATGGTTCGCAATAACAACCCGATTTGTGTAACAATAACTATTTACAAGTATTGCAGACAATCCGCACTAGGGATGGGCGCTCAGCATCCACTACGGACTACGAGAAATAGATTTACCGGTGAGTAAAATCTTATTTTCTCTGACGTCCTAGTGGATGCTGGGGACTCCGTAAGGACCATGGGGATTATACCAAAGCTCCCAAACGGGCGGGAGAGTGCGGATGACTCTGCAGCACCGAATGAGAGAACTCAAGGTCCTTCTCAGCCAGGGTATCAAATTTGTAGAATTTTGCAACGTGTTTGCCCCTGACCAAGTAGCAGCTCGGCCAAGTTGTAAAGCCGAGACCCCTCGGGCAGCCGCCGAAGATGAGCCCCCTTCCATGTGGAATGGGCTTTTACAGATTTAGTCCCACCGCAGAATGCGCAAGCTGAATAGTGCTACAAATCCAGCGCGCTATAGTCTGCTTAGAAGCATGAGCACCCAGCATGTTGGGTGCATCTAGGATAAACAGCGAGTCAGTTTTCCTGACTCCAGCCGTCCTGGAAATATAATTTTTCAGGGCCCTGACTACGTCCAGTAACTTGGAATCCTCCAAGTCCCTAGTAGCCGCAGGCACCACACTAGGTTGGTACAAGTGATAACCTGATACCACCTTCGGGAGAAAGTGAGGACGAGTCCTCAACTCTGCCCTATCCATATGGAAAGTCAGGTAAGGGCTTTTTTATGACAAAGCCGCCAATTCTGACACATGCCTGGCCGAAGCCAGAGCCAACACGACCACTTTTCATGTGAGATATTTCAAATCCACGGTTTTAAGTGGCTCAAATCAATGTGATTCCAGGAACTTCAAAACCACATTGAGATCCCAAGGTGCCACTGGGGCACAAAAAAGGGGCTGAATATGCAGCACTCCCTTACAACGTCTGCACTTCAGGCTGACATCCTTCCTGGCTTTGATCAGGATAAGAATGACTTCCTCCGGAATGCCTTTTTCACTCAGGATCCGGTGTTCAACCGCCATGCCGTCAATGCAGCCGCGGTAAGTCTTTGAACAGACAGGGCCCCTGCTGCAGCAGATCCTGTCTGAGTGGCAGAGGCCATGGGTCCTCTGAGATCAACTCCTGAAGTTCCAGGTACCAAGCCCTTCTTGGCCAATCCTGAACAATGAGTATAGTTCTTACTCCTCTTTTCCTTATTATCCTCAGTACCTTGGGTATGAGAGGGAGAGGAGGGAACACATAAACCGACTGGTACGCCCGCGGTGTCAATAGAGCATCCACAGCGATCGCCTGAGGTTCCCTTGACCTGGCGCAATATCTTTTTTATTGAGGCGGGACGCCATCATGTCCACCTGTGGTCTTTCCCAACGGTTTACCAGCATTTGGAAGACTTCTGGATGAAGTCCCTATTCTCCCGGGTGGAGTCTGCTGCGGAAGTCTGCTTCCCAGTTGTCCACTCTCGGAATGAACACTGCTGCCAGTGCTACCACATGATTTTCCGCCCAACGGGGAATCCTTGTGGCTTCTGCCATTGCCCTCCTGCTTCTTGTGCCGCCCTGCCTGTTTACATGGGCGAGCGCCGTGATGTTGTCTGATTGGATCAGTACGGCTGGTTTTGAAGCAGGGGCCTTGTTTGGCTTACGGCCTTGTAAAGGGCTCTTAGCTCCAGAAAATGTATGTGAAGTGGAATCTCCTGTTTGGACCACAGTCCTTGGAATTTTACTCCCTGTGTGACTGCACCCCAGCCCCAAAGGCTGGCATCCGTGTTTACCAGGACCCAGTCCTGTATTCCGAATCTGCAGCCCTCTAGTAGATGAGCCCTCTGCAGCCACCACCGCAGCGACACCCTGGTTCTTGCCGACCGGGTTATCCGCTGCTGTATCTGGAGATGGGACCCGGACCATTTGTCCAACAGGTCCCACTGGAAAATCCTTGCGTGGAACTTTCCGAATGGAATTTCTTCGTACGAAGCTACCATTTTTCCCAGGACTCGTGTGCATTGATGTACCGACACCTGTCCCGGTCTTAGGAGGTTTCTGACTAGAGATGACAACTCCTCGGCTTTTTCCATTGGAAGAAACACTTTTTTCTGGTCTGTTTCCAGAATCATTCCCAGGAACAGAAGACGTGTCGTCGGGACCAGCTGTGACTTTGGAATTGAGAATCCAGTCCTGCTGTTGCAGCAATTCCCGAGAAAGTGCTACCCCCTTACCAACTGTTCCTTGGACCTCGCCTTTATCCGGAGATCGTCCAAGTACGGGATAATTAAAACTCCCTTCTTGCGAAGGAGTATCATCATTTTGGTCATTACCCATGGTAAAGACCCTCGGTGCCGTGGATAATCCAAATGGCAGCGTCTGGAACTGATAGTGACAGTCCGGTACCACAATCTTGAGGTACTCCTGGTGAGGAGGGTAAATGGGGACATGCAGGTAAGTATCCTTGATGTCCCGAGAGACCCTGTAATCCCCCTCGTCCAGGATCGCAATAATCGCGATTCCATCTTGAACTTGAATCTTTTGTTATATGTGTTCAAGGATTTTAAATTTAAGATGGGTCTCACCGAACCATCCGGTTTCGGTACCACAAACATTGTGGAAAGGTAACACTTTTCCTGTTGAAGGAGGGGTACCTTGATAATCACTTGCTGTGAATACAGTTTTTTGGATAGCCACCAACACTGCCTCCCTGGCAGAGGGAGTTGCCGGTAAGGCAGATTTTAGGAAACGGCGGGGTGGGGGGGGGGGGGGGGGGGGACGTCTCGAATTCCAGCCTGTACCTCTGAGATACTGTTTGAAGAACCCAGGGATCCACTTGTGAGAGAGCCCAGTGTGCGCTGAAAATTTCTGAGACGGGCCCCCACCGTACCCAGGTCCGCCTGAGCAGCCCCAGCGTCATGCTGTGGACTTACCGGACGCAGGGGAGGACTTCTGCTCCCCGGAACTAGCTGTGTGCTGCAGCTTTTTCCCTCTACCTTTTCCTCTTGGCAGAAAAGATGAGCCTCTAGCCCTCTACTTTTCTGGGGCCGAAGGGACTGTACCTAATAATACAGTGCTTACTTTTGCTGTGGGGTAGCTTGTGGCAAAAGTTTTGATTTCCCAGCCGTAGCTGTGGAAACGAGGTCTGAAAGACCATCCCCAAACAGTTCCACCCCCTTCTAGGGCAAACTTCCATGTGCCGTTTTGAATCGGCATCGCCCGACCATTGCCGAGTCCATAACCCCCGTCTGGCGGCAATGGTTTTACATAGCGCTTATTAGTGATGCCAGTCGGCAAATATCCCTCTGTGCATCACGCATGTATAAGACAGCGTCTTTTATATGCTCTATTTTCAGCAAAATATTGTCCCTATCTACAGTATAAATATTATCCGACAGGGAATCTGACTACGCAGCTGCCGCACTGCACATCCATGCCGAGGCAATAGCAGGTCTCAATATAATGCCCGTGTGTGTGTATATAGCTTTAAGGGTAGTTTTCTGCTTTCTATCAGCAGGTCCTTCAGGGCGGCCGTATCCGTGACGGTAGTGCCACCTTTTTTAATAAGCGTGTAACCGCTTTATCTACCCTAGGGGTTATTTCCCAACGTGACCTATCCTCTGGCGGAAAAGGGTACGCTGCTTAGAAATTATCAATTTATCGGGGGAAGTCCACGCTTCCTCACACACCTCATATCAATTCCTCAGATGCAGGAAAACTACTGGGAGTTTTCTGTCACCAAACATAATACCCTTTTTTTGTGGTATCTGGGGTATTATCAGAAATGTATAATACATTTTTAATTGCCTCAATCATGTAACGGGTGGCCCTATTGGAAGGTACACTAGTCTCATCGTCGTCGACACTGGAGTCGGTATCCGTGTCAACATCTGTGTCTGCCATCTGAGGTAGCGGGCGTTTTAGAGCCCCTGATGACATGTGAGACGCTTGGACAGGCACAAGCTGAGCAGCCGGCTGTCCTATGTCGTCAAACCTTTTATGTAAGGAGTTGACACTGCCACGTAATTCCTTCCATAAGTCCATCCACACCGGTGTCGACCCCGCAGGGGGTGACATCCCATTCACAGGCATTTGCTCCGCCTCCACATCATTATCCTCATCATACATGTCGACACAGCAGTACCGACACACAGCACACACACAGGGAATGCTCTGACAGAGGACAGGACCCCACAAAGCCCTTTGGGGAGACAGAGGGAGAGTATGCCAGCACACACCAGAGCGCTATATATCACAGGGATATCACCTATAGAGAGTGTTTTCCCTTATAGCTGCATAATATATATATATATATATATATATGCTGCTCCTAATTTGTCCCCCCCCCCCCCTCTCTTTTTAACCCTTTTCTGTAGTGCAGGACTGCAGGGGAGAGTCGGGGAGCGATCCCTCCAGCAGAGCTGTGAGGGAAAATGGCGTCAGTGTGCTGAGGGAGATGGCTCCGCCACTTTTTCAGCGGGCTTTCTCCTGATATTGTAAAACTTCTGGCAGGGGTTAATAAACACCTATATAGCCCCTGGGGCTATATATGGTGTCAGTTCGCCAGCCAAGGTGTTAATATTGCTGCTCAGGGCGCCCCCCCCCAGCGCCCTGCACCCATCAGTGACCACAGTGTGTGGTGTGCATGAGGAGCAATGGCGCACAGCTGCAGTGCTGTGCGCTACCTTGGAGAAGACAGAAGTCTTCAGCCGCCGATTTTCCGGACCACCTTCTTGCTTCTGGCTCTGTAAGGGGGACGGCAGCGCGGCTCCGGGAACGGACGACGAGGTCGGGTCCTGTGTTCGATCCCTCTGGAGCTAATGGTGTCCAGTAGAGAAGCCCAAGCTACCACCACTTAGGTAGGTTCGCTTCTTCTCCCCTTAGTCCCTCGGTGCAGTGAGCCTGTTGTCAGCAGGTCTCACTGAAAATAAAAAACCTAACATATACTTTCTTCCTAGGAGCTCAGGAGAGCCCCTAGTGTGCATCCAGCTCAGCCGGGCACAGAAATCTAACTGAGGCTTGGAGGAGGGTCATAGGGGGAGGAGCCAGTGCACACCAGATAGTCCTAAAGCTTTCTTTAGATGTGCCCAGTCTCCTGCGGGGCCGTCTATTCCCCATGGTCCTTACAGAGTCCCCAGCATCCACTAGGACGTCAGAGAAAAACAATATTCTTTCAATTTTCTCAAGGCTATCAGCCCCCCATCCGCAGCCCTTGGATGGGGGGGGGACACACAACCTCTGGCTTCACCCCTGGCCCTTGGGTGGATGGGGGGGGGACCCCTTGATTGAAGGGGTCCCCACTCCCCCAGGGTACCCCGGCCAGGGGTGACTAGTTGGATATTTAATGCCACGGCCGCAGGGCGCTGTATAAAAGTGACCCCCGGCTGTGGCATTATCTGTCCAGCTAGTGGAGCCCGATGCTGGTGTAAAAAATACGGGGGACCCCTACTCTTTTTGTCCCCCGTATTTTTTGCACCAGCACCGGGCGCAGAGCCCGGTGCTGGTTTTAAAAATACGGGGGATCCCCTGTCATTTTTTTCCCCCGGATTTTTAGAACCAGGACCGGCTCAAAGAGCCCGAGGCTGGTTATGCTTAGGAGGGGGGACCCCACGCAATTTTTTTTCTGATTTTTTACCATTCCATTTAAAAAAAATAAAAAATAAAAAAATATATATTTTTAAAAATATATAAATAATACTTGTGCCTCCAAAATAGACAAACCAAGTACCTAATCCCTTCTAATATAAATAGATATGCTATTACCAATAAAAAAAACACCAAAAAAACATGTTTTTAAAAAATTTTATTAGATTCCGCCACCAAAGTGTGGCGGATTGAAAATGACGAATTTACTGTCTAAAAGCACTGTTGTCGAATTTCCAAACTTCAATTGAATATACTTTTGGCGAATTGCCGCATTTGAACCATTGCAGAAATGTCGAATTTGACAAATGTCGAATTTCAAAAAGTCGAATTTGGAAAGTCCGTTTTTTTGACGGAAAGTACTGAATTGCATTGTCGATTGTTTTTTTTGGCGAAAATGTCGACATTTTTGGGAATTCGACCGCAATTGCATATACCCCTATGCCTGGCACGAGTCAGCTGACAGGTCCTGTGAAACTATGCTAGCCGCAGGCATCTTTTTTGATGAAACTGTCTGTTGCAACGGGACTAGAACACACCAGCAAACTGTGCAAATGAATTTGATATGCAGCACTTTTTTGTCTGTGTGTGACTGAGTAGGACGCTAAACAGGACTTGCCATGGAGAAAAGCCACGCCACTGCATGCAGATTCAATTAAAAAATTGTTTTTCCGCCGGCAGCCAGTAGATGGCGCCCAGACAGAGCTATTAAATTGTAGCTCTGTTTGGGCGCGAATTGTAACTGGCACCTGCATTTCAGCTCGCACCTCAAAGGGGTGGCAAGCTGAAATGCACAAAAAGTAACCCATTTGGTACTTTTTTGCAACCACGTGCAGCACTTTGGTCAGGTTTAGCTGCTTTACGCGGCTCAACCAGACTTCTATGGGTACAATCAGGGCAATAAAAATAGGAATTTAATACCTCCCGGTAATTCCTTTTCTCGTAGTCCGTAGTGGATACTGGGGATCTGTACTTTAGTACCAAGGGGTATAGATCGGGTCCACTGGAGCCTGGTACTTTAAAACCTTTAGTGTGTGTATGTTAGAGATGCGTGGCGGGCACTTTTTTCGGTTTTGGTTTTGGATCTGGATAGGTTTTTCCAAAACCACCATTTCGTGTTTTGTTTTTGGTTCTGGATGATTTTTGAAAAAAATAGGATTTTAATTACATACCGGTAAATCCTTTTCTCGTAGTCCGTAGAGAATACTGGGGTTCCATTTAGTACCATGAGGTATAGACGAGTCCATTAGGAGCCATGGGCACTTTAAGAATTTGATAGTGTGGGCTGGCTCCTCCTTATATGCCCCTCCTACCAGACTCAGTCTAGGAAACTGTGCCCAAGGAGACGGACATACTTTGAGAGAAGGATAGATAAAGATAGTGGTGAGATTCCGAACCAGCACACACATCAAGAGGAAAGCCATGCTAACCCAACTTTAAACAGGAACAGCAACAGCTGAACCAACAACACTTTACCAAGTACCAGTGCAGGAAGAACGAAGCACCGGGCGGGCGCCCAGTATCCTCTACGGACTACGAGAAAGGGATTTACCGGTAAGTAATTAAAATCCTATTTTCTCTTACGTCCTAGAGGATCCTGGGGTTCCATTTAGTACTATGGGGATGTACCAAAGCTGCCAAAACAGGTGGGAGAGTGCTGAGGATCCTGCAGAACTGACTGACCCAACTGAAGGTCCTCAGAGGCCAAAGTATCGAACTTGTAGAAACTAGCAAACGTGTTGGAACCTGACCAAGTCACTGCTCGGCAGAGCTGTAAAGCCGAGACACCCCGGGCAGCAGCCCAGGAAGAACCCATAAAATTATACTCACCTGATCCAGTGTCCAGATTATAATCCACGTACTTGGCAAAAAAAAAAAACCGAACACCCGGACCAAACGGACTGAAAGGGGTCCCATATTTACACATAGGACCCCTTTCCACGAATGCCGGGACCCCACGTGACTGCTGTCACAGAAAGGTCCCTTCAGCCAATCAGGAAGCGCTACTTCGTGGCACTCACCTGATTGGCTGTATGCGCGTCTGCTGGCAGACAGCGCATCGCACAGCTCCCTCCATTAGTTTCAATGGTGGGAACTTTGCCGTCTGCGGTGGGGTTACCCGCGGTCAGCCGCTGACCGCGGGTGACCTCACCGCTGACCGCAAAGTTCCCACCATTGAATATAATGGAGGGAGCTGTGCGATGCGCTGTCTGACAGCTCTTTGGTCCAGGTGTTCTGTTTTCTTTTTTTGCCAAGTACGTGGATTATAATCTGGACACTGGATCAGGTGAGTATAATTTTATTCACAGGTTCTACTTGGACAAGTGGACAGAGGTCGGCGTGTGAACATAGGTAAGTATGTGTCGATATGTGTGAAATAAAGTTTTACTATCACGGTGTGCGTGTCCTGTTTTTATTTGGGTATTTTTTTTCCAGTAGAACTCCAGGTACCAGCGGGCCCGTTTTTCTCCCGCATGCTGGTACTTGTGGTTCTCCAAGTACCAGCTTGCGGGGAGGCTTGCTGGGACTTGTAGTACTACTGGAAAAATAAGATTTTACTCACCGGTAAATCTATTTCTCGTAGTCCGTAGTGGATGCTGGGGACTCCGTAAGGACCATGGGGTATAGACGGCTCCGCAGGAGACTGGGCACATCTAAAGAAAGCTTTAGGACTATCTGGTGTGCCCTGGCTCCTCCCCCTATGACCCTCCTCCAAGCCTCAGTTAGGACACTGTGCCCGGAAGAGCTGACACAATAAGGAAGGATTTTGAATCCCGGGTAAGACTCATACCAGCCACACCAATCACACCATATAACTCGTGATAGAAACCCCGGTTAACAGTATGATAACAATGAAACCTCTGAATAGATGGTTCGCAATAACAACCCGATTTGTGTAACAATAACTATTTACAAGTATTGCAGACAATCCGCACTAGGGATGGGCGCTCAGCATCCACTACGGACTACGAGAAATAGATTTACCGGTGAGTAAAATCTTATTTTCTCTGACGTCCTAGTGGATGCTGGGGACTCCGTAAGGACCATGGGGATTATACCAAAGCTCCCAAACGGGCGGGAGAGTGCGGATGACTCTGCAGCACCGAATGAGAGAACTCAAGGTCCTTCTCAGCCAGGGTATCAAATTTGTAGAATTTTGTAACGTGTTTGCCCCTGACCAAGTAGCAGCTCGGCCAAGTTGTAAAGCCGAGACCCCTCGGGCAGCCGCCGAAGATGAGCCCCCTTCCATGTGGAATGGGCTTTTACAGATTTAGTCCCACCGCAGAATGCGCAAGCTGAATAGTGCTACAAATCCAGCGCGCTATAGTCTGCTTAGAAGCATGAGCACCCAGCATGTTGGGTGCATCTAGGATAAACAGCGAGTCAGTTTTCCTGACTCCAGCCGTCCTGGAAATATAATTTTTCAGGGCCCTGACTACGTCCAGTAACTTGGAATCCTCCAAGTCCCTAGTAGCCGCAGGCACCACACTAG
The DNA here is from genome assembly GCF_028390025.1 of Pseudophryne corroboree. Classification (NCBI taxonomy): domain Eukaryota; kingdom Metazoa; phylum Chordata; class Amphibia; order Anura; family Myobatrachidae; genus Pseudophryne; species Pseudophryne corroboree. The sequence goes on from NC_086455.1 coordinate 88,140,107, forward strand.
GTTGGTACAAGTGATAACCTGATACCACCTTCGGGAGAAAGTGAGGACGAGTCCTCAACTCTGCCCTATCCATATGGAAAGTCAGGTAAGGGCTTTTTTATGACAAAGCCGCCAATTCTGACACATGCCTGGCCGAAGCCAGAGCCAACACGACCACTTTTCATGTGAGATATTTCAAATCCACGGTTTTAAGTGGCTCAAATCAATGTGATTCCAGGAACTTCAAAACCACATTGAGATCCCAAGGTGCCACTGGGGCACAAAAAAGGGGCTGAATATGCAGCACTCCCTTACAACGTCTGCACTTCAGGCTGACATCCTTCCTGGCTTTGAACAGGATAAGAATGACTTCCTCCGGAATGCCTTTTTCACTCAGGATCCGGTGTTCAACCGCCATGCCGTCAATGCAGCCGCGGTAAGTCTTTGAACAGACAGGGCCCCTGCTGCAGCAGATCCTGTCTGAGTGGCAGAGGCCATGGGTCCTCTGAGATCAACTCCTGAAGTTCCAGGTACCAAGCCCTTCTTGGCCAATCCTGAACAATGAGTATAGTTCTTACTCCTCTTTTCCTTATTATCCTCAGTACCTTGGGTATGAGAGGGAGAGGAGGAAACACATAAACCGACTGGTACGCCCGCGGTGTCAATAGAGCATCCACAGCGATCGCCTGAGGTTCCCTTGACCTGGCGCAATATCTTTTTTATTGAGGCGGGACGCCATCATGTCCACCTGTGGTCTTTCCCAACGGTTTACCAGCATTTGGAAGACTTCTGGATGAAGTCCCTATTCTCCCGGGTGGAGTCTGCTGCGGAAGTCTGCTTCCCAGTTGTCCACTCTCGGAATGAACACTGCTGCCAGTGCTACCACATGATTTTCCGCCCAACGGGGAATCCTTGTGGCTTCTGCCATTGCCCTCCTGCTTCTTGTGCCGCCCTGCCTGTTTACATGGGCGAGCGCCGTGATGTTGTCTGATTGGATCAGTACGGCTGGTTTTGAAGCAGGGGCCTTGTTTGGCTTACGGCCTTGTAAAGGGCTCTTAGCTCCAGAAAATTTATGTGAAGTGGAATCTCCTGTTTGGACCACAGTCCTTGGAATTTTACTCCCTGTGTGACTGCACCCCAGCCCCAAAGGCTGGCATCCGTGTTTACCAGGACCCAGTCCTGTATTCCGAATCTGCAGCCCTCTAGTAGATGAGCCCTCTGCAGCCACCACCGCAGCGACACCCTGGTTCTTGCCGACCGGGTTATCCGCTGCTGTATCTGGAGATGGGACCCGGACCATTTGTCCAACAGGTCCCACTGGAAAATCCTTGCGTGGAACTTTCCGAATGGAATTTCTTCGTACGAAGCTACCATTTTTCCCAGGACTCGTGTGCATTGATGTACCGACACCTGTCCCGGTCTTAGGAGGTTTCTGACTAGAGATGACAACTCCTCGGCTTTTTCCATTGGAAGAAACACTTTTTTCTGGTCTGTTTCCAGAATCATTCCCAGGAACAGAAGACGTGTCGTCGGGACCAGCTGTGACTTTGGAATTGAGAATCCAGTCCTGCTGTTGCAGCAATTCCCGAGAAAGTGCTACCCCCTTACCAACTGTTCCTTGGACCTCGCCTTTATCCGGAGATCGTCCAAGTACGGGATAATTAAAACTCCCTTCTTGCGAAGAAGTATCATCATTTTGGTCATTACCCATGGTAAAGACCCTCGGTGCCGTGGATAATCCAAATGGCAGCGTCTGGAACTGATAGTGACAGTCCGGTACCACAATCTTGAGGTACTCCTGGTGAGGAGGGTAAATGGGGACATGCAGGTAAGTATCCTTGATGTCCCGAGAGACCCTGTAATCCCCCTCGTCCAGGATCGCAATAATCGCGATTCCATCTTGAACTTGAATCTTTTGTTATATGTGTTCAAGGATTTTAAATTTAAGATGGGTCTCACCGAACCATCCGGTTTCGGTACCACAAACATTGTGGAAAGGTAACACTTTTCCTGTTGAAGGAGGGGTACCTTGATAATCACTTGCTGTGAATACAGTTTTTTGGATAGCCACCAACACTGCCTCCCTGGCAGAGGGAGTTGCCGGTAAGGCAGATTTTAGGAAACGGCGGGGGGGGGGGAAGACGTCTCGAATTCCAGCCTGTACCTCTGAGATACTGTTTGAAGAACCCAGGGATCCACTTGTGAGAGAGCCCACTGTGCGCTGAAAATTTCTGAGACGGGCCCCCACCGTACCCAGGTCCGCCTGAGCAGCCCCAGCGTCATGTTGTGGACTTACCGGACGCAGGGGAGGACTTCTGCTCCTGTCCTATGTCGTCAAACCTTTTATGTAAGGAGTTGACACTGCCACGTAATTCCTTCCATAAGTCCATCCACACCGGTGTCGACCCCGCAGGGGGTGACATCCCATTCACAGGCATTTGCTCCGCCTCCACATCATTATCCTCATCATACATGTCGACACAGCAGTACCGACACAGCACACACACAGGGAATGCTCTGACAGAGGACAGGACCCCACAAAGCCCTTTGGGGAGACAGAGGGAGAGTATGCCAGCACACACCAGAGCGCTATATATCACAGGGATATCACCTATAGAGAGTGTTTTCCCTTATAGCTGCATAATATATATATATATGCTGGGCCTAATTTGTGACCCCCCCTCTCTTTTTAACCCTTTTCTGTAGTGCAGGACTGCAGGGGAGAGTCGGGGAGCGATCCCTCCAGCAGAGCTGTGAGGGAAAATGGCGTCAGTGTGCTGAGGGAGATGGCTCCGACACTTTTTCAGCGGGCTTTCTCCTGATATTGTAAAACTTCTGGCAGGGGTTAATAAACACCTATATAGCCCCTGGGGCTATATATGGTGTCAGTTCGCCAGCCAAGGTGTTAATATTGCTGCTCAGGGCGCCCCCCCCCCCAGCGCCCTGCACCCATCAGTGACCACAGTGTGTGGTGTGCATGAGGAGCAATGGCGCACAGCTGCAGTGCTGTGCGCTACCTTGGAGAAGACAGAAGTCTTCAGCCGCCGATTTTCCGGACCACCTTCTTGCTTCTGGCTCTGTAAGGGGGACGGCGGCGCGGCTCCGGGAACGGACGACGAGGTCGGGTCCTGTGTTCGATCCCTCTGGAGCTAATGGTGTCCAGTAGAGAAGCCCAAGCTACCACCACTTAGGTAGGTTCGCTTCTTCTCCCCTTAGTCCCTCGGTGCAGTGAGCCTGTTGTCAGCAGGTCTCACTGAAAATAAAAAACCTAACATATACTTTCTTCCTAGGAGCTCAGGAGAGCCCCTAGTGTGCATCCAGCTCAGCCGGGCACAGAAATCTAACTGAGGCTTGGAGGAGGGTCATAGGGGGAGGAGCCAGTGCACACCAGATAGTCCTAAAGCTTTCTTTAGATGTGCCCAGTCTCCTGCGGGGCCGTCTATTCCCCATGGTCCTTACAGAGTCCCCAGCATCCACTAGGACGTCAGAGAAAAACAATATTCTTTCAATTTTCTCAAGGCTATCAGCCCCCCATCCGCAGCCCTTGGATGGGGGGGGGGGGGGGGGGACACGACAACCTCTGGCTTCACCCCTGGCCCTTGGGTGGATGGGGGGGGACCCCTTGATTGAAGGGGTCCCCACTCCCCCAGGGTACCCCGGCCAGGGGTGACTAGTTGGATATTTAATGCCACGGCCGCAGGGCGCTGTATAAAAGTGACCCCCGGCTGTGGCATTATCTGTCCAGCTAGTGGAGCCCGATGCTGGTGTAAAAAATACGGGGGACCCCTACTCTTTTTGTCCCCCGTATTTTTTGCACCAGCACCGGGCGCAGAGCCCGGTGCTGGTTTTAAAAATACGGGGGATCCCCTGTCATTTTTTTCCCCCGGATTTTTAGAACCAGGACCGGCTCAAAGAGCCCGAGGCTGGTTATGCTTAGGAGGGGGGACCCCACGCAATTTTTTTTCTGATTTTTACCATTCCATTTAAAAAAAATAAAAAATAAAAAAATATATATTTTTAAAAATATATAAATAATACTTGTGCCTCCAAAATAGACAAACCAAGTACCTAATCCCTTCTAATATAAATAGATATGCTATTACCAATAAAAAGAACACCAAAAAAACATGTTTTTAAAAAATTTTATTAGATTCCGCCACCAAAGTGTGGCGGATTGAAAATGACGAATTTACTGTCTAAAAGCACTGTTGTCGAATTTCCAAACTTCAATTGAATATACTTTTGGCGAATTGCCGCATTTGTACCATTGCAGAAATGTCGAATTTGACAAATGTCGAATTTCAAAAAGTCGAATTTGGAAAGTCCGTTTTTTTGACGGAAAGTACTGAATTGCATTGTCGATTGTTTTTTTTGGCGAAAATGTCGACATTTTCGGGAATTCGACCGCAATTGCATATACCCCTATGCCTGGCACGAGTCAGCTGACAGGTCCTGTGAAACTATGCTAGCCGCAGGCATCTTTTTTGATGAAACTGTCTGTTGCAACGGGACTAGAACACACCAGCAAACTGTGCAAATGAATTTGATATGCAGCACTTTTTTGTCTGTGTGTGACTGAGTAGGACGCTAAACAGGACTTGCCATGGAGAAAAGCCACGCCACTGCATGCAGATTCAATTAAAAAATTGTTTTTCCGCCGGCAGCCAGTAGATGGCGCCCAGACAGAGCTATTAAATTGTAGCTCTGTTTGGGCGCGAATTGTAACTGGCACCTGCATTTCAGCTCGCACCTCAAAGGGGTGGCAAGCTGAAATGCACAAAAAGTAACCCATTTGGTACTTTTTTGCAACCACGTGCAGCACTTTGGTCAGGTTTAGCTGCTTTACGCGGCTCAACCAGACTTCTATGGGTACAATCAGGGCAATAAAAATAGGAATTTAATACCTCCCGGTAATTCCTTTTCTCGTAGTCCGTAGTGGATACTGGGGATCTGTACTTTAGTACCAAGGGGTATAGATCGGGTCCACTGGAGCCTGGTACTTTAAAACCTTTAGTGTGTGTATGTTAGAGATGTGTGGCGGGCACTTTTTTCGGTGTTTTGGTTTTGGATCTGGATAGGTTTTTCCAAAACCACTATTTCGTGTTTTGTTTTTGGTTCTGGATGATTTTTGAAAAAAATAGGATTTTAATTACATACCGGTAAATCCTTTTCTCGTAGTCCGTAGAGAATACTGGGGTTCCATTTAGTACCATGAGGTATAGACGGGTCCATTAGGAGCCATGGGCACTTTAAGAATTTGATAGTGTGGGCTGGCTCCTCCTTATATGCCCCTCCTACCAGACTCAGTCTAGGAAACTGTGCCCAAGGAGACGGACATACTTTGAGAGAAGGATAGATAAAGATAGTGGTGAGATTCCGAACCAGCACACACGTCAAGAGGAAAGCCATGCTAACCCAACTTTAAACAGGAACAGCAACAGCTGAACCAACAACACTTTACCAAGTACCAGTGCAGGAAGAACGAAGCACCGGGCGGGCGCCCAGTATCCTCTACGGACTACGAGAAAGGGATTTACCGGTAAGTAATTAAAATCCTATTTTCTCTTACGTCCTAGAGGATCCTGGGGTTCCATTTAGTACTATGGGGATGTACCAAAGCTGCCAAAACAGGTGGGAGAGTGCTGAGGATCCTGCAGAACTGACTGACCCAACTGAAGGTCCTCAGAGGCCAAAGTATCGAACTTGTAGAAACTAGCAAACGTGTTGGAACCTGACCAAGTCACTGCTCGGCAGAGCTGTAAAGACGAGACACCCCGGGCAGCAGCCCAGGAAGAACCCATTGACCTAGTAGAGTGGGCATGTACAGAATTCAGAACCGGCAAACCTGCTGTGGAATAAGCATGCTGGAAAGTGAACCTGATCCAACGTGCAATTGTCTGCTTTGAAGCAGGATACCCAATTTTATTGGGATCATATAGAACGAACAGCGAGTCGGATTTCATGTGACGAGCTGTTCCCTTTACATACACCTTCAAAGCCCTCACAATGGGGGTCATTCCGAGTTGTTCGCTCGTTATTTTTTTCTCGCAACGGAGCGATTAGTCGCTAATGCGCATGCGCAATGTCCGCAGTGCGACTGCTCCAAGTAAATGTGCTATGCAGTTAGGAATTTTACTCACGGCATTACGAGGTTTTTTCTTCGTTCTGGTGATCGTAATGTGATTGACAGGAAGTGGGTGTTTCTGGGCGGAAACTGGCCGTTTTATGGGAGTGTGTGAAAAAACGCTACAGTTTTTGGAAAAAACGCGGGAGTGGCTGGAGAAACGGAGGAGTGTCTGGGCGAACGCTGGGTGTGTTTGCGTCGTCAAACCAGGAACGACAAGCACTGAACTGATCGCACTGGAAGAGTAAGTCTCGAGCTACTCAGAAACTGCACAGAGAAGTCTTTTCGCAATATTGCGAATCTTTCGGTCGCAATTTTGATAAGCTAAGATTCACTCCCAGTAGGTGGCGGCTTAGCGTGTGCAAAGCTGCTAAAAGCAGCTTGCGAGCGAACTCGGAATGAGGGCCAATATCCATAGACTTTGAAGTACAGTAGCAGAGGTGTCCGTAACAGCCGGAACCACAATAGGTTGGGTTGATGTGAAACGCGGACACCATCTTAGGAGTTCAGCTCTGTCCTCATGGAAAATTAAGTAGGGACTCTTGTGAGACAACGCCCCTAGCTCCGACACGCATCTTGCTGAAGCCAAGGCCAACAGTGTGACGGTATTCCATGTAAAGGTACTTTATGTCAACCTCCTGTAACTGTTCAAACCAGTCCGATTGGAGGAACAGCAGCACCAAATTGAGATCCCAAGGTGCCGTGGGAGGCACAAAGGGAGGTTGAATGCACAGAACACCTTTCAAAAAGGTCTGGACCTCAGGGAGAGAAGCCAATTGTTTTTGAAAGAAAATGGACAAGGCCGAAATCTGGACTTTTATGGAGCGAAGACGTAGGCCCACATCCACACCTGCCTGCAGAAAAAGCAGGAAACATCACAGGTGAAATTCCATAGCAGAATATTTTCTGCCCTCACGCCAAGAGACGCATTTCTTCCAAATACGGTGGTAATGTTTAGACGTTACCCCCTTCCTGGCTTGGATCATAGCTGGGATAACTTTGTTAGGGTACCCTCTGCTGGCTAGAATCAGACGTTCAACTTCCATGCCTTCAAACATAGCCGTGGTAAGTCCTGATAGACGCCCTGTTGCAGAAGATCCTCGCAAAGAGGTAGAGGCCACGGATCTGCGAGGAGCATCTCCAGGAAGTCCGCATACCAGGCCCTTCTTGGCCAGCCGGAGCAATAAAAACTGCTTGAACGTTTTCCTTTTTTATTCTTTTCAGAATTCTTGGGATCAGAGGAAGTGGAGGAAACACGTACAACATCTGACAGACCCATGGAGTCGTCAGAGCGTCCACCGCCACTGACTGTGGGTCTCTCGACCTGGAACAATACTGCTTGAGCTTCTTGTTGGAACGAGAGGCCATCATGTCGATGTGTGGATATCCTTACCGACGTGTCAAGCACCTGAACACTTCTGGGTGAAGGCCCCACTCCCCTGGGTGCAGGTCGTGTCTGCTGAGGAAGGCTGCTTCCCAGTTCTCTACTCCCAGAAGGAAGACCGCTGACAACGCCACAGTTTTTTTTCTGCCCAGTGGAGAAGTCTAGACACCTGTGACATTGCTGCTCTGCTTTTCGTTCCGCCCTGTCGGTTTAAGTATGTTACCGCCGTCACATTGTCTGACTGGACCTGAATGGCCCGATCCTGAAGATGAGCGGCCTGCCGAAGGGCGCTGTATATGGCCCTGAGTTCCAGAATGTTGATTGGAAGCGTGACTTCCTGACTTGACCATCTTCCTTGAAACTGCACCTTCGGGGTGACTGCTCCCCAACCTCTGAGGCTTTCGTCCGTGGTTAACTACTTGAGGAATTTTATTTCTTTGAATGTTGTTTGTATGTTATACATATATTAAACTGTTTTACGCTATATGTTCTCTTTTCCATTTTGTTGCATAAATAATTAACGGGGACGGCTATATGAGAACTAAGTGACCAGTGAATCAACAAAGTCTGATGAGGCGTCCAGATCAGATTGTGAAGGTATGCATCCTTGATATTCAGAGACACAAGGAATTCCCCCTTCCTCCAGACCGGAGATCACCGCTCTCAGAGACTCCACCTTGAACCTGAACACTCTTAAGAACGGATTCAAAGACTTGAGGTTCAGAATTGGTCGTACCGAACTGTCCGGTTTCGGTACTACAAACAAGTTGGTATAGTACCCCTTGTTGTGCAGATGAGGTGGAACTGGAACAATGACCTGAGTCTGAACCAGTTTTTGATGGTCTGCTGTAAAGTTATACTTGCCTCTTGTGAAACTGGTATGCCTGATTTGAAGAATCTGTGAGGTGGGCGGTCCTGGAACTCCAGTCTGTAGTCCTGGGAAATAAGATCTATGAACCAGGGATCCCAGCACGAACTTGACCAGATGTGACTGAAGAATTTTAGTCGAGCTCCCACCTGACAGCCCTCCAGGCATCGTGGTCCACCGTCATGTGGAAGGCTTTGAGGAAGCAGAGCCTGAGCTCTGTTCCTGAGCACCTGCAGTTGCTGGTTTGCCTTGGAAGACGTAGAAGCACCTCTGGATTTTCCCTTAAACTTGGCTGTCCAAAAGGACTGTAAATTTGAAGATGAATAAGCTTTCCTGGCTGGGGGAGCTGCGAAGGAAGATATGTAGACTTACCCGCAGTAGCTTTGGAGATCCATTTGTCTAGTTCATCTCCAAACAAGGCCTCTCCTGTGAACGGCAGGCCCTCCATGCCTTTCCTGGAGTCCGCATCAACAGTCCACTGGCGTAGCCACAAGCCCCTGCGGTACTGACACAACCATAGAGGTGGTGCGTGCATTAATCAAACCAATCTCTTTTATGGCCCCCACCATAAAGTTTGCAGAGTCCTGTATATGCTGCAGAAGCAAAACAACATCCCCCCGAGACAAGGAATCTAACCCCTCAATTAGGTTACCTGACTATTTAGCAATGGCTTTTGTTATCCACGCACATGCAATAGTGGGTCTTTGGGCCTCCCCAGCAGCTGTGTATAATGATTTGAGTGTAGTCTCAATTTTACGATCAGCTATATCTTTTAGGGAGGGTGCAGCCGGGACAGGCAATACAATTTTACGTGACAGGCTGGATACTAATGTATCCACTATCTGTGGATTTTCCCATTTTTTTCTATCCTCAGGAGGAAAAGGAAGATATCAACCTTTTAGGGATTTGAAATTTCCTATCAGGATTAACCCACTGTTCTTCAAACAGGGTATTTAGTTCCTTTGACACAGGAAAAGTGGCTGAGGATTTATTTTTTACATTAAAATAAGATTCCTCAGTCTCCTCTGTCACCTTATCAGGGATATGCAGAACCTCTCTGATAGCGCCTATGAGAGCCTCTATTCCCTGTTCCCTCTATTCCACCTCTGAGTCCACTTCCCCCTCCTCCATGTCTGACCCTTCATCATCAGAGTCAGACTGCAGGATATGGGCCAAAGGACGTTTTTGTGGACAAATGTCAGGGGACTGAGACGCTGGTTTAGGTACTGAGTCTCTGTTCATAAACTCAGTCATCGATTGTGTTAAGTATTGAGTCTCTTTCTCATTGCGGGACAATTTAGTGGAAATATTGGAGATCATACCCCTAATGCAATCTAGCCAAGCTGGTTCTGCCCCGCTAGCCTGGGAGGGTGCACTGCATTGAGTACACTGTAGCGAACCCCCTGAAGAGGAACACTGTGCCTTACAAGAAACACACTCTTTGTCTGACATACTGTGACAGTACACACACAGGAACAGGTTAAAAAGCACAATTAACCCACAAAGAACCCTTCAAGAGACACAAAGATAGCATGGAGCAAGCACGCAGCACTCTTACTGCTAATGCCAAGCTTAGCCGTATCGCAGACGAAGTACCCAGATTGGGGACTTTGTAGACTAGTAAGCGCTCCCCCACCCCACCCCTCCTGCTATGACCCCCTGGTACCGCTGAGGTAATCTGGAATCTCTCCGGAAGAGTTGTGCGTCCCTGTCAGTGTCTGTCCACTGCAGAGGGAAAATGGTGCTGGTGAGCTGCTGGATCCGCTCATAGTGAAGCCCTGCCGCTTCAATGGCGCACAGTCTTCCCGCTTTTTTATACTGGCTGAGGTAATTTTTTATGCTTAAAATGGAGTCAGTCACCTTTTAAGTCTTTAATGCCAGTCTGGGTACTGTGTACACTTGTAGCGTACTTAGACTCAGTTCGCTCCCTCAGAAGCAGTGAGTCCGCTCTGTGTACTGAGTCCCGAGACTCCGCCACCCCCGTAGAAGCTGTGCGTCTCTGTACCCTCATGCCGACAAAGGCCGGCGACCCGCTAACCGGGACGCCTGCTTAGTACTCACCACTCTTCTTTCTTCTGGCACTGTTAGAGGTAGTGGCATGCTACTGGAATGTACGCTTGCCGTGGTGGGGCGTGCAAATAGTTTCCTCAGGAGCTAGTGTCCTGTCAGTGGTGAATGGGACCATTAACACACACCACCCCCCAAGTCCCGCGAAGCAGGCAGGCTGGTGCCATCCAATCCTACCTGAAAATAACAAACAGAAAAATAAATGCAGAAAACTCTTCAGGTGCGACGTGACCGGCTCCTCCGGGCACATTTTCTAAACCGAGTCTGGTTGGAGGGGCATAGAGGGAGGGGCATAGAGGGAGGAGCCAGCACACGCTATCAAATTCTTAGAAGTCCCAAAGGCTCCTAGTGGACCAGTCTATACCCCATGGTACTAAATGGATTCCCAGTATCCTCTAGGATGTAAGACAAAATAATAAACAAATATAAAAAATAAAAGGAAACTCTGGAGCTCCAGAGAAATGCACCCGGCTCCTTGGGCACATTTTTCTAAACGGAGTCTGGTAGGAAAGGCATAAAGGGGAGGAGCCAGCATACACATACTAAAGGTTTTGAAGTGCCAGGCTTCAGTGGACCCGATCTATACCATATGGTACTAAAGTACAGATCCCCAGTATCCAATAGAACATGAGAAAAAGATCCACTGAATATCGTCCCACGACCTCCCGTCACTTTAGACAGATTAGGCGCAATAACAAATTAATATCACCCAGGGACTCAGTCACACACAAAAATACAAGTGTCGCATATAAAATTAGAGCAGGAAAAAAAGAATTTCAAATTCCGTGCGCACTAGACTGAAGTGCAGCTACACAATACATAGGTGTGTAAATCCACCAAACACACAAGGAACAGATACAAGATACAAATTGTGCATTTAACAGTAGCGCTCTCCAACCACCATGTTTAAAACTTCACCCTCAAAGTGAAACAGAATAATTACAAATGATTCACCATGAAGGAATAGAGGGGTTCTTCGCCCTCCCTTTGCTTAGATCTAGATAAGCAGCAGCACCCGCTTCTCTCTTTAGATCACAGAACAAATGGAAAATTCTCCAAAGCCTCAGAGAAAATCCGTAATGAATTGGGATGTATTTACTTCTTGCTGAACATCCTAGACAACACTTTAAAAAGAGAGAGACATAGTGTAGCAGTCCTTAAACATAGATACTAATTTCTTTCACAGACCGCACTTACAAAAAAGTGAGTTAAAAGAAGCATTTAAAATCAACTCCAATGGACATATCACCAAGATGACATCTTTCCTCCTTGGGAATTCCTGTAACACCAGCTGGACACGGTGAGTAGGGGTGCCGGGTTCCGGATCCACAAAACCCAGGAAGACCCTTCAGAGCGAATGGAGAAAGTCCACGGAATGTAACAACAGGCGAAGCTTCGCCTGTTGTTACATCCCGTGGACTTTCTCCATTCGCTCTGAAGGGTCTTCCTGGGTTTTGTGGAGCTGTGGATCCGGAACCCGGCACCCCTACTCACCGTGTCCAGCTGGTGTTACAGGAATTCCCAAGGAGGAAAGATGTCATCTTGGTGATATGTCCATTGGAGTTGATTTTAAATGCTTCTTTAAACTCACTTTTTTGTAAGTGCGGTCTGTGAAATAAATTAGTATCTATGTTTAAGGACTGCTACACTATGTCTCTCTCTTTTTAAAGTGTTGTCTAGGATGTTCAGCAAGAAGTAAATACATCCCAATTCATTACGGATTTTCTCTGAGGCTTTGGAGAATTTTCCATTTGTTCTGTGATCTAAAGAGAGAAGCGGGTGCTGCTGCTTATCTAGATCTAAGCAAAGGGAGGGCGAAGAACCCCTCTATTCCTTCATGGTGAATCATTTGTAATTATTCTGTTTCACTTTGAGGGTGAAGTTTTAAACATGGTGGTTGGAGAGCGCTACTGTTAAATGCACAATTTGTATCTTGCATATAAAATTAGATCAGCACAGCCTCTTGCTGCTCCCTAATTGCAACCCCTGACGCCAGCAGAGTCTCACAGTACCTGGCATGCCGTTTGGCGCAATTTCAGCAAAGATGCATAAGGACACATCTGTATTTGGTGATGTAAGGTGACATTAGTACTAGACACTGACATGCATGTATTTTGAGCCTATACATATAAATGATTAAAATTAACAAACTGAGTGAGACATGTACCAGTAGGTCTGGAAGTCTGCGTGTGAGAAGTGATAATTCTGGGTGGCTGATCTATTATGGAGTTACTAACGAATGTACTTGTTGGATTCTTGAAGTAAGCTGGAATTTATTCAGGCCCAATGATCAGTACATTAACACACCACTTTGGGCTAGTATTGCTCAGATGCCTCATGAATATATTTTGGTTTCCTGAATTTGTATTGCTGTAGTTCATTATCACAACAAATGGGGTCTTAGTAAACAGGGAGCTTAAGAACATTTATTTAGTACGTGGTAGTGCAACTAGGAGGTATTTCCATAGCAGCTCCATATAGACTTTTGTAGATGCTAGGCCTATTATGCGGTACTAGCAAATTAATACCTGGGGAAAAAAACAGCATGGAGCATTCCCTGGACCAAGGTAGTGGTTAGTGAGGTTGCCTAAACAATGGTAGTGCAGAATGGCGACAATGAATTTACTGAAAGATGTAAAATAAATCATATCAAAGCCTAATTACTTTGGATTATTTATGTTAAGATACATTTAAAACATGACTGATCAAGATTTGCAATACATAGCAACATTACACAGTATACATATAATAAGCAGGATTAAAGGTCATTAAAACATCAATAGCAAAAAATGAGTTTAAAAGATTATATATATATATATATATATATATATATATATATATATATATATATATATATATATATATATAGAGATATATATATATATATATATATATATATATAGAGATATATATATATATATATATATATATATATATATATGTTTTTTTTTTTTTTTATTATTATTTTTTTCCCCCACCCCTGGCTTAAAGTAATAGGCGCCCATCAGAGCAGTTAAATTTTTGCTCTAATCAGGCGCCCATTGCTTTACGCCAGCCAAAATAGTTGGAGTTTATCCTTCAATAGGTGCTAATCCTGTCTTAAGTCCTGGTTAGGATGCCCAAACCATGGACTTTGCACAGATTTCTTATTGCACCCTGGGTGGCTGCAAAAAGAAATGTCAACCCTTCGGTTAACGGGCGTCTAAACGGAGCAACAATTGAATTGCTCCGTTTTGCCTTCCCTAGTGGTAGGTGCAGGGAAAAACTATCGCCCCATATATGTAGTATGGTAATAAATTTGCTAACAAAATAAAAATGTACTATACCTTGTACAGGCAGGTGTCAACTATTTCATTGCACACTTTTTCAAGGTCTTCAGTCACTTCAAGTCTGGATCTCACAAAATCACACAGCTCTTCATTTCCCATGACATCCCAGATACCATCACACGCTAGAATAATAAACTGGTCATCTTCTTCTGACCGCTCAATTTCATAGACTTCAGGCTCTGGGGAGACAAGCTGCTCTGTAGGGCCTTTTCCGTGGACACATTTGTAGTCAAAGTCACCAAGAGCCCTTGAAACCGCAAGTGACCCATTTACACGCTGAATCATTACAGAACCACCAGCATTTTGTATGCGCTCCTTTTCAAGGGGATTACTTGGTTTGTGATCCTGGGTAAAGAAGTGGACCTTCTTGCTTCTACATAGTAAGCCTCTCGAGTCTCCACAGTTGATAAAATAAATGTGATGTGGAGAGATCATAACACCCACAGCTGTTGAGCCACTTCTATCAGCACCATGTTTCTTCTCAGAGATGACTCTCATATGTTCGTCAATTTGAAGAAAACCTGTTCTGATTCCACTTTTTACACTCTCCACAGACAGCTGTCCATCAGTCCCTTTGAAATCCTGGTTGCTTGTGATGTGATCCAACAAATGCTCACAGCAGTATTTGGCAACCTGGGAGCCAGCATGACCATCATAGACAGCAAAGAATGACCATCCATCGAGTCCATTTGGCAGACCGATCACAGCTGTATGTGCATCTTCCATCTCAACCCGCCAACCTTGCATGCTACTAAGCCCGTAACGCAGTCCATTACCATGCCCTTGGGCATTATGCTTTTCCATCTTTGGCTTATCTAAAAACGCTCCCATTGTTTCGAGTTTTAGTTCTGCAGGGGGGGGAAAAAATATATTCAAAACAAAAACTTAAATTGCACAAAATGACACTAACAATAAAAACCTTGTGCTAACCCAACCCATTGTTAAACAGAAATCCTAAAAACCAAAATGGTACTTATGGATATCAGAGCAAGAATTTAAAGTGGATCAGACATGCAACTGAAGAAAACCCAACACCAACATCCTACAGCCTATGTAGGTGCAGAAGCAGTTGTATAATAGCTTTATTATGCTACTTTTTAAATCATTTCCACTAAATATGTAAGCACATTCCAACAGGTAACTTGACCTATAACTTCCTTATACTAAACAGGCAATGGGGGTCAATCAGATGCGATCGGATTTGCCATCATTACTGTTTCCAGTGCTAGCATTGTACGTAAAGCTGGGTACACATCAGACCAGGCCTGGCCAACCTGTAGCTCTTCAGCTGCTGTGAAACTACAAATCCCAGCATGCCCTGCCACAGTTTTAGCATTCCATAATAGCAAAACTGTGGCAGGACATGCTGGGACGTCTAGTTTCACAATAGCTGTAGAGCCACAGGCCAACGATGTGGCCGATTCAGATGGATCGAAAAGACAGTTAAAATAGTCTAATGTGTAACCTCTAGATTGTTAACGATATGCGCTACCGGGGGTCGCTGTACATGAAGCTCAATCTGGGGATGTCACTAGCAATGTCAAGCGGTCCTAACCAGGACTTTAGACGCTATAGGCGGCCAGACCCTATCTCGGGTGTTTAAAGTGACGTCCGCCCGATCAGAGCAACAATTGAATTGCTCTGTACACCAGTTAAAACACCTGATTCGCTCCCTATGTGTCCATAAAATGTAAATAAAGACCTGGATACCATGGGGGTGATTCACTTGTTTATGTGCGCCCGATTTCCCATCTAAAGTGATATCTGCCGGAAAGTGCTGGGCGGGACGCAAGAAGTGCAGTTTGCGCGGCCAAAAGGATCAGTTTTTGCACATTTCTACTTGCCAGCATAGGGGACTGCAAGCAGAAATGCCGATGCCAGCACATGTACGCTCCCGATCAGAGCAACAACTGCATTGTGCCGCCGGGCATTCAAATGTTTGCGTCAGCGGCTGTCACTGCCGGGTGCCCAGCAGTGACATCCGCTGATGCCAACATTTGAATTCCTCCCATGAGCACATAGGAGGGATAATAAAAATCAAGCTCCACCTGCTTAAAGAGCATCTGGACCCACTTACATTGCAACCAGCCCTACTGCTTTCAGCATGGTTACCCCAAAATCATGTGAAAATATGACATGGAGCTCCCTCTGATTTTAAGTCAACCAGCATTAGGCTCTACCAGTCAAGGCTGGTGAAGCATAAAGGGGAGATTCACTCCGTGGAATCACCTCAACATGACTAACTAGTCCTAGGCTAGTTGGCACCAGGATGGAATTAACTACGGAAGTGGCTCCAAAACACAGTACTCAAGGAACCTTAAAGTTTAGGTTGTAAGAACATCCATGCTTGTAAACAAACTGTACAAACAAACTGCATGTAGTATGCAATGTATGTGTTAACATTATGGGGTGTTAACATGATAATGTAAACATTAACATCATACCCATTTATTTGGCTAGCACTGAATAGTCAATTCAATAAGGTGCGAGTTGTGTTTGTTTTATGAAACTCGCAGACTTCATACACCAAAGAATTCTCCACTCCAAATAAAAAATCCTGTTTGCAGTAATGGCAGCGGTAGGTGCGAAATATCTACAATGGTATGTATGAAGAAGTGGGGAGACTATCCCTGGAAAAGCAATAATGTTGTTAACAGAATTAAATAGAAGTATGTTAGTGGGCAAAAGGAAAATAACATCCTTTTAAAATGTGACAAATGGCTAATTTGTGATTCTTATTTTTTATTTTATTTCTTTAAAGAAAAAGAATGTAGAAAGCTTATGAATGTCTTTTAAAAAAAAAAAATTGAGGAAAAAAAAAAGTGTACTTGTGGGGTAATTTTTGGCCATAAGTAAAAACAAAAAAAACAAAAATAATTGATCCAAAGCAATTTTTTTGCTTAAATAAATGCTCATTAAATCTGAGGTGCATAATTGAATGAAAAAGTTGATTTTGGGGTAATTTGAGGCCTTTTTTTTTTTTTTTTTTAACTCCCAAAAAATGACATGCAATTCTTGGCATAATTAAGCTAACTGAAAATTACCTACTGATAAATCCTTTTCTCGTAGTCCGTAGAGAATGCTGCGGTCCACATTAGTACCATGGGGTATAGACGGGTCCACTAGGAGCCACTGGCACTTTAAGAGTTTGAGAGAGTGTGGGCTGGCTCCTCCCTCTTTGCCCCTCCTACCAGACTCAGTCTAGAAACTGTGCCCTAGTAGACGGACAACTTCGAGAGAAGGATTTTACACAGATAGTGGCGAGATTCACACCAGCTCACACAAACACAAGGCAAATCAAGCTAACTAGCTTGAATCAGCAGCAACGGCTGAACAATATTACTTAACCAAGTAACAAAAAATAAGAATTTACTCACAGGTAATTCTATTTCTCGTAGTCCGTAGTGGATGCTGGGGACTCCGTAAGGACCATGGGGAATAGACGGGCTCCGCAGGAGACTGGGCACTCTAAAGAAAGATTTAGTACTATCTGGTGTGCACTGGCTCCTCCCTCTATGCCCGTCCTCCAGACCTCAGTTAAGGAAACTGTGCCCGGAAGAGCTGACATTACAAGGAAAGGATTTTGGAATCCCGGGTAAGACTCATACCAGCCACACCAATCACACTGTACAACTTGTGATGAACTTACCCAGTTAACAGTATGAACAACAACGGAGCATCACGCAACCGATGTTACATAACCATAACCCTTTGTTAAGCAATAACTATATACACGTACTGCAGAAAGTCCGCACTTGGGACGGGCGCCCAGCATCCACTACGGACTACGAGAAATAGAATTACCGGTGAGTAAAATCTTACTTTCTCTAACGTCCTAGTGGATGCTGGGGACTCCGTAAGGACCATGGGGATTATACCAAAGCTCCCAAACGGGCGGGAGAGTGCGGATGACTCTGCAGCACCGAATGGGTAAACACAAGGTCCTCCTCAGCCAGGGTATCAAACCTGTAGAATTTTGCAAAAGTGTTTGAACCCGACCAAGTAGCAGCTCGGCAAAGCTGTAATGCAAAAGACCCCTCGGGTAGCCGCCCAAGAAGAGCCCACTTTCTTTGTGGAATGGGCTATCACTGATTTCGGCTACGGCAATCCCGCCGCAGAATGAGCCTGCTGAATCGTGTTACAGATCCAGCGAGCAATAGTTTGCTTTGAAGCAGGAGCACCCAGCTTGTTGGATGCATACAGGATAAACAGCGACTCAGTCTTCCTGACTCCAGCCGTTCTGGTTACATAAATCTTCAAAGCCCGGACTACGTCCAGCAACTTGGAGTCCTCCAAGTCACGAGTAGCCGCAGGCACCACAATAGGTTGGTTCAAATGAAAAGATGACACCACCTTTGGCAGAAACTGCGGACGAGTCCGCAATTCTGCCCTGTCCATATGGAAAACCAGATAGGGGCTTTTACATGACAAAGCCGCCAATTCTGACACACGCCTAGCCGAAGCTAAAGCCAACAGCATGACCACTTTCCACGTGAGATACTTTAGTTCCACGGTCTTAAGTGGCTCAAACCAGTGGGATTTCAGGAAATCCAACACCATGTTAAGATCCCAAGGTGCCACTGGTGGCACAAAAGGGGGCTGAATATGCAGCACTCCCTTAACAAACGTCTGAACCTCAGGCAGTGAAGCCAGTTCTTTTTGAAAGAAGATGGATAGGGCCGAAATCTGGACCTTTATGGACCCTAATTTTAGGCCCATAGTCACACCTGACTGTAGGAAGTGCAGGAATCGACCCAGCTGGAATTCCTCTGTAGGGGCCTTCCTGGCCTCAGACCAAGCAACATATTTTCGCCATATACGGTGATAATGCTTTGCTGTCACGTCCTTCCTAGCCTTTATCAGCGTAGGAATAACTTCATCCGGAATGCCCTTTTCTGCTAGGATTCGGCGTTCAACCGCCATGCCGTCAAACGCAGCCGCGGTAAGTCTTGGAACAGACAGGGCCCCTGTTGCAACAGGTCCTGTCTGAGAGGCAGAGGCCATGGTTCCTCTGTGAGCATTTCTTGCAGTTCCGGGTACCAAGTCCTTCTTGGCCAGTCCGGAACAATGAGTAATGTTTTCACTCTTCTTTTCCTTACGATTCTCAGTACCTTAGGTATGAGAGGAAGAGGAGGAAACACATAGACCGACTGGAACACCCACGGTGTTACCAGTGCTTCCACAGCTATCGCGCCTGAGGGTCCCTTGACCTGGCACAATACCTTTTAGCTTTTTGTTGTGGCGGGACGCCATCATGTCCACCTGTGGCAGTTCCCACCGACTCGCAATCTGCGTGAAGACTTCTTGATGAAGTCCCCACTCTCCCGGGTGGAGGTCGAGCCTGCTGAGGAAGTCTGCTTCCCAGTTGTCCACTCCCGGAATGAACACTGCTGACAGTGCTTGCACGTGATTCTCCGCCCAACGAAGAATCCTGGTGGCTTCCGCCATCGCCACTCTGCTTCTTGTGCCGCCCTGGCGGTTTACATGAGCCACTGCGGTGATGTTGTCTGACTGAATCAGCACTGGTTGGTTTCGAAGCAGAGGCTCCGCTTGACTCAGGGCGTTGTATACGGCCCTTAGTTCCAGGATATTGATGTGCAGACAAGTCTCCTGACTTGACCACAACCCTTGGAAGTTTCTTCCCTGAGTGACTGCCCCCCATCCTCGGAGGCTGGCATCCGTGGTCATCAGGACCCAGTCCTGTATGCCGAACCTGCGGCCCTCGAGAAGGTGAGCACTCTGCAGCCACCACAGAAGAGACACCCTGGCCCTGGGGGACAGGGTGATCAGCCGATGCATCTGAAGATGCGATCCGGAACCACTTGTCCAACAGATCCCACTGAAGGATCCTCGCATGGAACCTGCCGAAGGGAATGGCTTCGTATGATGCCACCATCTTTCCCAGGACTCGCGTGCAGTGATGCACCGACACCTGTTTCGGTTTTAAGAGGTCTCTGACTAGAGTCACAAGCTCCTGAGCCTTCTCCGCCGGGAGAAACACCTTCTTCTTGTCTGTGTCCAGAATCATGCCCAGAAAGGGCAGACGCGTCGTAGGAATCAGCTGCGATTTTGGGATATTCAGAATCCAGCCGTGCTGTTGCAACACTTCCTGAGAGTGTGCTACGCTGATCAGCAACTGCTCTCTGGACCTCGCCTTTATGAGGAGATCGTCCAAATATGGGATAATTGTGACTCCTTGCTTTCTCAGGAGCACCATCATTTCCGCCATTACCTTGGTAAATATTCTCGGTGCCGTGGAGAGCCCAAACGGCAACGTCTGGAATTGGTAATGACAGTCCTGTACCACAAATCTGAGGTACTCCTGATGAGATGGATAAATGGGGACATGCAAGTAAGCATCCTTGATGTCCAGAGACACCATAAAATCCCCCTCTTCCAGGCTTGCAATGACCGCTCTGAGCGATTCCATTTTGAACTTGAATTTCTTCAGATAAATGTTCAGGGATTTTAAATTCAAGATGGGTCTGACCGAACCGTCCGGTTTCGGTACTACAAACATAGTGGAATAGTAACCCCTTCCCTGTTGAAGGAGAGGAACCTTTACAACCACCTGCTGGAGGTATAACTTGTGAATTGCTGCCGGCACTACCTCCCTTTCCATGGGGGAAGCTGGCAAGGGGGCGTCACCTCGAATTCCAGTTTGTATCCCTGAGACACAACTTGTATAGCCCAAGGATCCACCCGTGAGCGAACCCACGGGTGGCTGAAATGTCGGAGACGCGCCCCCACGGCTCCTGACTCCACCTGTGGAGCCCCAGCGTCATGCGGTGGATTTAGTGGAAGCCGGGGAGGACTTTTGTTCCTGGGAACTAGCTGCGTGGTGCAGCCTCTTTCCTCTACCCCTGCCAAGAAAGGATGCACCTCTGACTTTCTTGCTCTTTTGCGAACGAAAGGACTGCATTTGGTAATACGGTGCTTTCTTAGGCTGTGGTGGGACATAAGGCAAGAAATTTGACTTCCCAGCCGTAGCTGTGGAAACTAGGTCTGAGAGACCGTCCCCAAACAATTCCTCACCCTTATAAGGTAAAACCTCCATGTGTTTTTTATAGTCGGTATCCCGTTCATTGCCGAGTCCATAAACCCTTCTGGCAGAAATGGACATTGCGTTTACTCTAGAGCCCAGCAGGCAAATGTCCCTCTGGGCATCCCGCATATATAGGACCGCGTCCTTGATATGTGCCAGGGTTATTAGAACAGAGTCCCTGTCCAGGGTATCTAACTCCTCAGACAGAGTATCCGTCCATGCTGCTACCGCACTACACATCCAGGCCGAAGCAATTGCTGGCCTCAGCAGCGTACCAGAATGTGTGTAAACAGACTTCAGGATAGCTTTCTGCTTTCTATCCGCAGGATCCTTTAGGGCGTCCGTATCCTGAGACGGCAGGGCGACCTTCTTAGATAAGCGTGTCAACGCCTTGTCTACCCTGGGGGAGGATTCCCAGCGTAACCTGTCCGTTGGCGGGAAAGGATACGCCATCAGCAATCTCTTGGAAATTACTACCTTCCTATCAGGGGAATCCCACGCTTTTTCACATAATTCATTCAATTCATGTGACGGGGGAAAAGCCACTTCTTGCTTTTTCTCCCCATACATATAAATCCTCTTGTCAGGGACACAGGATTTTCCTCAGAAATGTGTAACACATCCTTCATTGCCACAATCATGTAGCAGATGGCTTTAGTCATTTTAGGCAGCAACTTTGCATCATCATCATCGACACTGGAATCAGATTCCGTGTCGACGTCTGTGTCAACTAACTGGGATATTGGGCGCTTTTGAGACCCTGACGGCCTCTGCGCTGTGGGAGCAGGCATGGGTTGAGACCCCGACTGTCCCAAGGCTACAGCTTTATCCAATCTGTTATGTAAGGAGCTTACATTATCATTTAACACCTTCCACATATCCATCCAATCAGGTGTCGGCCCCGTCAGGGGCGACACCACATCTGTAATCAGAAAAAAGAAAGAAAAAGAAGCATTTTTTTGGACGCACTAAACCACTGTTCATTTTTTTAAAAATTTTTTATCTTTAATCGGTATGCATTAAAATTGTAATCTCAAGGAATTGGTGAAATATTAAAATAGTGTGAGTAAGAAAAACAGAATGTGATAATAAAAACTACTAATATCCGAATGGTGATCCCTCAAAGTATCTATTGAAATAAAGGCTATATTGCCTAAAAAAAAAAAATTTTAAAAAAATTTTAAAAAAATGAACAGTGGTTTAGTGCGTCCAAAAAAATGCTTCTTTTTCTTTCTTTTTTCTGATTACATTGTGTGGGTCTAGGACCCAAAAGCATTTGGAGAGCACCTGCGTTTAGAACAAGAAATAGGGTATAATAAACCCAAGATAAATTAGTAACGCAGTAGTTACCACGATACATTTAAGCTCTACATATAAGAAAGTAATTAAGAAAACTGGTGCGGGATTATAAAAACTTTGCGACACCACATCTATTTGCACTTGTTCTGCCTCCACGTATCCTTCCTCATCAAACATGTCGACACAGGCGTACCGACACCGCACATATACAGGGAACGCTCTGACTGAGGACAGGACCCCACAAAGGCTTTTGGGGAGACAGAGAGAGAGTATGCCAGCACACACCCCAGCGCTATATAACCCAGGGATTACACTGTACCTTAGTGTTTACCCAGTAGCTGCTGTTTTTATATTATATATATATATATATATATATATATATATATATATATATATATATATATCTCTGCGCCTAAATTGATGTGCCCCCCCTCTCTTTTTTACCCTCTATTGCATCTGTATACTGCAGGGGAGAGCTTGGGGAGCGTCCTTCCAGCGGAGCTGTGAAGAGAAAATGGCGCTGGTGTGCTGAGGAAGAAGGCCCCGCCCCCTCAGCGGCGGGCTTCTGTCCCGCTTCTCATGTGTAAAAATGGCAGGGGCTCGCACATATATACAGTGCCTGACTGTATATATGTATACTTTTGCCATCAGGTATCTTAACTGCTGCCCAGGGCGCCCCCCCCTGCGCCCTGCACCCTACAGTGACCGGAGTG
Organism: Pseudophryne corroboree; assembly: GCF_028390025.1. NCBI lineage: Eukaryota > Metazoa > Chordata > Amphibia > Anura > Myobatrachidae > Pseudophryne > Pseudophryne corroboree. Next base: position 88,162,915 of record NC_086455.1, read on the forward strand.
TGTGGGTGTTTAGCATATATATTATTAGTATATTTTTCCAAAAGGCTTTTATATTGTTATTATATGTGAATCACATGTGTAATCAATTATTGCCACTCACATCAGTATAAAAGGGCCTCATGACAGCCACTATTTTACTTGCTCCCGAGGAAGCTGGATCATCTAAACCAGCGAAACGCGTTGAGCTATTTCTTTGTCCTGACATTTCAACAGTACCACAGGCTTTCCTGACACTCTGTGATACTACAAAAGGGACCTTTTTCCAGCAGCATCCACCATTCTGGACGTATTCCTCCATGCTAAAAAGGACAACCGACCCAGTTACATCACAGGTGGACAAAATCTGCTTTTAGGATCACTGCAGCATCCACCATTCTGGACGTATTCCTCCATGCTAAAGAGGACAACCGACCCAGGTACATCACAGGTGGACACAATCTGCTTCTAGGATCACTGGTAAATACCTCACATCTGCAATCTTTCGGTTTATGCACAAATAACCGATTAGTGATGGACATCTCCAGTGATTTTGGTCCCTCTGAGTGTCAATAAATCGCCAAATGTGGACTTTTCAATAATTCAGGCACCTTGTGGCATTTACCATTGAAGTTTTTATTTATTATTTTAAACTTTTTTTTTTTTTAATTATTATTTTTCATTCTATATCTACACATGTGAAATAAATGTGATATTTTATCTACTAAGCCTTTTGGATATTAGATTGTTTATTATTATTTTTTACATGATCATCCAGCACTGGTAGCTTTCCTTTGCTTGTTGATCAAGGTTAGGTACCTGTGTTCGATCCCTCTGGAGCTAATGGTGTCCAGTAGCCTAAGAAGCGCAACTTAGCTGCAGTTAGTAGGTTTGCTTCTCTCCCCTCAGTCCCACGTAGCAGAGAGTCTGTTGCCAGCAGAAGCTCTCTGAAAATAAAAAACCTGACAAAATACTTTTTCTAGCAAGCTCAGGAGAGCCCACTAGGAGCACCCAGCCATGGCCGGGCACAGATTCTAACGGAGGTCTGGAGGAGGGGCATAGAGGGAGGAGCCAGTGCACACCAGATAGTACTGAATCTTTCTTTAGAGTGCCCAGTCTCCTGCGGAGCCCGTCTATTCCCCATGGTCCTTACGGAGTCCCCAGCATCCACTAGGACGTTAGAGAAAACAGTACTAAACCAAGAACTAAGCAGTACTGAACAAAGTAACCACTGCAGGAACACGAAGCGCTGGGCGGGCACCCAGCATCCTCTACGGACTACAAGAAAAGGAGTTACCGGTAGGTAATTAAAATCCTATTTTCTTTTAAGTTCTAGAGGATGCTGGGGTCCACATTAGTACCATGGGGATGTACCAAAGCTCCCAGAACGGGAGGGAGAGCACGGAGGCTCCTGCAATATTGACTGACAAAACTTCACGTCCTCAGAGGCCAAAGTATCGAACTCGTAGAACTTTGCAAACATGTTCGGGCCAGACCAAGTAGCCGATACACCCAAGGCAGCCGCCCAGGAAGAACCCACCTTACGAGTAGAGTGGGCCATAACAGAGGTGGGACACGGCAATCCTGCCGTAGAATACGCATGCTGGATAGTGAACCTGATCCAGCGAGAGATCGTCTGCTTAGAAGCAGGACACCCAAGTTTCTTGGGATCATACAGGACAAACAAACAGAGTCAGATTGTCTGTGACGAGTAGTCCTCTTCACGTAGATTTTCAGAGCCCTTACAACATCCAAGGATTTTGAGGAAGTGGAGGGGTCAGTAGCAACTGGCACCACAATAGGTTGGTTGATATGAAATGCCGACACAACCTTCAGAAGGAACTGCTGATATGTCCCGAGCTCAGCTCTATCTTCATGGAAGAACAAGTAGGGGCTCTTACAAGACAAAGCCCCCAGCTCCGACACACGTCCAGCAGAAGCGAAGGCCAACAAAGTGACAGCCTTCCATGTGAGAAACTTGACCTCAACCTCCTGTAGAGGCTCGAACCAAACCAATTAGAGAAACTGCAAAACCATGATAAGATCCCATGGTGCCGTAGGCGACACAAAGGGAGGCTGGATGTGCAGAACCGCTTTCAAAAAGGTCTGAACCTCCGGGAGGAAAGCCAACTGTTTCTGGTAGACGGCTCTTCATTCCAGAATGTTTATTGGTAGGCTGGATTCCAGGCTTGACCACCTTCCTTGGAAGGTTTCCCCCTGAGTGACTGTGCCCCAGCCCCGGAGACTTGCATCCGTGGTTAGAAGGATCCAGTCCTGAATCCCGAACCTGCAGCCCTCCAGAAGGTGAGGTAGTTGTAGCCACCAGAGGAGTGAAATCCTGGCTTTTGGTGACAGACGTATTCTCTGGTGCATGTGTAGATGAGAACCCGACCACTTGTCCAGTAGGTCCAGTTAGAAGGGCCGAGCATGAAACCTTCCGTACTGTAGAGCCACCTTCCGTACTGTAGAGCCTAGTAAGAGGCCACCATCTTCCCCAGAAGGCATATGCACTGATGAACCAAAACACAGGCTGGCTTCAGGACATCCCGGACCATTGTATCACCAATGCTTTTTCCCCCGGAAGACACACCCTTCTGCACTTCTGTGTCGAGGATCATTCCCAGAAAAGACAACCTCCTGGTCGGCTCCAAATGTGATTTTGGAAAAAATCAGGATCCAACCGTGTTCCCTGAGCATATGAGTCGTGAGAACAAATCGACTGCAACAACCTCTCCCTGGACGCTGCCTGTATCAGCAGATTGTCCAGATATGGGATTATGTTCACCACCTGTGTGCGGAGAACCATCATCTCTGCCATCACTTTGGTGAACACCCACGGTGCTGTGGAGAGGCCGAATGATAGTGCCCCAGATCGGAATGTGGGGGTACGCATCCTTGATATCTAGGGATATCAAACTCTCACTCCTCCAGACATGAAATCACTGCTCAGAGACTTCATTTTGAATATACAAATTGGTCTGACCGAACCATCCAGTTTGGGTACCAGGAAAATGTTTGAATAATAACCCTTATGAGGTTGAACTGGGACAATGACCTCTGATTTTCCCAATTTTAGGATGGCTTCCTGTAGGATAGCACTGTGTCAGTAAAGCTGGCAAGCCTGATTTGAAGAATCGGTGAGGCGGGAGTTCTTGAAACTCCAGTCTGTACCCCTGGGACACAATATCCTGTACCCAGGGATCCAGGCCGGATGACACCCAGACGTGGCTGAAACGTTTGAGTCTCGCACCCACCACCCCGTCCTCCAGGCTTTGAGGTCCACAGTCATGCTGAGGATTTTGAGGAACCAGAAGCAGGTCTCTGGTCCTGGGAGCCTGCGGGTGCAGGCTTTTTGGATTTTGCCTGACCACCTCTAAAGAAAGTGGTAGAAGGCTTGGGCTTTTTTTTGTCTTAGCGGTCCGAAAGGACTGCTGCACAACTGAAGAAACGTTTTTTTCTTAGAAGGAGTAGCAGAGGGAAGGAAAGGTGATTTACCCGCGGTTGCTGTGGAAATCCACGCATCCAACGCTTCCCCAAATAGAGCCTGACCTGTGTAGGGTAGGTTCTCCACACTTCTCCTGGATTCCGGTGTTTGCAGTCCATTGGCGTAGCCAGAGTCCCTTGCGAGCGGATACCGACATAGAGGATATCCGTGCAGTCAGCGTACCCAGGTCTTTCATGGATTCCACCATGAACCCCACAGAATCCTTATGTGACGTAAAAACAATTCAATGTCCCTTCTATCCATTGCATCCAAATCCTCTAGTAATGTGCCTGACCACTTTACTATGGCTTTAGAAATCCATGCACAGGCAATAGTGGGCCTTAAGGCCACTCCTAAAGCAGTGTATATGGATGAGCATAGTGTCAATCTTACGATCAGCCGGTTCTTTCAACGCTGTATAACCAGGGACAGGTAAAACCACCTTTTTAGACAGTTTGGAGACAGATGCGTTAACAATTGGTGGGTTTTCCCATTTTTTCCTATCTTTCTCAGGGAAGGTAAAAGCAACCAGAACTCTTTGGGATCTGGAATTTTTTCTCCGGGTTTTCCCAGGATTTTTCAAATATAGCGTTTAATTCTTTAGACGCTGGACAGGTTAGCGGGGCTCTTATTATCAGTGAAGTAAGCCTGCTCAGGTGTAGTGTCATAAATGTTTAACACATCTCTAATGGCCTCAAATCATGAGCTGCACCCCCTTTGCAAGGGATACCGCCCCCCTCAGCACGTCCCCATCACCGTCTGAAGTATCCAAATCTGTATCTGTGTCATCTTGCATAATTTGGGCAAGTGCACGTTTCCATTGGAACATGCTAGGGGTGGTTTTGCAGGAATAGGCACAGAGCCTGACCAAACTGCCATAGACTTCTTTAACACCCGAGTTTCAGTCTCCGTATCCGCTTCAACAATAGGGATCCGAGACAAAGCATTACAATCCTGTGTACATGGAATGGATCCCTCCTGAGAGGAAATCTCTTCTGCAGCATATGACAGTCCCTAGACCTGGCTATGTGAGATAGTAAACATCCACACACAGGGAAATGTCAGACACAGTTTCCCCCCAAGCATGCCACAGAGAGAGACAGAGATTGGAGCCAACCCACACACAGCGCTTTTTAAGGTAGAACTTATGAAACTACCAGCACTGTCTGTGTACCTTAGTAGACTACACAGACTTTACACAGCCTCCTCCTCCCTTCTACAACCCCCTGGTACCGTACAAGATAGCTGGAGTTGACTTGGAGGGACAGCTCTCCCTGTCAGCGTTTCTGCAGGCAGGAAGATGGCGCTGAACACTGCTGTGTCCGCTCCGAGAAGAAGTTCCGCACCCTTTCATGAGGCTGCTTCCCGCTCTTCTGAAGATTATACTGGCCTGAGGAAAAGTGCTGGCAGCGATCCTGGGACCCTGACAGGCTTGTTGGTCAGTGTAGGGTACTACGCTACATACCCCTGTTGCTACCATCTTCACACCAGCTCCCCGATTGCCAGGGGGGGCAGTGACTAAATCGCCACTGATCTTTTGGCTCTGTAAGGGGGTGGCAGCATACTGCTGGGGTGAACGATCCCTTGTGGCGGTGAACGTTCGATCCAATCAGGAGCTCAGTGTCCTGTCAGCGGAGATAGTGGCTCAGACACCTCAGGGCGGACACTACTCCCCCCCCTTAGTCCCACGAAGCAGGGAGGCTGTTGCCAGCAGCCTCCCTGTAAAATAATAAACTCTAAAAAAAAAAAAACTTTTACCAGAGAAACTCTGTAGAGCTCCCCTAGCTGTGATCGGCTCCTCTGGGCAAATTTTCTAAACAGAGTATGGTCGGAGGGGCATAGCGGGAGGAGCCAGCCCACACTCTCAAACTCTTAAAGTGCTCCTAGTGGACCAGTCTATACCCCATGGTACTAATGTGGACCCCAGCATCATCTAGGACAGGACTAGCCAAACCAGTCCTCGAGATCTACCAACAGTTCACATTTTCCAGACCACCTAGCTAGTGCACAGGTGTAGCCATTACTAATTAAGATGTGCTGCATTCATTCCTAATTGACAATTCTGCAGGTCTCCAGGAGTCCTGGGAAACATGAACTGTTGGTAGATCGAGGACCGGTTTGGCCAGCCCTGCTCTAGGACGTAAAAGAAAAGGATTTTGCCTACAACCTGTAACCTTCAGTGAGGTGCGAACGCAAAAATCTGAGTTTACTCTGACTGGTTCAGTTTGAGTATCTAATTGGATTGCAAAATAAATGCACAATGCAAATTTGCAGAGAAAACGGCAACTCGCACTTGACCCCCAGAATACATATTTTTACATTTTATTTATAATTTCACCTATGGCAATTGTGAGTTTGCATCTTCTGAAACAGCTGACTACATTTTAAAGCACATATTTATGAGGATGTTGCCGAGAGCATCACTACCAGTAAAAGAGTAATGTAAACACTACAACATGTATATTTGAAATTCATGATGACTGAGGAGATTACTGCCAAATAAAGGGTTGAGAAATTTCCATTCACACTACAGACATTTATTGTGCACTAAACTAATATTCATGAGAAACTATGGGCTCTATTCAATTGAACGCAAACTGAATAGCGACTTCCTGGCGCTATTCAATTCAGCTCACTGTTTGATCCAACTAATGGATTTCTACTCGCAGCCCTCCCAGTGTTCAAGCAGGAATCTGACAAAACTAGTGCCGCAATGCTGTTTAAGATCGCGGCGTGGCACTTATGTTAGAGAATGCTCGTTCTCGCATCTAAACCTCCTGTTTAAAGCACGAGTACGGGAAGACTCCTACAAAGTAGCGCTCTGAATTGATTAGCGCCGGCTATTTAATTTGAGTTTCATTGAAATGACCCCAGTGAAACAAATAAAATTTTGTTAGCCCACCAGTTTAACTAAAAGATTATTAAAGCTAGTCTGGGCTCTTAGCAATGGATAGGCTACTTTCTAATGACCAGTGAAAAGATAGTGCTCTAAGGGGCAGATTATACGAGTGATTTTTGTTACCATTCGTTACGAATGTTAAGGTTCTCCAGCCAATCTGCACCTGTCATGTATTTAAAAAAATGAGTTAAGCTGAGTACACAATGAAAAGTGAACAATCCTCAAATGCTGTTCATTTGTGCATTAATGGTTGAAAAGGACATCCCGTTAGTGTTTTAAAATTCAATCTATTTAACAGATTCCGCTTTAGCTTTAGAATACAGATTATTCCAAGAAATCAGTTCGGCATTATGATAGCCGCTCACTGAATGGCTGGATCCTAATAAAGTCCTGCTTTAATTTATTAGCTCCAATATACTCAAGTGAGGATACGCTTACCCCAGCCTTTATCGACGTGGTCCTTGCAAAGTGCCTCCTACTGCTGGTGCCGGCTAGCACTTTGTTGAAGCAGGGACCGGAGCTGAAGGGGGTGATGCGTCCTGTTTCCAGCATCAGCTGTCCCAATGTGTGTGGAGCGTAAACCGTAGTTGGCAGCTAATGCGTTGTCTCACGCTGGTATCAGCCAGCCGCTCACATGTAGAGTAATTGACGGAGCTGTTATCACAATGACAGATGCTTACGATCACTGGTGGTATGGATCAGTCTGCATACCTCAAACAGGCAGTACTTGATGCGTTTCTCAGCCACTAAAAGAGGGGCTGTTTCTTCAGAAACATGTGAGCGGCTGGCCGATACCAGCATAGGTGGCTGTGACTGGTGCGTCTGTGTTCACTATAGGTTCATGGAGCGGCAGTGTACACCAGTAGCGCCTGGATCCACTCAGCGTTCGCTAATGTATTGATCGGTCCTGGAAGCGAGGTGAGTTTCCCTATATCCCACTCTACTGAGTACGGGTAATACAGCACTAAGTCTCTATCTACCCTTTTGAGTACGAATAGTTAGATAAGTGCCTATTGCATACGAGTCTGTATACATTTACTATTTCTTTAGCAATGCATCTGAAAACGTTAGATCTGTTTAAACATGATGCAGTAATATGTTCTCCTACATACTTAAAATGTAGTTGATGTGCTCATATTGCTTATTATACTAATGTATAACATGTGATTGACTGCTATTGTGATTGCTGACTTTACTATATATTTCTGTCAGTTTTGTTTATTCCGATCCTCAATGCTGGTGCATGGGTAGGGTCGAATTGTATCAGAACACCAAAATCATCAACATCGATTCCCTTGGCGCTTAGTAATGCAATCACAGGATCATCTAATTTAAATGGCTCAGAGTAGATATCAGTCTTCCAAATAGATCCTCAAAAGAAAATAAACATAACACCTCATAGGGCAATATATTCAGTATATATATATATATATATATATTATATATATATATTATATATATATATATATATATATATATATATATATATATAAATGAGGACTCCTAACCTTTAGAGGGGTCTACGTATCAGGTAGACAAAACAGCATGTGATATTTGAGGGGGTACAACCCACAATGGATACCTCGTATATTCGTCCTCCAAGAGAAGAAAATATTCCAAAATAGTATAATACTGCTTTAATACAACAACAAATAAAAGCAAACAGTGGCAATGATGCTAGCCTCTCACCCGGTGAGTGGTCTACTCAGAATAAGCAGACAAATGAGCAGGGTTATACCTTTGTCTTCAACACCCTCCTCGAAGGTTTTTTTGTACCAGCCCGTCTCGGGTAGAGACAAAGGCCAGAGCTTTGCAAGAGGCAGTCCAGAAATTGCTTCAGTCAGGAGTAGTCATTCCAGTTCCTCCTGCACAACGAGGACAGGGTTTTTACTCCAACCTGTTTTTAGTTCAGAAGCCAAATGGATTGCCCATTCTCAATCTCAAAGTGCTGAACAAATACATTTGGGTACCTCGGTTTCACATGGAGACGTTACGTTCCATCATTTTGGCCATGGAGCTAGGGGATTACATGGTATACCTGGATATACAGGATGCTTACCTACATGTTCCTATAGCACTGTCCCATCAGTGCTATCTCAGGTTCGCTATCCTCCAACAGCATTTTCAATTCCAGGCCCTATCTTTTGGGTTAGCCACAGCCCCCAGAGTATTTACCAAGATTATGGTAGTAATGGCAGCTTATTCTCCGATAAGAATATTTCCATACCTTAACGATCTTTTAAATACTGGCACAGACACAGGAATTGCTCTTATGTCATCTGCAACAGACAATAACGTGTCTGCAGAACCAAGGGTGGCTCATAAATTGGGCAAAATCGTCTCTGGTTCCGTTACAGCAGATAACTCCCTTGGGGGCTGTACTGGATTCAAGTCTTCAGAGTAATTTTACCTCTGAACAAGATATCCAAGGTCCAGTCAAGGATTCAGGACTTGTTACACAGTCAAACGGTATCATTCACGCAGCAATGCGCGTGATGGTGTCCACATTCGACATGGTGGAGTATGCACAATTCCACTCGAGGCCTCTGCAGCGTCTGATTCTTGCCAAATGGAATGGGTTGCATCAGACTATGAAAACACAGACTATGGTTCTTACGTTAGCCGTAAGAAGGTCATTAGCCTGGTGACTACAGACATCCCATCAGGACAAGGGGAGACCCTTTTGGATATCAGATTGTGAAATTCTGACGACAGATGCCAGTCTCCAGGGCTGGGGAGCAATATCAGGAAAGTTGTGTTTTCGGGAGCAATGGACCAAGGAAGAAAGCTGCCTGCTAATAAATATATTGGAACTTTGGGCCATATACATGGCACTGATTCAGGCAAAGGACATTCTTTGGGGAAAACCAGTCTAGATCCGCTCGGGCAATGCGACGGCAGTAGCATACCTCAACCATCAGGGAGGAACTCGCAGCCAAAAAGCAATGAAGGAGGTAAGTCTCATACTAAAGTGGGCAGAACTTCATCATCCAGCCTTGTCCGCAGTGTTCGTTCTGGGTGTCCTAAACTGGGAATTGGACTCTCTCAGTCGACACGCCATTCAGGCAAGCAAATGGGTTCTACACCCGGAGGTCTTCCAGACTCCAGTCGACAAGTGGGGGTTGCCAGAGATGAATCTCATGGCGTCCCATCAAAACAACAAAGTTTTCACATACGGGTCAAGAACAAAGGATCCCAGAGCGTTCTTTGTAGATGCCCTGTCGGTGAGATGGGGCTTTCATCTGGCATATGTGTTTCCTCCAATCACCTTATTACCCAAAGGTGGGGAGAAAGAAAGCAAGGAACGGGTGCCGTGATACTAATAGCTCTGGCTTGGCCCAGAAGACATTGGTACACAGATCTGCAGAAAATGTCAATGGATGCTCCATTCCTGTTCCCTCAACGTCCAGATCTACGGACGCAGGGTTCTTGTTATCACAGACATCTGGATTGACTGTCTTTGACGGCGTGGCTCTTGAGACCTCTATCCTGGCGTCAAGAGGATTCTCACAACAGGTAATGCAAACTATGATCAGAGCAAGGGAACCTTCCTCAGCTCGCATTTATCACCGAATATGGCAAACCTATATTCATTGGTGCAGTGAACGGAAAATCAACCCTAAGTCTTTCAGAGATTCCAGGGTCTTAGCATTATTTATAAATGATAGTGATAGTCTGTACTTGCATCAAGACACCCCTACTCTACTTTGACTCTCACACAATATACCACCTTTCCAGTTCTAAATATAATACAATCAGAATGGATCTGACACTATTTTTTAATTTGCATGCACTCATTATCTAAGCAATTGCAGTTCTAATCGTGCAATATGTGCTAACCGAACGGGCAGAACTGTCCATTTAAATATATTTGTCCACTTTTAGTCCACAATCCTCCACAAAAAAAAATAAGAATTTACTTACCGATAATTCTATTTCTCGGAGTCCGTAGTGGATGCTGGGGTTCCTGAAAGGACCATGGGGAATAGCGGCTCCGCAGGAGACAGGGCACAAAAAGTAAAGCTTTAGGATCAGGTGGTGTGCACTGGCTCCTCCCCCTATGACCCTCCTCCAAGCCTCAGTTAGGATACTGTGCCCGGACGAGCGTACACAATAAGGAAGGATTTATGAATCCCGGGTAAGACTCATACCAGCCACACCAATCACACTGTACAACCTGTGATCTGAACCCAGTTAACAGTATGATAACAGCGGAGCCTCTGAAAAGATGGCTCACAACAAATAATAACCCGATTTTTGTAACTATGTACAAGTAATGCAGATAATCCGCACTTGGGATGGGCGCCCAGCATCCACTACGGACTCAGAGAAATAGAATTATCGGTAAGTAAATTCTTATTTTCTCTATCGTCCTAGTGGATGCTGGGGTTCCTGAAAGGACCATGGGGATTATACCAAAGCTCCCAAACGGGCGGGAGAGTGCGGATGACTCTGCAGCACCGAATGAGAGAACTCCAGGTCCTCCTTAGCCAGGGTATCAAATTTGTAGGATTTTACAAACGTGTTTGCCCCTGACTAAATAGCCGCTCGGCAAAGTTGTAAAGCCGAGACCCCTCGGGCAGCCGCCCAAGATGAGCCCACCTTCCTTGTGGAATGGGCATTTACATATTTTGGCTGTGGCAGGCCTGCCACAGAATGTGCAAGCTGAATTGTATTACACATCCAACTAGCAAAAGTCTGCTTAGAAGCAAGAGCACCCAGTTTGTTGGGTGCATACAGGATAACAGCAAGTCCGTTTTCCTGACTCCAGCCGTCCTGGAACCTATATTTTCAGGGCCCTGACCACATCTAGCAACTTGGAGTCCTCCAAGTCCCTAGTAGGCGCAAGACACCACAATAAGCTGGTTCAGGTGAAACACTGACACCACCTTAGGGAGAGAACTGGGGACGAGTCCGCAGCTCTGCCCTGTCCGAATGGACAAACAGATATGGGCTTTTTTGAGAAAAAAACCACCAATTTGACACTCGCCTGGTCCAGGCCAGGTCCAAGAGCATGTTCACTTTTCATGTGAGATGCTTCAAATCCACAGATTTGACTGGTTTTAAACCAATGTGTTTTGAGGAATCCCAGAACTACGTTGAGATCCCACAGTGCCACTGGAGGCACAAAAGGGGGTTGTATATGCAATACTCCCTTGACAAACTTCTGGACTTCAGGAACTGAAGCCAATTCTTTCTGGAAGAAAAATCGACAGGGCCGAAATTTGAACCTTAATGGACCCCAATTTGAGGCCCATAGACACTCCTGTTTGCAGGAAATGCAGGAATCGACCGAGTTGAAATTTCTTCGTGGGGCCTTCCTGGCCTCACCACCACGCAACATATTTTCGCCACATGTGGTGATAATGTTGTGCGGTCACCTCCTTTCTGGCTTTGACCAGGGTAGGAATGACCTCTTCCTGAATGCCTTTTCCCTTAGGATCCGGCGTTCCACCGCCATGCCGTCAAACGCAGCTGCGGTAAGTCTTGGAACAGACATGGTACTTGCTGAAACAAGTCCCTTCTTAGCGGCAGAGGCCATAAGTCCTCTGTGAGCATCTCTTGAAGTTCCGGGTACCAAGTCCTTCTTGGCCAATCCGGAGCCATGAGTATAGTTCTTACTCCTCTACGTCTTATAATTCTCAGTACCTTAGGTATGAAAAGCAGAGGATGGAACACATACACCGACTGGTACACCCACGGTGTTACCAGAACGTCCACAGCTATTGCCTGAGGGTCTCTTAACCTGGCGCAATACCTGGCCCGTTTTTTGTTCAGACGGGACGCCATCATGTCCACCTTTGGTAATTCCCAACGGTTTACAATCATGTGGAAAACTTCCCCATGAAGTTCCCACTCTGCCGGGTGGAGGTCGTGCCTACTGAGGAAGTCTGCTTCCCAGTTTCCATTCCCGGAATGAAACACTGCTGACAGTGCTATCACATGATTTTCCGCCCAGCGAAAAGTCCTTGCAGTTTTTGCCACTGCCCTCCTGCTTCTTGTGCCGCCCTGTCTATTTACGTGGGCGACTGCCGTGATGTTTTATCCCACTGGATCAATACCGGCTGACCTTGAAGCAGAGGTCTTGCTAAGCTTAGAGCATTATAAATTTACCCTTAGCTATATTTATGTGGAGAAAAGTCTCCAGACTTGATCACACTCCCTGGAAATTTTTTCCTTGTGTGACTGCTCCCCAGCCTCTCGGGCTGGCCTCCGTGGTCACCAACATCCAAAACTGAATGCCGAATCTGCGGCCCTCTAGAAGATGAGCACTCTGTAACCACCACAGGAGAGACACCCTTGTCCTTGGATATAAGGTTATCCGCTGATGCATCTGAAGATGCGATCCGGACCATTTGTCCAGCAGATCCCACTGAAAAGTTCTTGCATGAAATCTGCCGACTGGAATTGCTTCGAAGGAAGTCACCATTTTTTTACCATGGCCCTTGTGCAATGATGCACTGATTTTAGGAGGTTCCTGACTAGCTCGGATAACTCCCTGGCTTTCTCTTCCGGGAGAAACACCTTTTTCTGGACTGTGTCCAGAATCATCCCTAAGCACAGGAGACTTGTTGTCGGGATCAGCTGCGATTTTGGAATATTTAGAATCCACCCCTGCTGTTGTAACAGTATCCGAGATAGTGCTACTCCGACCTCCAACTGTTCCCTGGACTTTGCCCTTATCAGGAGATCGTCCAAGTAAGGGATAATTAAGACGCCTTTTCTTCGAAGAAGAACCATCATTTCGGCCATTACCTTGGTAAAGACCCGGGGTGCCGTGGACAATCCAAACGGCAGCGTCTGAAACTGATAGTGACAGTTCTGTACCACGAACCTGAGGTACCCTTAGTGATAAGGGCAAATTTGGGACATGGAGGTAAGCATCCCTGATGTCTCGGGACACCATATAGTCCCCTTCTTCCCGGTTCGTTATCACTGCTCTGAGTGACTCCATCTTGATTTGAACCTTTGTAAGTGTTCAAATTTTTTTAGATTTAGAATAGGTCTCACCTAGCCTTCTGGCTTCAGTACCACAATATAGTGTGGAATAATACCCCTTTTCTTGTTGTAGGAGGGGTAATTTAATTATCACCTGCTGGGAATACAGCTCGTGAATTGTTTCCCATACTGCCTCCTTGTCGGAGGGAGACCTTGGTAAAGCAGACTTCAGGAGCCTGCGCAGGGGAAACGTCTCGACATTCCAATCTGTACCCCTGGGATACTACTTGTAGGATCCAGGGGTCCTGTACGGTCTCAGCGTCATGCTGAGAGCTTGTCAGAAGCGGTGGAACGCTTCTGTTCCTGGGAATGGGCTGCCTGCTGCAGTCTTCTTCCCTTTCCTCTATCCCTGGGCAGATATGACTCTTATAGGGACGAAAGGACTGAAGCTGAAAAGACGGTGTCTTTTTCTGCAGAGATGTGACTTAGGGTAAAAACGGTGGATTTTCCAGCAGTTGCCGTGGCCACCAGGTCCGATGGACCGACCCCAAATAACTCCTCTTCCTTTATACGGCAATACACCTTTGTGCCGTTTGGAATCTGCATCACCTGACCACTGTCGTGTCCATAAACATCTTCTGGCAGATATGGACATCGCACTTACTCTTGATGCCAGAGTGCAAATATCCCTCTGTGCATCTCGCATATATAGAAATGCATCCTTAAATGCTCTATAGTCAATAAAATACTGTCCCTGTCAAGGGTATCAATATTTTTAGTCAGGGAATCCGACCAAGCCACCCCAGCTCTGCACATCCAGGCTGAGGCGATCGCTGGTCGCAGTATAACACCAGTATGTGTGTATATACTTTTTATGATATTTTCCAGCCTCCTGTCAGCTGGCTCCTTGAGGACGGCCCTATCTATAGACGGTACCGCCACTTGTTCTGATAAGCGTGTGAGCGCCTTATCCACCCTAAGGGGTGTTTCCCAACGCGCCCTAACTTCTGGCGGGAAAGGGTATACCGCCCATATTTTCTATCGGGGGGAACCCACGCATCATCACACACTTCATTTAATTTATCTGATTCAGGAAAAACTACGGTAGTTTTTTCACATCCCACATAATACCCTCTTTTGTGGTACTTGTAGTATCAGAAATATGTAACACCTCCTTCATTGCCCTTAACGTGTGGCCCTAATAAGGAATACGTTTGTTTATTCACCGTCGACACTGGATTCAGTGTCCCTGTCTGTGTCTGTGTCGACCGACTAAAGTAAACGGGCGTTTTAAAACCCCTGACGGTGTTTTTGAGACGTCTGGACCGGTACTAATTGTTTGTCGGCCGTCTCATGTCGTCAACCGACCTTGGCGCGTGTTGACATTATCACGTAATTCCCTAAATAAGCCATCCATTCCGGTGTCGACTCCCTAGAGAGTGACATCACCATTACAGGCAATTGCTCCGCCTCCTCACCAACATCGTCCTCATACATGTCGACACACACGTACCGACACACAGCACACACACAGGGAATGCTCTGATAGAGGACAGGACCTACTAGCCCTTTGGAGAGACAGAGGGAGAGTTTGCCAGCACACACCAAAAACGCTATAATTATATAGGGACAACCTTATATAAGTGTTTTCCCTTATAGCATCTTTTTTATATATTTCTAACGCCAAATTAGTGCCCCCCCTCTCTGTTTTAACCCTGTTTCTGTAGTGCAGTGCAGGGGAGAGCCTGGGAGCCTTCCCTCCAGCCTTTCTGTGAGGGAAAATGGCGCTGTGTGCTGAGGAGATAGGCCCCGCCCCTTTTTCGGTGGCCTCGTCTCCCGCTCTTAACGGATTCTGGCAGGGGTTAAATATCTCCATATAGCCCCCGGAGGCTATATGTGAGGTATTTTTAGCCAAAAATAGGTTTTCATTGCCTCCCAGGGCGCCCCCCTCCCAGCGCCCTGCACCCTCAGTGACTGCCGTGTGAAGTGTGCTGAGAGGAAATGGCGCACAGCTGCAGTGCTGTGCGCTACCTTAAGAAGACTGAGGAGTCTTCATGCCGCCGATTTTGGACCTTCTTCTTGTTTCAGCATCTGCAAGGGGGCCGGCGGCGAGGCTCCGGTGACCATCCAGGCTGTACCTGTGATCGTCCCTCTGGAGCTAATGTCCAGTAGCCAAAGAAGCCAATCCATCCTGCACGCAGGTGAGTTCACTTCTTCTCCCCTAAGTCCCTCGTTGCAGTGATCCTGTTGCCAGCAGGACTCACTGTAAAATAAAAAACCTAAGCTAAACTTTTCTAAGCAGCTCTTTAGGAGAGCCACCTAGATTGCACCCTTCTCGGCCAGGCACAAAAATCTAACTAACTGAGGCTTGGAGGAGGGTCATAGGGGGAGGAGCCAGTGCACACCACCTGATCCTAAAGCTTTACTTTTTGTGCCCTGTCTCCTGCGGAGCCGCTATTCCCCATGGTCCTTTCAGGAACCCCAGCATCCACTAGGACGATAGAGAAAGTTTATTAACTTTAAGGAAAAGCGCTAATATCTGTATTATATGGTCCTTGAGAAGTTCTACAGATTATGTAAGTGAGTTTTTAATAGCAACAGGTGCAGGGAATGTATAACTAACATAATTCTTCAACACACTGAAGGGATTTTACTTTACTAAACTCCTAGGAGAAAAAAAAAACTGCTTTGTGCAAACCCATATATATGAATATATCATAAATCACATCTAAAAAAAAAAAAAATATTCAAAGGAAAGAAAAATAAGAATTTACTCACCGGTAATTCTATTTCTCGTAGTCCGTAGTGGATGCTGGGGACTCCGTCAGGACCATGGGGAATAGCGGCTCCGCAGGAGACAGGGCACAAAATTTAAAAGTTTGACCACTAGGTGGTGTGTACTGGCTCCTCCCCCTATGACCCTCCTCCAAGCCTCAGTTAGGATACTGTGCCCGGACGAGCGTACACAATAAGGAAGGATTTTGAATCCCGGGTAAGACTCATACCAGCCACACCAATCACACCGTACAACTTGTGATCTGAACCCAGGTAACAGTATGATAACGTAGGAGCCTCTGAAAAGATGGCTCACAACAATAAACAACCCGATTTTTTTGTAACAATAACTATGTACAAGTATTGCAGACAATCCGCACTTGGGATGGGCGCCCAGCATCCACTGCGGACTACGAGAAATAGAATTACCGGTGAGTAAATTCTTATTTTCTCTGACGTCCTAGTGGATGCTGGGGACTCCGTCAGGACCATGGGGATTATACCAAAGCTCCCAAACGGGCGGGAGAGTGCGGATGACTCTGCAGCACCGAATGAGAGAACTCCAGGTCCTCCTTAGCCAGGGTATCAAATTTGTAGAATTTTACAAACGTGTTCTCCCTTGACCACGTAGTTGCTCGGCAGAGTTGGAATGCCGAGACCCCTCGGGCAGCCGCCCAAGATGAGCCCACCTTCCTTGTGGAGTGGGCATTGACAGATTTAGGCTGTGGCAGGCCTGCCACAGAATGTGCCAGTTGAATTGTGCTACAAATCCAACGAGCAATCGTCTGCCCAGAAGCAGGAGCACCCAGCTTGTTGGGTGCATACAGTATAAACAGCGAGTCAGATTTTCTGACTCCAGCCGTCCTTGAAATATATATTTTCAATGCTCTGACAACGTCCAGCAACTTGGAATCCTCCAAATCTCTAGTAGCCGCAGGCACCACAATAGGCTGGTTCAGGTGAAACGCTGATACCACCTTAGGCAGAAAATGAGGACGCGTCCTCAATTCTGCCCTGTCCGAATGGAAAATCTGTATATGTAGTACTCCTTTTACAAAAGTCTGGACTTCAGGAACTGAAGCCAATTCTTTCTGGAAGAAAATCGACAGGGCCGAAATTTGAACCTTAATGGACCCTAATTTGAGGCCCATAGATAATCCTGTTTGCAGGAAATGTAGGAATCGACCCAGTTGAAATTCCTCTGTCGGGGCCTTCCTGGCCTCACACCATGCAACATATTTTCTCCAAATGCGGTGATAATGTTGTGCAGTCACCACCTTCCTGGCTTTGACCAGGGTAGGGATGACCTCTTCCGGAATGCCTTTTTCCCTTAGGATCCGGCGTTCAACCGCCATGCCGTCAAACGCAGCCGCGGTAAGTCTTGGAATAGACACGGTCCCTGCTGAAGCAGATCCCTTCTTAGAGGTAGAGGCCACGGATCTTCCGTGAGCATCTCCTGAAGTTCCGGGTACCAAGTCCTTCTTGGCCAGTCCGGAGCCACTAGTATCGTTCTTACTCCCCTTTGCCGTATAATTCTCAGTACCTTGGGTATGAGAGGCAGAGGAGGGAACACATACACTGACTGGTACACCCATGGTGTTACCAGAGCGTCCACAGCTATTGCCTGAGGGTCTCTTGACCTGGCGCAATACCGGTCCAGTTTTTTGTTGAGGCGGGACGCCATCATGTCCACCATTGGTCTTTCCCAATGGACTACAATCATGTGGAAGACTTCTGGATGAAGTCCCCACTCTCCCGGGTGAAGATCGTGTCTGCTGAGGAAGTCTGCTTCCCAGTTGTCCACTCCCGGGATGAACACTGCTGACAGTGCTATCACATGATTTTCCGCCCAGCGAAGAATCCTTGCAGCTTCTGCCATTGCCCTCCTGCTTCTTGTGCCACCCTGTCTGTTTACGTGGGCGACTGCCGTAATGTTGTCCGACTGGATCAACACCGGCTGACCCTGAAGCAGAGGTTTTGCCAGGCTTAGAGCATTGTAGATTGCTCTTAGTTCCAGTATATTTATGTGAAGAGACGTTTTCAGGCTTGACCACAAGCCCTGGAAGTTTCTTCCTTGTGTGACCGCTCCCCAGCCTCTCAGGCTGGCATCCGTGGTCACTAGGACCCAGTTCTGTATGCCGAATCTGCGGCCCTCTAACAGATGAGCACTCTGCAACCACCATAGCAGAGAGACCCTTGTCCTTGTCGACAATTTTATCCGCTGATGCATCTGCAGATGCGATCCGGACCATTTGTCTAGCAGATCCCACTGAAAAATTTGTGCATGGAATCTGCCGAATGGAATCGCTTCGTAAGAAGCCACCATTTTTCCCAGGACTCTTGTGCATTGATGCACAGACACTGTCCCTGGTTTTAGGAGGTTCCTGACGAGTTCGGATAACTCCCTGGCTTTCTCCTCCGGAAGAAATACCTTTTTCTGAACAGTGTCCAGAATCATCCCTAGGAACAGCAGACGTGTCGTCGGGATCAGTTGGGATTTTGGAAAATTCAGAATCCACCCGTGCTGTTGGAGCACTACTTGAGTTAGTGCTACTCCGACCTCCAGCTGTTCTCTGGATCTTGCCCTTATCAGGAGATCGTCCAAGTAAGGGATAATTAATACGCCTTCTCTTCGAAGAAGGATCATCATTTCGGCCATTACCTTGGTAAAGACCCGAGGTGCCGTGGACAATCCAAACGGCAGCGTCTGAAACTGATAATGACAGTTTTGTACCACGAACCTGAGGTACCCTTGGTGTGAAGGGCAAATTGGGACATGAAGGTAAGCATCCTTGATGTCCAAGGACACCATAAAATCCCCTTCTTCCAGATTCGCTATCACTGCTCTGAGTGACTCCATCTTGAACTTGAATTTTTTTATGTACAGGTTCAGAGATTTCAGATTTAGGATAGGTCTTACCGAGCCGTCCGGCTTCGGTACCACAAATAGCGTGGAGTAATACCCCTTTCCCTGTTGTAGAAGGGGTACCTTGATTATCACCTGCTGAGAATACAGCTTGTGAATGGCTTCCAATACCGTCGCCATGTCTGAGGGAGACGTTGGCAAAGCAGATTTTAGGAACCGGCGAGGGGGAGACTTCTCGAATTCCAACCTGTAACCCTGAGATACTACCTGCAGGATCCAGGGGTCCACCTGTGAGTGAGCCCACTGTGCGCTGAAATTTTTGAGGCGACCCCCCACCGCCCCCGAGTCCGCTTGTAAGGTCCCAGCGTCATGCTGAGGCCTTTGCAGAAGCCGGGGAGGACTTCTGCTCCTGGGAAGGGGCTGCTTGCTGCAGTCTCTTACCCTTTCCTTTGCCTCGGGGCAAATATGAATGTCCTTTTGCTCGCTTGTTCTTATAGGAACGAAAGGACTGCGGCTGAAAAGACTGCGTCTTTTTCTGCTGGGAGGGGACTTGAGGTAAAAAGGTGGACTTCCCGGCTGTTGCCGTGGCTACCAAATCCGATAGACCGACCCCAAATAATTCCTCCCCTTTATACGGCAATACTTCAATATGCCGTTTGGAATCCGCATCGCCTGACCACTGTCGTGTCCATAGACTTCTTCTGGCAGATATGGACATCGCACTTACTCTTGATGCCAGAGTGCAGATATCCCTCTGTGCATCTCGCATATAAAGGAATGCATCCTTTAATTGCTCTATAGTCAATAAAATACTGTCCCTATCCAGGGTATCAATATTTTCAGTCAGGGAATCCGACCAAGCCACCCCAGCACTGCACATCCAGGCTGAGGCGATTGCTGGTCGCAGTATAACACCAGTATGTGTGTATATACTTTTTAGAGTATTTTCCAGCCTCCTATCAGCTGGATCCTTGAGGGCGGCCGTATCAGGAGACGGTAACGCCACTTGTTTGGATAAACGTGTGAGCGCCTTGTCCACCCTAGGGGGTGTTTCCCAGCGCGCCCTAACCTCTGGCGGGAAAGGGTATAACGCCAATAACTTCTTTGAAATTAGCAGTTTTTTATCAGGGGTAACCCACGCTTCATCACACACGTCATTCAATTCCTCTGATTCAGGAAAACTACAGGTAGTTTTTTCAGACCCCACATAATACCCCTCTTTGTGGTACTTGCAGTATCAGAGATATGCAAAGCCTCCTTCATTGCCGTGATCATATAACGTGTGGCCCTACTGGAAAATACGTTCGTTTCTTCACCGTCGACACTAGATTCGGTGTCCGTGTCTGGGTCTGTGTCGACCGACTGAGGCAAAGGGCGTTTTACAGCCCCTGACGGTGTTTGAGACGCCTGTACAGGTACTAACTGGTTTGCCGGTCGTCTCATGTCGTCAACCGACTTTTGCAGCGTGCTGACATTATCACGTAATTCCATAAACAAAGCCATCCATTCCGGTGTCGACTCCCTAAGGGGTGACATCACCATTACCGGCAATTGCTCCGCCTCCACACCAACATCGTCCTCATACATGTCGACACACACGTACCGACACACAGCAGACACACAGGGAATGCTCTGATAGAAGACAGGACCCCACTAGCCCTTTGGGGAGACAGAGGGAGAGTTTGCCAGCACACACCAAAGCGCTATAATTATATAGGAACAACCTTATATAAGTGTTGTTTCCTTATAGCTGCTTAAATATATATAATATCGCCAAAAAATGCCCCCTCTGTTTTTTACCCTGTTTCTGTAGTGCAGTGCAGGGGAGAGCCTGGGAGCCTTCCTAGCAGCGGAGCTGTGTAGGAAAATGGCGCAGTGTGCTGAGGAGATAGGCCCCGCCCCCTATTCCGGCGGGCTCTTCTCCCGGTTTTTCAGAGACCTGGCAGGGGTGAAATACATCCATATAGCCTCATGGACTATATGTGATGTATTCTTTTTAGCCAGAAAGGTATTAACATTGCTGCCCAGGGCGCCCCCCCCAGCGCCCTGCACCCTCAGTGACCGCCGGTGTGAAGTGTGCCTGAGCGCAATGGCGCACAGCTGCAGTGCTGTGCGCTACCTCATGAAGACTGAAAAGCCTTCAGCCGCCGGTTTCTGGACCTCTTCTTACTTCGGCATCTGCAAGGGGGTCGGCGGCGCGGCTCCGGTGACCCATCCAGGCTGTACCTGTGATCGTCCCTCTGGAGCTAGTGTCCAGTAGCCTAAGAAGCAAATCCATCCTGCACGCAGGTGAGTTCACTTCTTCTCCCCTAGGTCCCTCGTTGCAGTGAGCCTGTTGCCAGCAGGACTCACTGAAAATAATAAAACTATCAAAACTTTTACTCTAAGCAGCTCTTTATGAGAGCCACCTAGATTGCACCCTGCTCGGACGGGCACAAAAACCTAACTGAGGCTTGGAGGAGGGTCATAGGGGGAGGAGCCAGTACACACCACCTAGTGGTCAAACTTTTAAATGGTGTGCCCTGTCTCCTGCGGAGCCGCTATTCCCCATGGTCCTGACGGAGTCCCCAGCATCCACTAGGACGTCAGAGAAAAAAACCAAACACACAAAAGCAGTTCTTCTGCAATACCCAGATAAATCTTTCCAGCAACTAAGCCCAACAGTCACAGAGCAGTCAAGTACAGGCATAAATAAAAAGAAAAAGTTAACTCCAATATAAGGGGCAGGTCAATTGTTTTAATGCGGTCGCAGCTCCCATTACGCTATTCAATTGTTGCTGCCAATAGGCACCATCATTTCTGCTTGCACCCTCCTAATGGGGCCAGCAGAAACCATAGAAAAAAAAGTCTGTGGCTTGGGTGCGCTAAAAAGTACTTTAGAGGACTTTAACCGCTTTACGACACTAAACTCATTGTTTTTGGTCATGGTTAGCAATGAGCGCCCGTGGCAGCTGCGCCAATCGGAGCAACAATTGAATAGCTCCATCGGAAACTCCCCCCCCCCCCCCCCCCTCCCGCCACCTTTAGCAAGCAATAACTATATACACGTATTGCAGAAGAAGTCCGCACTTGGGACGGGCGCCCAGCATCCACTACGGACTACGAGAAATAGAATTACCGGTGAGTAAATTCTTATTTACACTGACGTCCTAGTGGATGCTGGGGACTCCGTAAGGACCATGGGGATTATACCAAAGCTCCCAAACGGGCGGGAGAGTGCGGACGACTCTGCAGCACCGAATGAGCAAACTCAAGGTCCTCCTCAGCCAGGGTATCAAACTTGTAGAACTTAGCAAATGTGTTTGAACCCGACCAAGTAGCGGCTCGGCAAAGCTGTAAAGCCGAGACCCCTCGGGCAGCCGCCCAAGAAGAGCCCACCTTCCTTGTGGAATGGGCTTTTACTGATTTTGGATGCGGCAATCCAGCCGCAGAGTGAGCCAGCTGAATCGTGCTACAGATCCAGCGAGCAATAGTCTGCTTTGAAGCAGGAGCGCCAACCTTGTTGGCTGCATACAGAATAAACAGCGAGTCAGACTTTCTGACTCCCGCCGTTCTGGAAACATAAATTTTCAAAGCCCGGACTACGTCCAGCAACTTGGAATCCTCCAAGTCCCTAGTAGCCGCAGGCACCACAATAGGTTGGTTCAAATGAAACGATGATACCACCTTAGGGAGAAATTGGGGACGAGTCCTCAATTCTGCCCTGTCCATATGGAAGATCAGATGGGGGCTTTTACATGACAAAGCCGCCAATTCTGACACACGCCTAGCCGAAGCCAAGGCCAATAGCATGACCACTTTTCACGTGAGATATTTTAGCTCCACGGTCTTAAGTGGCTCAAACCAGTGGGAGTTCAGGAAATCCAACACAACGTTAAGATCCCATGGTGCCACTGGTGGCACAAAAGGAGGCTGAATATGCAGCACTCCCTTTACAAACGTCTGAACCTCAGGCAGGGAAGCCAGTTCTTTTTGAAAGAAGATGGATAGGGCCGAGATCTGAACCTTTATGGACCCTAATTTGAGGCCCATAGTCACACCTGACTGTAGGAAATGCAGAAAACGACCCAACTGGAAGTCCTCTGTAGGGGCCTTTCTGGCCTCACACCAAGCAACATATTTCCGCCATATGCGGTGATAATACTTTGCTGTCACATCCTTCCTAGCTCTTATCAGCGTAGGAATTACTTCATCCGGTATACCCTTTTCCGCTAGGATCCGGTGTTCAACCGCCATGCCGTCAAACACAGCCGCAGTAAGTCTTGGAACAGACAGGGCCCCGGCTGCAACAGGTCCTGTCTGAGAGGCAGAGGCCATGGGTCCTCTGTAACCATCTCTTGAAGTTCTGGGTACCAAGTCCTTCTTGGCCAATCTGGAACAATGAGTATCGTTCGCACTCCTTTTTCTTACGATTCTCAGTACCTTGTGTATGAGAGGAAGAGGAGGAAACACATATACCGACTGGAACACCCACGGAGTTACCAGTGCGTCCACAGCTATCGCCTGAGGGTCCCTTGACCTGGCGCAATATTTTTTTAGCTTTTTGTTTAGGCGGGACGCCATCATGTCCACCTGTGGCCGTTCCCACCGATTTGCAATCTGCTCGAAGACTTCTTGATGAAGTCCCCACTCTCCCGGGTGGAGGTCGTGCCTGCTGAGGAAGTCTGCTTCCCAGTTGTCCACTCCCGGAATGAACACTGCTGACAGTGCTTGTACGTGATTCTCCGCCCAACGAAGAATCCTTGTGGCTTCCGCCATCGCCACCCTGCTTCTTGTGCCGCCCTGTCGGTTTACATGGGCGACTGCCGTGATGTTGTCTGACTGAATCAGCACTGGTTGGTCTCGAAGCAGGGGCTCCGCTTGACTCAGGGCGTTGTATATGGCCCTTAATTCCAGTATGTTTATGTGCAGACAAGTCTCCTGACTTGACCACAGCCCCTGGAAGTTTCTTCCCTGAGTGACTGCCCCCCATCCGCGGAGGCTTGCATCCATGGTCACCAGAACCCAGTCCTGTATGCCGAACCTGCGGCCCTCGAGAAGATGAGCACTCTGCAGCCACCACAGAAGAGACACCCTGGCCCTCGGGGACAGGGCGATCAGCCGATGCATCTGAAGATACGATCCGGACCACTTGTCCAACAGATCACACTGAAAGATCCTGGCATGGAACCTGCCGAAAGGAATGGCTTCGTATGACGCTAACATCTTTCCCAGGACTCGCGTGCAGTGATGCACCGACACCTGCTTTGGTTTCAGGAGATCCCCGACCATGGTCACTAACTCCTGAGCCTTCTCCTCCGGGAGAAAAACCTTCTTCTGTTCTGTGTCCAGAATCATGCCAAGGAAGGGCAGACGCGTCGTAGGAATCAGCTGCGACTTTGGAATATTCAGAATCCAGCCGTGCCGTAGCAACACTTCCTGAGAGTGCGCTACGCTGACCAACAACTGCTCTCTGGACCTCGCCTTTATGAGGAGATCGTCCAAGTACGGGATAACTAACTCCTTGCTTCCGGAGAAGTACCATCATCTCCGCCATTACCTTGGTAAAGACTCTCTGTGCCGTGGATAGACCAAACGGCAACGTCTGGAATTGGTAATGACAGTCCTGTACCACAAACCTGAGGTACTCCTGGTGAGGCGGATAAATGGGGACATGCAAGTACGCATCCTTGATGTCCAGAGATACCATAAAATCCCCCTCTACCAGGCTGGCAATGACCGCTCTGAGCGATTCCATTTTGAACCTGAACTTTTTCATGTAAATGTTCAAGGATTTTAAATTTAGAATGGGTCTTACCGAACCGTCCGGTTTCGGTACTACAAACAGTGTGGAATAGTAACCCCTTCCCTGCTGAAGGGGGGGTACCATTATTATCACTTGCTGGAGGTGCAGCTTGTGAATAGCCGTCAGGACTATCTCCCTCCCCGTGGGAGAAGCTGGCAAGGCGGATTTTAGGTAACGGTGAGGGGGCGTCACTTCGAATTCCAGCTTGTATCCCTGAGATACAATTTGTATAGCCCAAGGATCCACTTGTGAGCGAACCCACTGGTTGCAGAAATTTCGGAGACGCGCCCCCACCGCTCCTGGCTCTGCCTGTGGAGCCCCAGCGTCATGCGGTGGACTTAGTGGAAGCAGGGGAGGACTTTTGTTCCTGAGAACTGGCTGCATGGTGCAGCTTCTTTCCTCTACCCCTGCCTCTGGCAAGAAAGGATGCACCTCTGACTCTCTTGCTTTTTTTGAGAACGAAAGGACTGCATTTGGTAATACGGTGCTTTCTTAGGCTGTGAGGAAACCTGTGACTTTCCAGCTGTCGCTGTGGATACGAGGTCCGAGAGACCGTCCCCAAACAATTCCTCACCCTTATAAGGCAAAACCTCCATGTGTTTTTTAGAGTCGGCATCCCCTGTCCATTGCCGAGTCCATAAGACCCTCCTGGCAGAAATGGACATTGCATTTATTCGAGAGCCCAGCAGGCAAATGTCCCTCTGGGCATCCCGCATATATAATACAACGTCTTTAATATGGCTGAGTGTTAGCAATACGGTATCCCTGTCCAGGGTATCCAACCCCTCTGACAGAGTATCTGTCCATGCTGCAATAGCACTGCACATCCAAGCTGAAGCAATAGCCGGTCTCAGTAGAGTACCAGAGTGTGTATACACAGACTTCAAGATACCTTCCTGCTTCCTATCCGCAGGTTCCTTTAGGGCGGCCGTATCCTGAGACGGCAGGGCCACTCTTTTAGATAAGCGCGTCAGGGCCTTGTCAACCCTAGGGGAGGATTCCCAGCGTAAACCTATCCGTTGGCGGGAAAGGGTACGCCATTCGTATTCTCTTGGGAATCACCACTTTCTTATCAGGGGAAGACCACGCTTCTTCACATAACTCATTTAATTCATGCGACGGGGGAAAAGTCACTGGCTGCTTTTTCTCCCCAAACATATTTACCCTCTTGTCAGGGACAGGGTCAGCCTCTGAAATGTGTAATACATTTTTCATTGCAATAATCATGTATCGGATGGCCTTAGTCATTTTGGGCTGTAATAGTGCCTCATCCTCGTCGACGCTGGAGTCGGACTCCGTGTCGACATCTGTGTCAACCAACTGAGATAGTGGGCGTTGATGAGACGCTGACGGCCTATGAGGCGCCTGGGCAGGCCCGGGTTGAGAGCCCGGCTGTCCCCCGGCAGCAACATAATCAAATCTCTTATGTAATGAGTTTACATTGTCATTTAAGACCTTCCACATATCCATCCAATCAGGTATCGGCACCGACGGGGGCGACACCACATTTATCTGCACTTGCACCGCCTCCACGTAACCCTCATCAAACATGTCGACACAGCCGTACCGACACACAGCACACACACAGGGAATGCTCTGACTGAGGACAGGACCCCACAAGGTCTATGGGGAGACAGAGAAAGAGTATGCCAGCACACACCACAGCGCTATATACACAGGGATACACACTACCAGAAGTGAATTTTTCCCAATAGCTGCTGTATCAATACACCTTATGCCTAAATTTATGTGCCCCCCCTCTCTTTTTACCCTCTTAGTGCCAGGAAACTGCAGGGGAGAGCCTGGGGAGCGTCCTTCCAGCGGAGCTGTGAAGAGAAACGGCGCTGGTGTGCTGAGGAAGAAGGCCCCGCCCCCTCAGCGGCGGGCTTCTGTCCCGCTGTTTCTGACTAAAAAATGGCGGGGGTTTTACACATATACAGTCACAGACTGTATTGTGTGTCTTTTTTATGCCAAAGGTATTCTTATTGCTGCCCAGGGCGCCCCCCCCCAGCGCCCCGTACCCTACAGTGACCGGAGTGTGTGGTGTGGAGTGGGAGCAATGGCGCACAGCTGCGGTGCTGTGCGCTACCTTAATGAAGACAGGAGTCTTCAGCCGCCGATTTCATAACCAACTTCTGATCTTCTGGCTCTGCGAGGGGGACGACAGCGCGGCTCCGGGAACGGACGACCGAGGACCTTTGCCTGTGTTCGAACCCTCTGGAGCTAATGGTGTCCAGTAGCCTAAGAAGCGCAACCTAGCTGTGAACAGGTACGTTTGCTTCTCTCCCCTCGGTCCCACGTAGCAGTGAGTCTGTTGCCAGCAGATCTCACTGAAAATAAAAAAACCTAACATTACTTTCTTTACTAGCAGGCTCAGGAGAGCCCACTAGGTGCATCCAGCTCTGGCCGGGCACAGATTCTAACTGGGGTCTGGAGGAGGGGCATAGTGGGAGGAGCCAGTGCACACAAGATAGTACCTAATCTTTCTTTTAGAGTGCCCAGTTTCCTGCGGAGCCCGTCTATTCCCCATGGTCCTTACGGAGTCCCCAGCATCAACTAGGACGTCAGAGAAAACACAATTACATCTACCACATAGTCACTTTATAAGGTGATGGACCAATGTGTGGAATGGCACAGGAGAGACGCAGCACTTCCATAATAAAGTCAGTCACTCATCTAATGCATACTTGAGTTGTAAAATACTGCCTTGGGCATCATTAAAGAATATCCTATGTAGGTTTGATTGGGTTCAGATCTGGTCTCTGAGAAACAGAGAATTTGATGGCAGATAAACACTTGTCCCTCTTCTAGTCTGCCCCCTTTTTACCATTTGATTAGGTCTTTTTAAGGATATTCATGTGTCTATCCCAAGACTCACATTTCCCTGTGTGGAGCTCCCCTCTACACACATAACGCACCATACACTGGGGGCGGGTGGGAAACATCAGCTGTTCTCTCCTGGCAGCGGTCAGCAGTGTGTGACGGCGCAGCATGACCTCTCACTGCATGTCGCGCTAGCAGGGCAGCTTCTGAGCATCCTGAGGACACTCAACGCTGATCCCTCAAACCCCGAGATTGGAGCTTCCAAACCCGGGATTAATCCCGGACGTTTTTTGGGAGAAAATCACGGGATCTCGGGAATGAACTCCCTAATCCCAAGGCTGCTGCCCCTGGGCTGCAGTGCCATCCACAGTGTGCAGGGGGGAGCAGACAACGACATATGAACATACATGTGAAGTTGTATGTAACATGTCCTCACTTCCTTCCCCAGGTAACTGCCGCAGCACAAAACGCACTGATCTGCCTGTCAATCGATATTTACCCCGCCACCCGGAGTGCTGTGAAGCCAGCAAATGGAAGCCTGGGGGCGGGCTAAATGATGATTGACAGGTTGAGCAGAGAGTTCAGTGCTGCGGCGGCGCACAAGGGAAGGAAGCCAGTAAAACACCACCACACACACACTACTGTGGGACTCAATGTTTCAGGGCGTAGCCCTTTTATCAAGACATCTGATAAAAGGGATAGGCCAGGAAACATTGACTTAACAACCTGCAGTAGCATGTGTTTATTATCCTTATCTTTGTTTGAGTGCCTTCCGATACTGTATATCGAACACTGTGAATTTGCAGAGGATGAGCACCAATGGCAGCTGCTTTCGTCTTGCAAACCCTCTTTGATCATTTTTCATTCAGATAATGTGGTTTTGTGCACGAAACTTTCCATTCTACCTATGGTAGTGTCCACATTCCATCTCAATCAAGACATCGTCCTTCCAGCGTTTCCTCCAGACTCCTCCTCCAAATTCGTCATCTAAGGCTTTGCTGGATGTGGTCCACGCCTTAAAAATTTATGTATCACGCACAGCTTCTATTCGACGTAGAGAATCTTTTGGTGCTTATCGAAGCTCCCAATAGGGGTTGGCCAGCCTCTAAGAACACCTTTGCTCCTTAGGTCACACTGACCATTCGGTAAGCTTATGCGTCTTCAGATTTACCTGTTCCTGCCCCACTCACGCTGTTGGGGCTTATTGTTAATGATCAAACCAAATGATGCAAGATATAACATTCAGTCGTTTGAAGAATAGCGGTGTGTGTACGCTGTTTGGGAATGAAAGGAAATCGGAACCACCATCGTGTCATTTGCACATTTTCTAGTGTATAACCAGCTTAAGACTCTTGCAATAATTTTATGACTTTCACATGTTTTAAGAAGGCTTACTACAGAACATTACCATTTGTTTTTTATTTCCCACCACAAATGGGAGAATTATAGCTTGAGCACTGGTCCAATGATAGCTCTGGGCCTCATCCTTCACGACAAATTAATAGTTGTCAGAAAAACCTAAATCTAAAAATAAGAATTTAATCACCGGTAATTCTATTTCTCGTAGTCCGTAGTGGATGCTGGGGACTCCGTCAGGACCATGGGGAATAGCGGCTCCGCAGGAGACAGGGCACAAAATTTAAAAGTTTGACCACTAGGTGGTGTGTACTGGCTCCTCCCCCTATGACCCTCCTCCAAGCCTCAGTTAGGATACTGTGCCCGGACGAGCGTACACAATAAGGAAGGATTTTGAATCCCGGGTAAGACTCATACCAGCCACACCGTACAACTTGTGATCTGAACCCAGTTAACAGTATGATAACGTAGGAGCCTCTGAAAAGATGGCTCACAACAATAAACAACCCGATTTTTTTGTAACAATAACTATGTACAAGTATTGCAGACAATCCGCACTTGGGATGGGCGCCCAGCATCCACTACGGACTACGAGAAATAGAATCACCGGTGAGTAAATTCTTATTTTTTCTGACGTCCTAGTGGATGCTGGGGACTCCGTCAGGACCATGGGGATTATACCAAAGCTCCCAAACGGGCGGGAGAGTGCGGATGACTCTGCAGCACCGAATGAGAGAACTCCAGGTCCTCCTTAGCCAGGGTATCAAATTTGTAGAATTTTACAAACGTGTTCTCCCCTGACCACGTAGCTGCTCGGCAGAGTTGTAAAGCCGAGACCCCTCGGGCAGCCGCCCAAGATGAGCCCACCTTCCTTGTGGAGTGGGCATTGACAGATTTAGGCTGTGGCAGGCCTGCCACAGAATGTGCCAGTTGAATTGTGCTACAAATCCAACGAGCAATCGTCTGCTTAGAAGCAGGAGCACCCAGCTTGTTGGGTGCATACAGTATAAACAGCGAGTCAGATTTTCTGACTCCAGCCGTCCTTGAAATATATATTTTCAATGCTCTGACAACGTCCAGCAACTTGGAATCCTCCAAATCGCTAGTAGCCGCAGGCACCACAATAGGCTGGTTCAGGTGAAACGCTGATACCACCTTAGGCAGAAAATGAGGACGCGTCCTCAATTCTGCCCTGTCCGAATGGAAAATCAGATATGGGCTTTTATACGATAAAGCCGCCAATTCCGACACTCTCCTGGCTGAAGCCAGGGCCAGTAGCATGGTTACTTTCCATGTAAGATATTTCAAATCTACCGATTTGAGTGGCTCAAACCAATGGGATTTGAGAAAATCCAAAACTACATTGAGATCCCACGGTGCCACTGGGGGCACAACCGGGGGTTGTATATGTAGTACTCCTTTTACAAAAGTCTGGACTTCAGGAACTGAAGCCAATTCTTTCTGGAAGAAAATCGACAGGGCCGAAATTTGAACCTTAATGGACCCTAATTTGAGGCCCATAGATAATCATGTTTGCAGGAAATGTAGGAATCGACCCAGTTGAAATTCCTCTGTCGGGGCCTTCCTGGCCTCCCACCATGCAACATATTTTCTCCAAATGCGGTGATAATGTTGTGCAGTCACCTCCTTCCTGGCTTTGACCAGGGTAGGGATGACCTCTTCCGGAATGCCTTTTTCCCTTAGGATCCGGCGTTCAACCGCCATGCCGTCAAACGCAGCCGCGGTAAGTCTTGGAATAGACACGGTCCCTGCTGAAGCAGATCCCTTCTTAGAGGTAGAGGCCACGGATCTTCCGTGAGCATCTCCTGAAGTTCCGGGTACCAAGTCCTTCTTGGCCAGTCCGGAGCCACTAGTATCGTTCTTACTCCCCTTTGCCGTATAATTCTCAGTACCTTGGGTATGAGAGGCAGAGGAGGGAACACATACACTGACTGGTACACCCATGGTGTTACCAGAGCGTCCACAGCTATTGCCTGAGGGTCTCTTGACCTGGCGCAATACCTGTCCAGTTTTTTGTTGAGGCGGGACGCCATCATGTCCACCATTGGTCT
The DNA here is from genome assembly GCF_028390025.1 of Pseudophryne corroboree. Lineage (NCBI taxonomy): Eukaryota > Metazoa > Chordata > Amphibia > Anura > Myobatrachidae > Pseudophryne > Pseudophryne corroboree. The sequence goes on from NC_086455.1 coordinate 88,193,890, forward strand.
TTCCCAATGGACTACAATCATGTGGAAGACTTCTGGATGAAGTCCCCACTCTCCCGGGTGAAGATCGTGTCTGCTGAGGAAGTCTGCATCCCAGTTGTCCACTCCCGGGATGAACACTGCTGACAGTGCTATCACATGATTTTCCGCCCAGCGAAGAATCCTTGCAGCTTCTGACATTGCCCTCCTGCTTCTTGTGCCGCCCTATCTGTTTACGTGGGCGACTGCCGTGATGTTGTCTGACTGGATCAGCACCGGCTGACCTTGAAGCAGAGGTCTTGCTAGGCTTAGAGCATTGTAAATGGCCCTTAGCTCCAGGATATTTATGTGAAGTGATGTCTCCAGGCTTGACCACAAGCCCTGGAAATTTCTTCCCTGTGTGATTGCTCCCCAGCCTCTCAGGCTGGCATCCGTGGTCACCAGGACCCAGTCCTGAATGCCGAATCTGCGGCCCTCTAACAGATGAGCACTCTGCAACCACCATAGGAGAGACACCCTAGTCTTTGGTGACAGGGTTATCCGCTGATGCATCTGAAGATGCGATCCGGACCATTTGTCCAGCAGGTCCCGCTGGAAAGTTCTTGCGTGGAATCTGCCGAATGGAATTGCTTCGTAGGAAGCCACCATTTTTCCCAGGACCCTTGTGCACTGATGCACTGACACTTGGCCTGGTTTTAGGAGGTTTCTGACTAGTTCGGATAACTCCCTGGCTTTCTCCTCCGGGAGAAACCCCTTTTTCTGGACTGTGTCCAGGATCATCCCTAGGAATAGAAGACGTGTCGTCGGGATCAGCTGCGATTTTGGAATAATGAGAATCCAACCGTGCTGCCGCAACACTACTTGAGATAGTGATACCCCGACTACCAACTGTTCCCTGGATCTTGCCCTTATCAGGAGATCGTCCAAGTAAGGGATAACTAAAACTCCCTTCCTTCGAAGGAGTATCATCATTTCGGCCATTACTTTGGTAAAGACCCGGGGTGCCGTGGACAAACCAAACGGCAGCGTCTGAAACTGATAGTGACAGTTCTGTACCACAAACCTGAGGTACCCTTGGTGTGAAGGGTAAATTGGGACATGTAGGTAAGCATCCTTGATGTCCAGAGACACCATATAATCCCCTTCTTCCAGGTTTGCAATCACTGCTCTGAGTGACTCCATCTTGAATTTGAACCTCTGTATGTAAGTGTTCAAGGATTTTAGATTTTAAATAGGTCTCACCGAGCCGTCCGGCTTCGGTACCACAAATAGCGTGGAATAATACCCCTTTCCCTGTTGTAGGAGGGGTACCTTGATTATCACCTGCTGGGAATACAGCTTGTGAATGGCTTCCAATACCGCCTCCCTGTCGGAGGGAGACGTCGGTAAAGCAGACTTTAGGAAACGGCGAAGGGGAGACGTCTCGAATTCCAATTTGTACCCCTGAGATACCACCTGAAGGATCCAGGGGTCCACCTGTGAGTGAGCCCACTGCACGCTGAAATTTTTGAGACGGGCCCCCACCGTGCCTGAGTCCGCTTGTAAAGCCCCAGCGTCATGCTGAGGACTTGGCAGAAACGGGAGAGGGCTTCTGTTCCTGGGAACTGGCTGTTTGCTGCAGCCTTTTTCCTCTCCCTCGGGGCAGAAATGAGGAGCCTTTTGCCCGCTTGCCCTTATGGGGCAGAAAGGACTTATGTTGAGAGGCTACCTGGGGTAAAAATGTGGATTTCCCAGCCGTTGCCGTGGCCACCAGGTCTGTTAGACCTACCCCAAATAACTCCTCCCTTTTATAAGGCGATACTTCCATATGCCTTTTGGAATCAGCATCACCTGACCACTGTCTTGTCCATAACCCTTTCTGGCAGAAATGGACAGCGCACTTACTCTTGATGCAAGTCGGCAAATATCCCTCTGTGCATCACGCATATATAGAAATGCATCTTTTAAATGCTCTATAGTCAGTAATATACTGTCCCTATCTAGGGTATCAATATTGTCAGTCAGGGAATCCGACCAAGCCACCCCAGCACTGCACAATCAGGCTGAAGCGATTGCTGGTCGCAGTATCACACCCGTGTGAGTGTATATACATTTTTCTGCTTTCTGTAAGCAGGTTCCTTAAGGGCGGCCGTATCCGGGGACGGTCGTGCCACCTGTTTAGACAAGCGTGTGAGCGCTTTATCCACCCTAAGGGGTGTTTCCCAACGTGCCCTATCCTCTGGCGGGAAGGGGTATGATGCTAATAACTTTTTAGGAATTAACAGTTTTTATCGGGGGAAACCCACGCATCATCACACACTTCATTTAATTCCTCAGATGCAGGAAAAACTACAGGCAGTTTTTTCTCACCCAACATAATACCCTTTTTAGTGGTACTGGTATTATCAGAAATATGTAAAACATTTTCCATAGCCTCAATCATGTAACGTGTGGCCCTACTGGAAGTCACATTCGTCTCTTAATCGTCGACACTGGAGACAGTATCCGTGTCGGCGTCTGTATCTGCCATCTGAGGTAACGGGCGTTTTAGACCCCCTGATGGCTTTTGAGACACCTTGACAGGCACAGGCTGAGTAGCCGGCTGTCTCATGTCATCAATCTTTTGTAAAGAGCTGACACTGTCACGTAATTCCTTCCATAAGCTCAGCCACTCAGGTGTCGACTCCCTAGGGGGTGACATCTCCATTACAGGCAATTGCTCCGCCTCCACACCATTTTCCTCCTCATACATGTCGACACAATCGTACCGACACACAGCACACACACAGGGAATGCTCTGATAGAGGACAGGACCCCACTAGCCCTTTGGGGAGACAGAGGGAGAGTATGTCAGCACACACCAGAGCGCTATATATATACAGGGATAACCTTATAGAAGTGTTTTTCCCCTTATAGCTGCTGTTTTATTAATACTGCGCCTAATTAGTGCCCCCCTCTCTTTTTTAACCCCTTTCTGTAGTGTAGTAACTGCAGGGGAGAGCCAGGGAGCTTCCCTCCAACGGAGCTGTGAGAGAAAATGGCGCCAGTGTGCTGAGGAGATAGGCTCCGCCCCTTTTTCGCAGACTTTTCTCCTGCATTTTTATGGATTCTGGCAGGGGTTAAAATACATCCATATAGCCCTGGGGGTTATATGTGATGTATGTTTGCCAGCCAAGGTGTTTTTATTGCTGCTCAGGGCGCACCCCCCCCCAGCGCCCTGCACCCTCAGTGACTGCAGTGTGAGGTGTGTATGAGGAGCAATGGCGCACAGCTGCAGTGCTGTGCGCTACCTTGGTTTAGACTGATGTCTTCTGCCGCCGATTTTCCGGACCTCTTCTTGCTTCTGGCTCTGTAAGGGGGCCGGCGGCGCGGCTCTGGGACCGAGCTCAGAGGCTGGGCCTGTGTTCGGTCCCTCTGGAGCTAATGGTGTCCAGTAGCCTAAGAAGCCTAAGCTGGCTGCAAGCAGGCAGGTTCGATTCATCTCCCCTTAGTCCCTCGATGCAGTGAGCCTGTTGCCAGCAGGTCTCACTGAAAATAAAAAACCTAAAACTAAACTTTCACTAAGAAGCTCAGGAGAGCCCCTAGTGTGCACCGTTCTCGGCCGGGCACAAAAATCTAACTGAGGCTTGGAGGAGGGTCATAGGGGGAGGAGCCAGTGCACACCAGGTAGTCCTAAAGCTTTACTTTTGTGCCCAGTCTCCTGCGGAGCCGCTATTCCCATGGTCCTTACGGAGTTCCCAGCATCCACTAGGACGTCAGAGAAAATGTATTCAAGACATTTGACATTAGACATTAGACGGAGCTTAGAGTATAAGATTGGAAATGGTTTTAGTGGCATATGATGTTAGACCAAGTGGAGATTACAGGTGGGAATTTAATTCAGCACTAGTTTGTATAGCTTCTGGGATGAGTGCCCTGAGCAACTCAATTACTTCTGAATCTTCTCACACTAAAGGTTCGTACACACGGTGCGATTCTGGCTAACGGACGATATTGACTAGAAACTGCCCGAAAGCATTAACATACTAGATTTCCTTGCGATGACTATCCAGCGGGACCGCGGATCGGCATCCCAAATGCATACACATGGTGCAATTTGAGCTAAATAATGTTGCAATAGTCAAGCCGTGAGATGACCATTGAGTGGATAAGTTTAGTTGCACCCTGGTAGAGAAACGGCCTAATCCAAGTGATGTTGCGTAGCTGGAACCAACAGAATTGGGCCAGAGATTGAATGTGGGGGATGAAGTAGAAAGAAGAGTCAAGAGTGACGCCCAAGCAGCAGAGTTGGGGAACAGTGAGGATGATGCTGTTGTCAACACTGACAGACATATTAGGGAGGGTGGAGACTCTGGATGGGGGAAAGATGAGGCATTCGGTTTTGTTCATGCTGAGCTTCAGGGAGCGCTCAGATTTCCAGGACGAGATGGCGGAGAGGTAGCTGGATACCAGAGAGAGGACGAGGCCAAAATAGGGGAGGTATAGTTGCGTATCGTGGGCATAGAGGTTATATTGAAAGCCGAAGGAGCTTATGAGCACACTCAAGGAAGAGGTGTACAGCAAGAAGAGAAGGGTGCCCAGGACAGAGCCCTGTTGGACACCAACGAGGATGATGGACGGTAAGGGGGTAAGGTGGAGCTGGAGGCAGAGACAGAGAAGGAGCGGTTAGTGAGGTAAGAGATGAACCAGGTAAGGACCGTGCAGGAGAGGCCAATGGTCTGGAGGAGGAGAGTATGTTCTACAGTGTCAAAGGCAGCCGAGAGGTCCAGGAGGATGAGCAGAGTTTGGCCAAAAGCAGGTAATTGGTGAAATTGACATGGGCAGTTTCAGTGGAGTGTAGGGGGCGAAAGCCAGATTGAAAAGGATCAAGGATGGAGTTGAGAGGTAGCTGATGATACGGCTGTACACCAGCCTCTCAAGTAATTTGGAGGCAAATGGGAGAAGAGAGATAGGTCAGTAGCTAACAGGTGAGGAAGGGTCAAGGGTGGGTTTTTTAAGAATAGGTGAGACAAGAGCATATTTGAATGGCGAGGGCAAGATGCCAGTAGAGTGATAGTTTGAAGTGATGTGCAAGGTGGTAGCAGGCAGTGGGGAGAGGGACAGGGGGAGGCGGGAAGGAAGGAGAGGATAAGATAAGGGAGTGAACTTCCTGGTCTGTGGTGTGGCGGAAAGAACACAAGGTGGGATTGCTGGAGGGGATGGTGGAGGCAGCGGGGCTAAAGAGGGGAGACAGGAGATTTCACGTATTGTTTAAATATTGGAGAAGGAGGCAAAGTCAGCGGCAGTGAAGGAGGATGGGAAGGGAGGAGGGGGTCAAAGGAGAGTATTAAAAGTATCAAAGAGGTGGCGGGGATTGGAGGACTGAAAAGAGAGGAGTGATTGGAAAAAGGATTGCTTAAAGGGCAGAGCTGCAGGAAGAGAAAATAAACTTGAAATGGAGGAAGTCCCCCAGAGAGCGAAATTTCCTCCAAAGCAGTGCGTGAGCATTTTTGCAGGAAACGTGTCAGTTTGGAGTGCCAGGGTTGGAGTTTAGAACGACGGAGGGGGACAGAGTAGATGGGGCAATAGAATAGAGTGCAAACGTGAGAGCGGAGCACCAGGTTGGGGCAAACCATGGTGGATAGAGGAGAAAAGAGTATCGAGGAAGGATAGGACAACGGGGTCAAGAGACCATAGATTGCATCTGGTGATGGTAGGTCTTGGTGTGGGGTGGAGAGGAGAAGATGAGAGGGTAAAGGAGAGTAGATGATAATCAGAGAGGGGGAAGGGAGAGTTGGAGAAGAAAGATAGATCACACCGGTGGGTGAAGACAACGTCAAAGGAGTGGCCGATACTGAGCTGGGGTTGTAGTTAATTGAAAAAGGCCAAATGAGGAAGAGAGGGCAAAAAGATTAGTGGATGCTCGTTTAGTGATTAAATAGGGATGTTAAGGTCACCGAGGATGATAGAGGGGAGGTCAGAAACACCTCTCTACCAATGTCATCTACTTGATTTTGTTCTCATATAGGGGCAGATGTGCCTTGGAGAGTGATAAAGATGAGAAAAAGTACCAGCCAATCAGCTCCTAACTGCCATGTTGCAGGCTTTTGGGTCCATTAATCAACGAGCAAAAACACATTGCGCATGATAAATGGTGCTCCAGCCAATCAGATCCTGTCATTTAAAAAAAAAACATGAGATAGGAGCGGATTGGCTGGACCACCATTTATCGCAGGCAGCGAGTTTTAATCATTCGCAAAGTGTTATCACTCATTGATAACTGAGCCCCAAGGTTTGAAAGAAGCTGATTGGTTGGTAATTTCTCTCTCTGCAAGGCTTAGTACATCGGTCTTGTGATCTTTACTTATCTGTGTTATACGACTTTATCCAAGATAAAATTGCATGGTGATATTCAATAAAATGAGATTTATGGTAAGAACTTACCATTGTTAAATATCTTTCTACGAGGTACACTGGGCTCCACAAGGATTAACATCGGGGTGTAGAGTAGGATCTTGATCCGGGTACCAACCGGCTCAAAGCTTTGACTGTTCCAAAGATGCAAAACGCTGCCTCCTCTATAACCCCGCCTCCGTACGCAGGAGCTCAGTTTCGTTAACCAGTCCAATGCAGTAGCAGGTACCAGAGATGACAATCGTTAGTAACCACAAACACCACAAACTCACTACAGGAGAGGGTGTCAGCGGCTAATGCCATACCAACCCAAAGAAGCCAAGTGAGTCAGGGTGGGCGCCTTGTGGAGCCCAGTGTACCTTGCAGAAAGATTTAACAATGGTAAATTCTTACCATAAATCTCGTTTTCTGCTGCGGAGTACACTGGGCTCCAAAAGATTAACATCGGGGATGTCCTAAAGCAGTTCCTTATGTGAGGGGACGCACTGTAGCGGGCACAAGAACCCGGCATCCAAAAGGAAGCATCCTGGGAGGCGGAAGAATCGAAGGCATAGAACATAATGAACGTGTTCACTGAGGACCACGTAGCCGCCTTGCACAATTGTTCAAGGGTCGCACCACGGCAGGCCGCCCAAGAAGGTCCAACAGACAGAGTAGAATGGGCTTTGATGGTAACAGGAGCTGGCAGACCAGCCTGTACATAAGCATGTGCAATCACCATTCTAATTCATCTGGCCAAGGTCTGCTTGTTAGCAGGCCAGCCACGTTCGTGAAATCCAAACAGCACAAAGAGAATCAGACTTCCTAATGGAGGCAGTTCTCCTCACATAGATACGGAGAGCCCGTACCACATCCAAAGACCGCTCTTTGGAAGACAACTCAGGGAGAACAAAAGGCCGGAACCACAATCTCCTGATTAAGGTGAAAGGAGACACCACCTTGGGTAGATAACCCGGTCACGGTGAAAAATCAGATAGGGGAACTTACAGGATAAGGCAACCAAGTCCGAGACTCTTCTATCTGACGCAATAGCCAGCAAAAACAAAACCTTAAGGGAAAGCCACTTAAGGTCTGCAAACGCAAGAGGTTCAAACGGAGACTCTTGCAAGGCCTCCAGAACCACTGACAGATCCCAAGGGGCCACGGGTGGTACATAAGGAGGCTGAATCCGCAACACACCCTGAGTGAAATTCTGAACATCCGGTAGGGTAGCAATCTTTCTCTGAAACCAAACCGACAAGGCAGAAATGTGAATCTTGAGGGAGGCCAGACGAAGGCCTAAGTCCAGGCCCAGTTGTAGGAAGGCCAACAGTTTGACCATACAAAACTTGAAAATATCATGATTATGAGACGCGCACCAAGTAAAGTTAAGAATTCCAGACCCTACGGTAAATCCAAGCAGAAGCCGGCTTACGGGCCTTCAACATAGTTTGAATGACCGCCTCAGAAAAACCCTTGGCCCTCAAGACGGAAGCTTCAAGAGCCACGCCGACAAAGCCAGGCGGGCCAAGTCCTGGTAAACACAAGGGCCCTGAACGAGGAGGTCTGGTCGTTGTGAAGTAGAAGGGGACGATCAAGCGAGAGGCACTGTTGCTCGGAGAACCAGTGCTGTCTGGGCCACGCTGGAGTGATCAGAAGTAGGATTCCTACTTCTTGCTTGAACTTCCTTATTACTCTGGGCAGGAGTGAAACCGGAGGGAACACACACGGCAGCCGAAAGTTCCATGGAATTGCCAGAGCATCCATGAATGCTGCTTAGGTATCCCTTGTCCTTGCTCCGAAGACCGGAACCTTGTGATTGTGTCGAGACGCCATCAGGTCCACATCTGGAAGGCCCTACTTGTCCACAAGAAATTGAAAAACCTCCGGATGGAGGCTCCACTCTCCGGCGTGTACGTCCTGACGACTGAGAAAGTCCGCTTCCCAGTTTAGGACCCCCGGAATGAACACTGCGGATATGGCCGGCAGATGGCGTTCTGCCCACTGAACGAGTGACGACCCCTGTTCAATCGATGGTCCTGAAGCCACCAGCTCAGTGACAGGCGGACCTCCGGAGACAAGAATTAACTTCTGCAGAGGGCGAGAATGGAATTGAGCATACTCCACCGTGTCGAAAGCCGACACCATGAGACCTAGCACTTGCATTGCCGAATGTATCGACACATGCGGACGAGATAGGAAGCATCAAATCCTGTCCTGAAGCTTCAGGACTTTCTCCTGAGACAACAACCGCTGGTTGTAAGTGTCCAATAACGCACCATGCTCCGAGCAGGAACCAGGGAAGATTTCTTCCAGTTGACTAGCCACCCGTGGGCTTTCATGAACTGGACAGTCAGATCTAGATGACGCAGGAGAATTTCTGGGGAATTTGCCAGGATCAACAAATCGTCCAAGTATGGCAGGAACCTGACCTCTTGACGGCGGAACACAGCAGTCATTACCGCCATTACTTTGGTGAAAACTCGCGGAGCAGTTATCAAACCAAAAGGTAACGCCCGAAATTGGTAATGAAGGTTGCCCACCGCAAACCTTAGGTACTGCTGATGTGACATTGCAATAGGAATATGCAGGTAGGCATCCTGTATGTCCAGGGAGACCATATAGTCCCCAGAACAATAGAGCGTAGAGTTTCCATACGAAACTTGGAAACCCTCACATACTTGTTCAAAAACTCGAGATTGAGAATGGGCCGCGAGGACCCTTTCGGTTTCGGGACTAGAAACAGCGGTGAATAGTACCCCTTGCCTCTCTGAGCCAGAGGCACCTGTACTACCACTCCCGTGGTCAGGAGAGATTGTGCCACCGAATGAAGGGAGTGTTTGCCTTCACCGGGTCCAAAGGGACGTCTGTCAGGCAAAATCGATGAGGGGAACGTTTCTTGAAGGATACGGCGTAACCTTGAGTGACGACTTCCCTTACACAGGCATCTGAAGTGGTCTTCAACCATTCCTGAGCAAAACCTAGAAGCCGGCCCCCCACCCTGGGATACCCGTCATGCGGCAGGCTTGTCAGTTTTGGAAGCAGGCTGACGGACAGCCCAGGCCCACTTTGGTCTGAGCTTGGCAGGTTTGGAAGTACTAGCTTGTACGCCTGACCATTTGCTTTTCCTGGAGGATGAAAGGGCCGAGAGAAAGTACTTTTAACCTTCTGCGCAGAAGGAGCCGTACTTGGTAGGCAAGCTGTTTTAGCAAAGGCCAGGTCAGCCACAATCTTATTGAGGTCTTCTCCAAAAAGAATGTCTCCCTTAAAAGAAAGCACCTCAAGGGTTTTCTTAGAATCCATATCCACCAACCAGGATCTCAACCAAAGTATACATCGAGCTAAGATGGACGTAGTGGCAGCCTTGGCCGCCAGCACCCCGGCATCGGAAGACGCCTCCTTAAGGTAAAGAGAAGCCGTGGCAATATATGAGAGAAATTGTATGAGAGACATTGTCAGGCATGATCAAAAGCGTTAGAAGCTAGCTCCGCCTCCAGCTCCTAAACCCATGCTTCAACAGCCCATGTCACTGCAATGGTTGGTCTATGCACAGCACCCTTTAGAGTGTAAATCGCTTTCAAACAACCCTCCACACATCTATCCGTCGGTTCCTTTAGAGAGGTGACGGTAGTCACTGGCAGAACTGAGGAAACTACCATGCGTGCAACATGAGAATCTACAGGCGGAGGAGTTTCCCAATTTTTACATAGCTCCGCAGAGAGAGGATAGCGAGCAAAGTCTCTTATGCGGTGTGAATTTTGTTCCCGGAATTTCCCAGGATTCCTGACGTATGTCAGCCAGGTGTCGAGAATGAGGTGAAATTTGTTTAACCACCTTCTTACATTTAAATCTGTCCGGATTTTTAGAGACAGCCGCAGCCTCAGGTTCATCAGAGACTTAAAGAATGAGCCTGATAGCCTCAATCAAATCAGGGACATCCACCAGTAACATCCCTTCCCCATCAGAAGCATCAGAGTCAGTGTCTGTAGGGTCAGTATATGCACCATCCTCTTCAGAGGATGTGTCCGGAACAACGGTGGATTGTGAGGAAGTAGCGGCCCGTTTAGAAGACTTCTTAGGTGGGCGAAAGTGAGAGACTTATTTTTAGTCAGCAATCAGTTCAAGTGCTGTAACAGAGATGAAATTTGATCTGCCCATGGCAGATAGACTGCAGGGACCATAAACTGCTGCACTGGCATAGGAGGTCCCACAGGGGGCGTAAGTTTTGTTACCAGCGTATTTAATAAAGTGGAGAAGGTAGCCCAAGGTGGGTCGTTATTGGCCCCCAGTGCTAAAGACCCACTGGGAGGTAAGGAACCCCCAGAACCTGTACTCTCTGCTGCCATGTTTTCCTCAAAAGTGTCTGCAGCATCATCTCCACGCAATGTGGGAGAAGCCCCAGTTCTGTTGCCCCGTGTAGCTGACATAACGATAAGATCAATAACAGGCAACCTAGTACAATATTAGCAGCAATATATCTAGCAAGAACTCCCAGTGTAGTTTGTCAGCACAAACCGGAAATACAAGAAATATATGGTGACTATAAATAACAGAGAATAAACGAGTTTTATGGTAAGAACTTTCCTTTATTAAATCTCTTTCTGCGAGGTACACTGGGCTCCACAAGGAATGGACAATGGGGTGTAGAGTAGGATCTTGATCCGAGGCACCAACAGGCTCAAAGCTTTGACTGATCCCAGAATGCATCACCCCGCCTCCCTGCACAGGATCTCAGTTTTTAGTTAACCAGTGTAATGCAGTAGCAGGAAAAGAGACGACAACGGTTAGTAGCCACACCACCGCATTCTCACGACAGGAGACGTGTCAGCGGCTAATGCCATACCAACCCAAAGAAGCTAAGTGCGTCAGGGTGGGCGCCTTGTGGAGCCCAGTGTACCTTGCAGAAAGAGTTTTAACAAAGGTAAGTTCTTACCATAAAACTAGTTTTCTGCTGCGGGGTACACTGGGCTCCACAAGGAATGGACAATGGGGATGTCCTAAAGTAGTTCCTTATGGGAGGGGACGCACTGTAGCGGGCACAAGAACCCGGCGTCCAAAGGAAGCATCCTGGGAAGCGGCAGTATCGAAGGCATAGAACCTTATGAACGTGTTCACAGGGGACCACGTAGCCGCCTTGCACAATTGTTCAAGGTTGGGCTGCCCAAGAAGGTCCAACAGACTGAGTAAAATGGGCATTAATGTGATCAGGAGCAGAGAGACCAGCCTTCACATAAGCATGTGCAATCACCATTCTAATCCATCTGGCCAGAGTTTGCTTGTGAGCAGGCCAGCCCCGTTTGTGAAACCCAAACACAACAAAAAGAGAATCAGATTTCCTAATAGGAGCAGTTCTCTTCACATAGATACGGAGAGCCCGTACCACATCCAAAGACCGCTCTTTGGGAGACAGATCAGGAGAAACAAGTGCCGGAACTACAATCTCCTGATTAAGGTGGAACGAAGAAACCACCTTCGGTAGATAGCGGGACGAGTCCTAAGAACCGCCCGGTCACGGTGAAGTATCAGATATGGGGAACTACAGGACAAGGCACCCAAATCCGACACTCTTCTAGCTGAAGCAATAGCCAGCAGAACAACCACCTTAAGGGAAAGCCACTTAAGGTCAGCTGAACCAAGAGGTTCAAACGGAGACTCTTGTAACGCCTCCAAAACCACCGACAAGTCCCAAGGAGCCCCAGGCAGGACATAGGGAGGTTGGATACGCAACACGCCCTGAGTAAAGGTATGCACATCAGGTAAGGTCGCAATTTTTCTCTGAAACCACACCGACAAGGCAGATATTTGAACCTTGAGGGAGGCCAGACGCAGGCTTAAGTCCAGGCCCTGCTGAAGAAAAGCCAATAACTTGGCTATACTAAACTTGGAAGCGTCATAATCGTTAGATGACCACCAAACAAAGTAAGAATGCCAGACCCTATAGTAAATCCGAGCAGAAGCCGGTTTCCTGGCCCGCAATATAATTTGAATGACCGCCTCAGAAAACCCTTTAAGCCCTTAAGACGGAAGCTTCAAGAGCAACTCCGTCAAAGACAGCCGGGCTAGGTCCTGGTAGACACAGGGGCCCTGAACGAGGAGGTCTGGGCGTTGTGGAAGTAGAATTGGACGCTCTGACGATAGGCCTTGCAGGTCTGAGAACCAGTGCCGTCTGGGCCACGCTGGAGCTATGAGAAGCAGAATTCCTTTTTCTTGCTTGAACTTCCGAATTACCCTAGGCAGGAGTGACACCGGAGGGAACACGTACGGCAGCCGAAACCTCCACGGTACCGCCAGCGCATCCACGAATGCTGCTTGAGGATACCTTGTCCTTGCTCCATAGACCGGAACCTTGTGATTGTGTCGAGACGCCATCAGATCTACGTCTGGAAGGCCCCACCTTTCCACGAGGAGTTGAAACACTTCTGGATGGAGGCCCCACTCGCCGGCATGCATGTCCTGAAGACTAAGAAAGTCCGCTTCCCAATTCAGGACTGAATGAATATTGCAGATATGGCCGGTAGATGGCGTTCTGCCCACTGTAGAATCCGTGAGACTTCCTTCATTGCTAGGAGGCTTCGAGTGCCGCCTTGATGATTTATGTAAGCCACTGTGGTGGCGTTGTCCGGCTGTACTTGAACAGGACGGTTCTGAATTAAATGTTGGGCTAGGTTCAAGGCATTGAAGACTGCCCGCAACTCCAGAATATTGATCGTGAGGATGGACTCCTCCTTGGTCCACCGCCACTGAAGGGAGTGTTGCTCCAGCACCGCGCCCCAACCTCTTAGACTGGCATCTGTCAACAGGACCCAGTCGGATATCCAGAACGGACGGCCCCTGCACAGTTGTTGGTCCCGGAGCCACCAGAGCAGTGACAGACGGACCGCCGGAGTCAATGACATCATTTGAGACCTGATCCAGTGAGGCAGGCCGTCCCATTTGGCTAGAATCAGCCTTTGGAGAGAGCGAGAGTGAAATTGAGCGTACTCCGCCATGTCGAATGCTGACACCATGAGGCCCAGCACCTGCATCGCCGAATGTATCGACACTTGCGGACGAGATAGGAAGCAACGAATCCTGTCCTGAAGTTTCAGGACTTTCTCCTGAGACAGGAACAACCTTTGGTTGTGAGTGTCCAATAGTGCTCCCAGATGCACCATGCTCTGAGCAGGGATCAGGGATGACTTCTTATAGTTGATGAGCCACCCGTGGGCTTGCAGAAACCGGACCGTCACATCTAGATGACGCAGGAGAAGTTCTGGAGAATTTGCCAGGATTAACAAGTCGTCCAAATACAGTAGTATCCTGCCCCCTTGACGGCGGAGTACCACCGTCATCACCGCCATGACTTTTGTAAAGACTCGGAGCCGTTGTTAAAGGTAACGCCCGAAACTGGTAATGGCAGTTGCCAATCGCAAATCTCAGGTATCGCTGATGAGACACTGCTATAGGAATATGCAGGTAAGCATCCTGTATATCCAGGGAGACCATGTAGTCCCCAGGTTCCAAGGCCAGAATTGTAGAGCGAAGGGTTTCCATTCGGAACTTGGAAACCTTCACAAACCTGTTAAATGCCTTGAGGTTGAGAATGGGCCGGGAGGACCCATTCGGTTTCGGGACTAGAAACAGCAGCGAATAGTACCCCCGGCCCCTCTGCGCAAGAGGCACCTGTACTACGACTCCTGTATCCAGGATTGTCTATACCACCAAATGTAGAGCGTTTGTCTTTGTCTGGTCCAGCGGGACATCTGTCTGGCAAAACCGATGAGGGGGTCGGTTTTTGAAGGCTATGGCGTAACCTCGAATGACGACTTCCCGTACCCAGGCATCTGAAGTGGTCTTCAACCATTCCTGGGTATACCCTAGAAGCCGGAACCCCACCCTGGGATTCCCCCAGAGGGAGGCCCACCCCGTCATGCGGCAGGATTATCTGTCTTGGAAGTTGGCTGACGGGCCGCCCAGGCTCTTTTGGGCTTAGGCTTACCAGGTTTGGAAGTGCGGGCCTGCATGTTGTACGCCTGACCTTTTGCTTTACCTGAAGGGCGAAAGGAAGTACCTTTAGCCTTCGACACAGAAGGAGCAGTATTTGGCAGACAGGCAATTTTGGCAGTAGCCAAGTCAGCCACAATCTTATTTAAATCCTCCCCAAACACAATATCTCCCTTGAAAGGGAGTACCTCCAGGGTTTTTCTAGAGTCCAGATCCACAGACAAGGATCTCAGCCACAATATCCGGCGAGCCAGGACTGACGTAGTAGAGGCCTTGGCTGCCAGGATATTGGCATCAGCAGCCGCCTCTTTAATATATCGAGAAGCTGTGACAATAGAAGACAAGCATTGTCTAGCATGGTCAGAGGAGATTTCAGCATCTAACTCCAAGGCCCATGCTTCAATGGCCTCTGCAGCCCAAGTAGCTGCAATAGCGGGCCTTTGTGCAGCACCCGTGAGGGTGTAAATCGCTTTCAGACAACCCTCCACACGTTTATCCGTAGGCTCTTTTAGAGACGTGACGGTGGTGACCGGTAGAGCTGAGGAAACCACCATCCTAGCCACATGTGAGTCCACTGGAGGAGGCATTTCCCAATTCTTAGACAGCTCCGGCACGAGGGGATAGCGAGCCAGCATCTTCTTTTGAGGCACAAACTTCGTACCCGGGTTTTCCCAGGGTTCCTGACGTATATCAATTAGGTGGTCAGAGTGAGGTAAAACTTGTTTAATCACCTTCTGACGCTTGAACCTATCTGGTTTCTTAGGAGGAACGGATGGCTCGGGATCATCCGTAATCTGTAAAAATAAGAATTTACTTACCGATAATTCTATTTCTCGGAGTCCGTAGTGGATGCTGGGGTTCCTGAAAGGACCATGGGGAATAGCGGCTCCGCAGGAGACAGGGCACAAAAAGTAAAGCTTTTCCAGATCAGGTGGTGTGCACTGGCTTCTCCCCCTATGACCCTCCTCCAGACTCCAGTTAGGTACTGTGCCCGGACGAGCGTACACAATAAGGGAGGATTTTGAATCCCGGGTAAGACTCATACCAGCCACACCAATCACACCGTACAACTTGTGATCTAAACCCAGTTAACAGTATGATAACAGAGGAGCCTCTGAAAGATGGCTCCCTAAACAATAACCCGAATTAGTTAACAATAACTATGTACAAGTATTGCAGATAATCCGCACTTGGGATGGGCGCCCAGCATCCACTACGGACTCCGAGAAATAGAATTATCGGTAAGTAAATTCTTATTTTCTCTATCGTCCTAGTGGATGCTGGGGTTCCTGAAAGGACCATGGGGATTATACCAAAGCTCCCAAACGGGCGGGAGAGTGCGGATGACTCTGCAGCACCGAATGAGAGAACTCCAGGTCCTCTTTTGCCAGGGTATCAAATTTGTAGAATTTTACAAACGTGTTCTCCCCTGACCACGTAGCTGCTCGGCAGAGTTGTAATGCCGAGACCCCTCGGGCAGCCGCCCAAGATGAGCCCACCTTCCTTGTGGAATGGGCCTTAACAGATTTAGGCTGTGGCAGGCCTGCCACAGAATGTGCAAGTTGAATTGTGTTACAAATCCAACGAGCAATCGACTGCTTAGAAGCAGGCGCACCCAACTTGTTGGGTGCATACAGTATAAACAGCGAGTCAGATTTTCTGACTCCAGCCGTCCTTGAAATGTATATTTTTAAAGCTCTGACAACGTCCAACAACTTGGAGTCCTCCAAGTCGCTTGTAGCCGCAGGCACTACAATAGGCTGGTTCAGGTGAAACGCTGATACCACCTTAGGGAGAAAATGCGGACGCGTCCGCAGCTCTGCCCTATCCGAATAGAAAATTAAATAAGGGCTTTTATAAGATAAAGCCGCCAGTTCAGATACTCTCCTGGCGGAAGCCAGGGCCAGTAACATAGTCACTTTCCATGTGAGATATTTCAAATCCACATTTTTTAGTGGTTCAAACCAATGGGATTTGAGGAAATCTAAAACTACATTTAGATCCCACGGTGCCACCGGAGGCACCACAGGAGGCTGTATATGCAGTACTCCTTTGACAAAAGTCTGGACCTCAGGGACTGAGGCCAATTCTTTTTGGAAGAATATTGACAGGGCCGAAATTTGAACCTTAATAGTTCCCAATTTGAGACCCATAGACAATCCTGATTGCAGGAAATGTAGGAAACGACCCAGTTGAAATTCCTCCGTCGGAGCACTCCGATCCTCGCACCACGCAACATATTTCCGCCAAATGCGGTGATAATGCTTCGCGGTGACTTCCTTTCTTGCCTTAATCAAGGTAGGAATGACTTCTTCTGGAATGCCTTTTCCTTTTAGGATCTGGCGTTCAACCGCCATGCCATCAAACGCAGCCGCGGTAAGTCTTGAAAGAGGCAGGGACCCTGTTGAAGCAGGTCCCTTCTCAGAGGTAGAGGCCACGGATCGTCCGTGACCATCTCTTGAAGTTCCGGGTACCAAGACCTTCTTGGCCAATCCGGAGCCACTAGTATCGTTCTTACTCCGCTTTGCCGTATGATTCTCAATACCTTTGGTATGAGAGGCAGAGGAGGAAACACATACACTGACTGGTACACCCAAGGTGTTACCAGCGCGTCCACCGCTATTGCCTGCGGATCTCTTGACCTGGCGCAATACCTGTCCAGTTTTTTGTTGAGGCGAGACGCCATCATGTCCACCATTGGTCTTTCCCAACGGTTTATTAGCATGTGGAAAACTTCTGGATGAAGTCCCCACTCTCCCGGGTGAAGATCGTGTCTGCTGAGGAAGTCTGCTTCCCAGTTGTCCACGCCCGGGATGAACACTGCTGACAGTGCTATCACGTGATTCTCCGCCCAGCGAAGGATCCTGGCAGCTTCTGCCATTGCACTCCTGCTTCTTGTGCCGCCCTGTCTGTTTACATGGGCGACTGCCGTGATGTTGTCCGACTGGATCAACACCGGTCTTCCTTGAAGCAGAGGTTCCGCCTGGCTTAGAGCATTGTAGATTGCTCTTAGTTCCAGAATGTTTATGTGAAGAGACTTTTCCAGGCTCGACCACCCTCCCTGGAAGTTTCTTCCTTGTGTGACTGCTCCCCAGCCTCTCAGGCTGGCGTCCGTGGTCACCAGGATCCAATCCTGTATGCCGAATCTGCGGCCCTCCAATAGATGAGCCCTCTGCAACCACCACAGAAGAGATACCCTTGTCCTTGGAGACAGGGTTATCCGCAGGTGCATCTGAAGATGCGACCCTGACCATTTGTCCAACAGATCCCTTTGGAAAATTCTTGCATGGAATCTGCCGAATGGAATTGCTTCGTAAGAAGCCACCATTTTTCCCAGGACTCTTGTGCTGCTTTAGCACCTCTTGAGATAGTGCTAATCCCATCTCTAGCTGTTCTCTGGACCTCGCCCTTATTAGGAGATCGTCCAAGTATGGGATAATTAATACGCCTTTTCTTCGAAGAAGAATCATCATCTCGGCCATTACCTTTGTAAAGACCCGAGGTGCCGTGGACAAACCAAACGGCAGCGTCTGAAACTGATAGTGACAGTTTTGTACAATGAACCTGAGGTACCCCTGGTGTGAGGGGTAAATTGGAACGTGGAGATACGCATCCTTGATGTCCAAGGATACCATAAAGTCCCCTTCTTCCAGGTTCGCTATCACTGCTCTGAGTGACTCCATCTTGAACTTGAACTTCTTTATGTACAGGTTCAAGGACTTCAGATTTAGAATAGGCCTTACCGAGCCATCCGGCTTCGGTACCACAAATAGAGTGGAATAATACCCCTTCCCTTGTTGTAGAAGAGGTACCTTGACTATCACCTGCTGAGAGTACAGCTTGTGAATGGCTTCCAAAACCGTCTCCCTTTCGGAGGGGGACGTTGGTAAAGCAGACTTCAGGAAACGGCGAGGTGGATCTGTCTCTAATTCCAACCTGTACCCTTGAGATATTATCTGCAGGATCCAGGGATCTACCTGCGAGTGAGCCCACTGCGCGCTGTAATTTTTGAGACGACCGCCCACCGTCCCCGAGTCCGCTTGAGAAGCCCCAGCGTCATGCTGAGGCTTTTGTAGAAGCCGGGGAGGGCTTCTGTTCCTGGGAAGGAGCTGCCTGTTGCTGTCTCTTCCCTCGACCTCTGCCTCGTGGCAGATATGAATAGCCCTTTGCTCTCTTATTTTTAAAGGAACGAAAGGGCTGCGGTTGAAAAGTCGGTGCCTTTTTCTGTTGGGGAGTGACTTGAGGTAGAAAGGTGGATTTCCCGGCTGTAGCCGTGGCCACCAAATCTGATAGACCGACTCCAAATAACTCCTCCCCTGTATACGGCAAAACTTCCATATGCCGTTTTGAATCCGCATCGCCTGTCCACTGTCGCGTCCATAAAGCTCTTCTGGCCGAAATGGACATAGCACTTACCCGTGATGCCAGTGTGCAGATATCCCTCTGTGCATCACGCATATAAAGAAATGCATCCTTTATTTGTTCTAACGACAGTAAAATATTGTCCCTGTCTAGGGTATCAATATTTTCAATCAGGGACTCTGACCAAACTACCCCAGCACTGCACATCCAGGCAGTCGCTATAGCTGGTCGTAGTATAACACCTGCATGTGTGTATATACTTTTTTGGATATTTTCCATCCTCCTATCTGATGGATCTTTAAGTGCGGCCGTCTCAGGAGAGGGTAACGCCACTTGTTTAGATAAGCGTGTTAGCGCCTTGTCCACCCTAGGTGGTGTTTCCCAGCGCTCCCTAACCTC
Source organism: Pseudophryne corroboree (assembly GCF_028390025.1). NCBI lineage: Eukaryota > Metazoa > Chordata > Amphibia > Anura > Myobatrachidae > Pseudophryne > Pseudophryne corroboree. The sequence goes on from NC_086455.1 coordinate 88,212,961, forward strand.
TGGCGGGAAAGGGTATAATGCCAATAATTTCTTTGAAATTATCAGCTTTTTATCAGGGGCAACCCACGCTTCATCACACACGTCATTTAATTCTTCTGATTCAGGAAAAACTATAGGTAGTTTTTTCACACCCCACATAATACCCTGTTTAGTGGTACCTGTAGTATCAGCTAAATGTAACGCCTCCTTCATTGCCAAAATCATATAACGTGTGGCCCTACTGGAAAATACGGTTGATTCGTCACCGTCACCACTGGAATCAGTGCCTGTGTCTGGGTCTGTGTCGACCGACTGAGGCAAAGGGCGTTTCACAGCCCCTGACGGTGTTTGAGGCGCCTGGACAGGCACTAATTGATTGTCCGGCCGCCTCATGTCGTCAAACGACTGCTTAAGCGAGTTGACGCTATCCCGTAATTCCACAAATAAAGGCATCCATTCTGGTGTCGACCCCCTAGGAGGTGACATCCCCATATTTGGCAATTGCTCCGCCTCCACACCAATATCGTCCTCATACATGTCGACACACACGTACCGACACACAGCAGACACACAGGGAATGCTCTACACGAAGACAGGACCCACTAGCCCTTTGGGGAGACAGAGGGAGAGTCTGCCAGCACACACCAAAAAAGCGCTATATATGACAGGGATAGCCTTATAATAAGTGCTCCCTTATAGCTGCTTTATATATATCAAAATATTGCCATTAAATTTGCCCCCCCTCTCTGTTTTACCCTGTTTCTGTAGTGCAGTGCAGGGGAGAGACCTGGGAGCCGTCCTGACCAGCGGAGCTGTGAGAGGAAATGGCGCCGTGTGCTGAGGAGATAGGCCCCGCCCCTTTTCCGGCAGGCTCGTCTCCCGCTATTTTGTGAATCCAGGCAGGGGTTAAATATCTCCATATAGCCTCTGGGGGCTATATGTGAGGTATTTTTAGCCTTTTAATAGGTTTTCATTTGCCTCCCAGGGCGCCCCCCCCCAGCGCCCTGCACCCTCAGTGACTGCGTGTGAAGTGTGCTGAGAGGAAAATGGCGCACAGCTGCAGTGCTGTGCGCTACCTTTAGAAGACTGCAGGAGTCTTCAGCCGCCGATTCTGGACCTCTTCTTACTTCAGCATCTGCAAGGGGGCCGGCGGCGCGGCTCCGGTGACCATCCAGGCTGTACCTGTGATCGTCCCTCTGGAGCTGATGTCCAGTAGCCAAGAAGCCAATCCATCCTGCACGCAGGTGAGTTCACTTCTTCTCCCCTCTGTCCCTCGTTGCAGTGATCCTGTTGCCAGCAGGAATCACTGTAAAATAAAAAACCTAAGCTAAACTTTCTCTAAGCAGCTCTTTATGAGAGCCACCTAGAATTGCACCCTTCTCGGCCGGGCACAAAAATCTAACTGGAGTCTGGAGGAGGGTCATAGGGGGAGGAGCCAGTGCACACCACCTGATCTGGAAAAGCTTTACTTTTTGTGCCCTGTCTCCTGCGGAGCCGCTATTCCCCATGGTCCTTTCAGGAACCCCAGCATCCACTAGGACGATAGAGAAATTAACTTAATAGCCTCTAAAAGATCAGGAACATCCACATGTGAACCACCCTCCCCATCAGCCGTATCAGAGTCAGAACCTGTGGGGTCAGTGTAAGTGCCGTCTTCACCCGACGAGGTGTCAGTGACAGCAGTGGATTGTGAGGAGACAAGCGCTCGCTTAGAGGACCCCTTGGACGTAGGTGAGCGACGGTCAGACTTTTTAGTAGTCAGGGACTGGTTCAACTTCTTTATTTGAGCAGATAAATCGACCGCCCACGGCGGGTTAGCTGCAGGGACCACAAACGGTTGCACCGGCATTGGGGGTCCCATAGGGGGTGTTAGTTTATGAACTAGCGTATGCAGAAGCGTGGAAAAAGCAGCCCACGGCGGGTCATTATTTGCCCCCGTTGCCACCGTCCCACTGGGGAGCAAGGAGCCCCCAGAACCAGAGCCCAAAGGCTGCTATATTCTCCTCATAGGTATCTGCGGCTTCAGCAACACCGGCAGTGTGTTCAGCCCCAGAACCGTTACCCTCAGAAGCAGACATGATATAACTTGCAGTATCAGGTAACACAGTACAATTTGTCAGCAGCACAATACCTCTAGCCCAAACCCCTGCGCAGTGTAGTCAGCACCAGCAGAGATAAAGGAGAGATATGGTGACTAAATCACAGAGAAAAATACGTAATACAGTATATCTTTGTGAAAACCCTATATTAGATAAAACCTAACGCACCAAGCCCCCTCAGGTTATAGAATATAGGGATAGCAGGTTGAGTGAAAGACACAAAATGGACACCACTCAGCTATCAAATGCACACACAAATAGTCACAGTCTGTACAATGCAGAGGTTATTACTACCAATAATACTGCACTGGACTAGCTTACACAGCTATATAACAATAGATATAACACTACACATTAAGAACTGGATGTATATCACAGGGTAATTGTACTAGGAAACACTGACTAAGTGCACTCTTTCTTAACTAACACGTACTAAAAAAAGGCAGGTAGAAAACTTAAGTGTCTTGTAAAGTCACAGCACTGACAACCAGGCAGCTTTACATAGGAGGATTTACCCAAGCATTCCCAGGAACAGTGAGCTGAGGGATAATGGCGCCGCAGACACTGCCAGGGAGTGAGGGAGAGACAGACATGCAGCTCCAGGGCGGGAACATTTGCAGAAAATGGCGCCCTGGGGCTGGGAGAGGGGCTTCAGGTCCAAGCTCTATCCCCCTGCTGGCAAAACCACCGGGTACTGCGGGCTCTAAGAAAACGGTTTATAGAGAAAACCTGACCTGTCCCATGCCCTGGTGATCTAGTGAGATCGCCTATACTGCCACAGTGTCCACCGCCAGCGCGCGCGGCCCGCCTCCCACTGACCGTGGTGGATCGCGATAAAGACCGGGTCCCGCAAGTTGGACCCACTTACCACCTCCTGAAGCGCGGCCACGAGATCCCGGAGAGCCCCCGTCGTGTGTGCCTGACAAGAAGAAAACCGGAGCCTCCTGCTGTAGTTGCCCGGCAAACAGGGCTCGGGAGTGTACAGCGCCGCTGGGGAGAGCCGGAGCTGCAGCCGTGAATGTCCACTGACATGTAACACTGCTGCTGCCCTTGAAGTCTTCACTTTTTTCCTCAGAAAATAAGCTCTTCTTAGGGCTGCCTGGAGCAGCCCCTCTGTTAAGTGCCTGCTACTGCAGCACCAACTACAAAACTGAGATCCTGTGCAGGGAGGCGGGATGATATAGGAGGCGGCGCTATGCATTCTGGGAACAGTCAAAGCTTTGAGCCTGCTGGTGCCTCGGATCAAGATCCTACTCTACACCACATTGTCCATTCCTTGTGGAGCCCAGTGTACCCAGCAGCAGAAATTAGTTTTTTGAAATTTTATTTGCCTTTACGAGTATGTAAAGAGTGAGTGCAGGGAGTATTAACTTTTTGCAATAGACGTAGTAGATGCCTTGGCCGCCATAACGCCTGCATCAGAGGCCGCCTCCTGAATATAGTGGGAGGCTGTGGTAATATAGGACAGATATTGTCTGGCAGTGTCAGAAAAATTCAGAGGTAGCTCGTACTCAATTGCTTGAACCCATGCTTCAATGCCTTTTGCAGCCCAAGAGGCTGCCATAGTGGGTCTATGTACAGCACCTGTAAGAGTGTAAATAGACTTCAAGCAACCCTCCACACACTTCTCTGTCTGTCACCTCTTTGAAGGAACCGACGGATTAGATGACACCACAAGACGGGCTACATGCGAGTCCACTGGTGGCGGGTTTCCCACTTGCTAATCAACTCCGCAGAGATAGGATAGCTAGCATCTTTTTAGACATAAATGTATTTCCTGGAGAAGGCCAGGATTGCTGACGTATGTCAATTAAATGGTCAGAATGTGGTACGACTGATTTAGTAACCTTCTGACATTTGTACTTATCAGGTTTCTTAGACGTATCAGGAGGGTCAATCTCATCAATCTGAAAAATCAGCTTGATAGCCTCCACCAGGTCAGGAACATTAACCTGCGTTGTAGAATCTTCATCAGAAGCAGCAGTATCAGCATCTGATGGATCAGTATATCCCTATCCGAATCGGAAGAACCATCCGAAATATTAGTGGATTGTGAGGAAGAAATGGCCCGCTTAGATGACACTTTGGTCCCAGTAGGGTGAGGGTTAGGATTTTGTTTAACCAAGGACTGATTTAATTGCTGAAACTGGGTTGACAGAGCATCCGCCCATGGTGGATTAACTACAGGGACAATATGTGGTTGTAATGGCACAGGAGGTTCCACAGGAGGCGCAAGTCTTTTAACAAGCGTAGTCAGCATATTTGAAGATGCAGCCCAAGGTGGATCTGCCACAGGTGCTGAGGGCTGACTAGGGGGTGTAGAACACCCAGTACCTGAACCCTCAGCAGAAATCATTTCCTCTGGTAAATCCGTGGCACCAGCACTGCATGATGCAGGAGCGTCTACGGATTTCCCGCCCTGTGTAGCAGAAATTGGGAATGTAGCCTTAAGGCATATCAGTACAATATAGCCAGACAAACAACACCTGACAAAACCCCTTAAGGTATGTGACTGCAATTGCAGAGCACAAAAAGAAGATTTAAGTGGTATGAGGTAACTGAAACACAGTGAAAAATACAAAAAAGGAACACTATATGGTATACGAGACCGTGACGCACTTAGACCCCCAGGGCACAGAATAGAGTGATAGCAATATGTGCGATACACAATAGAATCCACACAGTAGCTATAGACACACAGTCACGGGTACAGTGCATAAATTACATATAAAAAAATAAAACTGCACTGCACTAGTAATACTACATATAGAAAATAAGATTTTACTTACCGATAAATCTATTTCTCGTAGTCCGTAGTGGATGCTGGGACTCCGTAAGGACCATGGGGAATAGCGGCTCCGCAGGAGACAGGGCACAAGAATAAAAGCTTTAGGATCAGGTGGTGTGCACTGGCTCCTCCCCCTATGACCCTCCTCCAAGCCTCAGTTAGGATACTGTGCCCGGACGAGCGTACATAATAAGGAAGGATATTGAATCCCGGGTAAGACTTATACCAGCCACACCAATCACACCGTACAACTTGTGATTTGAACCCAGTTAACAGTATGATAACAACGAAGGAGCCTCTGAAAAGATGGCTCACAACAACAATAACCCGATTTAGTTAACAATAACTATGTACAAGTATTGCAGACAATCCGCACTTGGGATGGGCGCCCAGCATCCACTACGGACTACGAGAAATAGATTTATCGGTAAGTAAAATCTTATTTTCTCTGACGTCCTAGTGGATGCTGGGACTCCGTAAGGACCATGGGGATTATACCAAAGCTCCCAAACGGGCGGGAGAGTGCGGATGACTCTGCAGCACCGAATGAGAGAACTCCAGGTCCTCCTCAGCCAGGGTATCAAATTTGTAGAATTTAGCAAACGTGTTTGCCGCTGACCAAGTAGCTGCTCGGCAAAGTTGTAAAGCCGAGACCCCTCGGGCAGCCGCCCAAGATGAGCCCACTTTCCTTGTGGAATGGGCTTTTACAGATTTTGGCTGTGGCAGGCCTGCCACAGAATGTGCAAGCTGAATTGTACTACAAATCCAACGAGCAATAGTCTGCTTAGAAGCAGGAGCACCCAGCTTGTTGGGTGCATACAGGATAAACAGCGAGTCAGACTTTCTGACTCCAGCCGTCCTGGAAACATTTTCAGGGCCCTGACAACGTCAAGTAACTTGGAGTCCTCCAAGTCCCTAGTAGCCGCAGGCACCACAATAGGTTGGTTCATGTGAAAAGCAGAAACCACCTTAGGGAGAAATTGAGGACGAGTCCTCAATTCTGCCCTGTCAGAATGAAAAATTAAGTAAGGGCTTTTATATGATAAAGCCGCCAATTCTGACACACGCCTGGCTGAAGCCAGGGCTAACAGCATCGTCACCTTCCATGTGAGATTTTAAGTCCACAGTGGTGAGTGGTTCAAACCAATGTGACTTAAGGAACCTCAAAACAACATTGAGATCCCAAGGTGCCACTGGAGGCACAAAAGGAGGTTGTATATGCAGTACCCCTTTTACAAATGTCTGAATTTCAGGTACTGAAGCCAGTTCTTTTTGGAAGAAAATCGACAGGGCCGAAATTTGAACCTTAATGGACCCTAATTTTAGGCCCATAGACAGTCCTGTTAGCAGGAAATGGAGGAAACGACCCAGTTGAAATTCCTCTGTAGGGGCCTTCTTGGCCTCACACCACGCAACATATTTTCGCCAAATGCGGTGATAATGTTTTGCGGTTGCATCCTTCCTGGCTTTTAACCAGGGTAGGGATGACTTCATCTGGAATGCCTTTTTCCTTCAGGATCCGGCGTTCAACCGCCATGCCGTCAAACGCAGCCGCGGTAAGTCTTGGAACAGACAAGGCCCCTGCTGGAGCAGGTCCTTTCTTAGAGGTAGAGGCCACGGGTCTTCCGTGAGCATCTCTTGAAGTTCCGGGTACCAAGTCCTTCTTGGCCAATCCGGAACCACGAGAATCGTTCTTACTCCTCTCCTTCTTATGATTCTCAGTACTTTTGGTATGAGAGGCAGAGGAGGGAACACATACACTGACTGGTACACCCACGGTGTCACCAGAGCGTCCACCGCTATTGCCCGAGGCTCCCTTGACCTGGCGCAATATCTGTCTATTTTTTTGTTTAGACGCGACGCCATCATGTCCACCTTTGGTTTTTCCCAACGGTTTACAATCAGGTGGAAGACTTCTGGGTGAAGTCCTCACTCTCCCGGGTGAAGGTCGTGTCTGCTGAGGAAGTCTGCTTCCCAGTTGTCCACTCCCGGAATGAACACTGCTGACAGAGCTATCACATGATTTTCCGCCCAGCGAAGAATCCTTGCAGCTTCTGCCATTGCCCTCCTGCTTCTCGTGCCGCCCTGTCTGTTTACGTGGGCGACTGACGTGATGTTGTCCGATTGGATCAATACCGCCTGACCCTGAAGCAGGGGTTTCACTTGACTTAGGGCATTGTAAATGGCCCTTAGTTCCAGAATGTTTATATGAAGAGATGTTTCCATGCTTGACCACAAGCCCTGGAAATTTTTTCCCTGTGTGACTGCCCCCCAGCCTCTCAGACTGGCGTCCGTGGTCACCAGGACCCAATCCTGAATGCCAAATCTGCGGCCCTCTAGTAGATGAGCACTCTGCAGCCACCACAGAAGAGACACCCTTGTCCTTGTCGACAGGGTTATCCGCTGATGCATCTGAAGATGCGATCCGGACCATTTGTCCAGTAGATCCCACTGAAACGTTCTTGCATGGAATCTTCCGAATGGAATTGCTTCGTAAGAAGCCACCATTTTTCCCAGGACCCTCGTGCACTGATGCACTGACACCTGGCCTGGTTTTAGGAGGTTCCTGACTAGCTCGGATAACTCCCTGGCCTTCTCCTCCGGGAGAAACACCTTTTTCTGGACTGTGTCCAGAATCATTCCTAGGAACAGTAGACGTGTCGTTGGAATCAGCTGCGATTTTGGAATATTTAGGATCCACCCGTGCTGACGTAACACTACCTGAGATAGTGCTACTCCGACTTCTAACTGTTCCCTGGACCTTGCCCTTATCAGGAGATCGTCCAAGTAAGGGATAATTAAGATGCCTTTTCTTCGAAGAAGAATCATCATTTCGGCCATTACCTTGGTAAAGACCCGAGGTGCCGTGGACAACCCAAACGGCAGCGTCTGAAACTGATAATGACAGTTTTGTACTACAAACCTGAGGTACCCTTGGTGAGACGGGTAGATTGGGACGTGGAGATAAGCATCCTTGATGTCCAGAGACACCAAATAGTCCCCTTCTTCCAGGTTTGCTATCACCGCTCTGAGTAATTCCATCTTGAATTTGAACCTCTTTATGTAAGTGTTCAGGGATTTCAGATTTAAAATTGGTCTCACCGAGCCGTCCGGCTTCGGTACCACAAACAGCGTGGAATAATACCCCTTTCCCTGTTGTAGGAGGGGTACCTTGATTATCACCTGCTGGGAATACAGCTTGTGAATGGCTTCCAAAACTGCCTCCCTGTCGGAGGGAGACTTTGGTAGAGCAGACTTCAGGAACCGGCGAGGGGGAAACGCCTCGAATTCCAGTTTGTACCCCTGCGATACCACCTGTAGAATCCAGGGGTCCACTTGCGAGTGAGCCCACTGCGCGTTGAAATTCTTGAGACGGGCCCCCACCATGTCCGAGTCTGCTTGTAAAGCCCCAGCGTCATGCTGAAGACTTGGCAGAAGCAGGGGAGGGCTTCTGCTCCTGGGAAGCGGCTGCATGGTGCAGTCTTTTTCCCCTTCCTCTGCCCCGGGGCAGGAAGGAATGGCCTTTAGCTCGCTTGTACTTATGGGAACGAAAGGACTGAGTTTGAAAAGACGGTGTCTTTTTCTGCTGATGTGAAGTGACCTGGGGTAAAAAGGTGGATTTTCCAGCCGTTGCCGTGGCCACCAGGTCCGATAGACCAGCCCCAAATAACTCCTCCCCTTTATACGGCAATACTTCCATATGTCGTTTGGAATCCACATCGCCTGACCACTGTCGCGTCCATAACGCTCTTCTGGCAGAAATGGACATAGCACTTACTCTTGATGCCAGGGTGCAAATATCCCTCTGTGCATCACGCATATATAGTAATGCATCCTTCAAATGCTCTATAGTTAACAGTATATTGTCCCTATCCAGGGTATCAATATTTTCAGTCAGGGAATCCGACCACGCGACGCCAGCACTGCACATCCAGGCTGAAGCGATTGCTGGTCGCAGTATAACACCAGTATGTGTGTATATACTTTTAAGAATATTTTCCAGCCTTCTATCTGCTGGTTCTTTGAGGGTGGCCGTATCAGGAGACGGTAACGCTACTTGTTTAGATAAACGTGTGAGCGCCTTATCTACCCTAGGGGGTGTTTCCCAACGTGTCCTAACCTCTAACGGGAAAGGATATAGTGCCAATAATTTTTTAGAAATTAGCAGTTTTTTTGTCGGGGGAAACCCACGCTTTATCACACACCTCATTTAACTCATCTGACTCAGGGAAAACTATTGGTAGTTTTTTCACACCCCACATAATACCCTTCTTTGTGGTACTTGTAGTGTCAGAAATGTTCAATGCTTCCTTCATTGCCGTGAACATGTAACGTGTGGCCCTACTGGACATTACGTTTGTCTCCTCACCGTCGACACTAGACTCAGTATCTGTGTCTGGGTCTGTGTCGACCCACTGAGGTAACGGGCGTTTTAGGGCCCCTGACGGTGTCTGAGACGCCTGGACAGGCACTAATTGATTTGCCGGCTGTCTCATGTCATCAACCGTTCTTTGCAAAGTGCTGACATTATCACTTAATTCTTTAAATACGATCATCCAGTCAGGTGTCGACTCCCTAGGAGGTGACATCACTAACCCAGGCAATTGCTCCGCCTCCACATAATTTTCCTCCTCATACATGTCGACACACACGTACCGACACACAGCACACACACCGGGAATGCTCTGATAGAGGACAGGACCCCACAAGCCCTTTGGAGAGACAGAGGGAGAGTCTGCCAGCACACACCAAGCGCTATATATATATATATATATATATACAGGGATAACCTTATATAAGTGTTATTCCCTTATAGCTGCTGTTTATATAGTTTTTAGCTGCCAATAGTGCCCCCCCTTCTCTTTTTTACCCTGATTCAGTAGCAAGTCTGCAGGGGAGAGTCAGGGAGCCGTCCTTCCAGCGGAGCTGTGAGGGAAAATGGCGCTTGTGTGCTGAGGAGATAGGCTCCGCCCCTTCACGACGTCCTTATCTCCCGCTTTTTCTGTAAAAAATGGCAGGGGTTAAAATACATCCATATAGCCCAAGAGCTATATGTGATGTATTCTTTAGCCAACCTAAGGTATTATCTGTTATATTGCGTCTCAGGGCGCTACCCCCCAGCGCCTTGCACCCTCAGTGACTGGAGTGTGAAGTGTGCTGAGAGCAATGGCGCACAGCTGCGGTGCTGTGCGCTACCTTAGTCTGAAGACAGGATCGTCTTCTGCCGCCGATTTCACCGGACCTCTTCGCTCTTCTGGCTCTGTAAGGGGGCCGGCGGCGCGGCTCCGGGACCCATCCAGGCTGAACCTGTGATCGTCCCTCTGGAGCTAATGTCCAGTAGCCTAAGAAACCCGATCCACTCTGCACGCAGGTGAGTCCGTTTCTTCTCCCCTTAGTCCCACGATGCAGTGAGCCTGTTGCCAGCAGGACTCACTGAAAATAAAAAACCTAAAATATACTTTTATTCTAAGCAGCTCAGGAGAGCCACCTAGCCTGCATCCTTCTCGTTCGGGCACAAAAATCTAACTGAGGCTTGGAGGAGGGTCATAGGGGGAGGAGCCAGTGCACACCACCTGATCCTAAAGCTTTTATTCTTGTGCCCTGTCTCCTGCGGAGCCGCTATTCCCCATGGTCCTTACGGAGTCCCAGCATCCACTAGGACGTCAGAGAAATGTATGTATACAGATATAACAATGCATAGTAAACACAGAATACTTGTACGAAATATTCATATAGCAGTACACTTGTTCTTAACTAACGCTGTCCAAACAACACGTAGAATACTTAAGTGTCCTGTAAATGCACAGCGCTGATGAGACAGGCGGCTTTACAGAGGAGACATTGCCCAGCAGTCCAAGGATCAGCGCAGCTCTGTGAAATAGCGCCCAAACGCAGAGAGAGAGAGAGAGAGAGAGAGAGCGAGAGAGAGATGCAGCTCCAGGGCGGGAACACCAGCAGTAGATGGTGCCTGGAGCTGGGGGAGGGGCTACAGGTCAGCACCTTATTCCCTCTGTTGGACTTCACCACCGGGTACTATGGAGCCTATAATAAATGGATTTTAGTAAATCCGACCTGTGCTCCCTGCCCTTGTGGATATAGTGGGATCCCTGCACGGCCACAGTGTCCACTCCAGCGGCACGGTCCGTCTCCTGGGACCGGGACCGCATCGCGATTTCGGCGGGTCCCACCTGGGGGACCCTCTTACCTCCTCCCTGAAGTGCGGCCACGGGATCCAGGAGAGCAGCAGTGGTAATGTGTGCCTGATGACCGGAGCGCCTCCGCTGCAAGTTCCCAGCAACCAGGGAGCGAGAGTATGCAGCGCCGCTGGGGTAGGTGAGGGAGCCACAGCACAGAATGTCAGCATGACATACATAGCATCTAGTGCCTGTGCTGCGGCCCTTGAAGTCTTTTTTCTCAAAAAGCTTTTATTAGGGTTGCCTAGCATAGCTCCACCAGTTAGCTGCCTGCACTGGCACCAACTTACAAACTGAGCTCCAGTGCCAGGAGGCGGTGCAGTGCATCCTGGAAACAGTCAAAGCTATAGCCTGTTGGTACCTCGGATTAAGATCAAACTCTACACCCCAATGTTATTCCCTGTGGAATACCAGTGTACCCCGCTGCAGAAAAAATAAGATTTTACTTACCGGTAAATCTATTTCTCGTAGTCCGTAGTGGATGCTGGGGACTCCGTAAGGACCATGGGGATTATACCAAAGCTCCCAAACGGGCGGGAGAGTGCGGATGACTCTGCAGCACCGATTGAGCAACAATAGGTCCTCCTCAGCCAGGGTATCAAACTAGTAGAACTTTGCAAAAGTGTTTGAACCTGACCAAGTAGCAGCTTGGCATAGTTGTAATGCCGAGACCCCTCGGGCAGTAGCCCAAGAGCCCACCTTCCTAGTGGAATGGGCTTTAACTGATTTTGGCAGCGGAAATCCAGCCGCAGAATGAGCCTGCTGAACCGTGTTACAGATCCAGCGAGCAATAGTTTGCTTTGAAGCAGGAGCACCCAGCTTGTTGGATGCATACAGGATAAACAGCGACTCCGTTTTCCTGACTCTAGCCGTTCTGGCTACATAAACCTTCAAAGCCCTGACCACATCCAGTAACTCGGAATCCTCCAAGTCAGGAGTAGGCACAGGCACCACAATAGGTTGGTTCATATGAAAAGATGAGACCACTTTAGGCAGAAATTGTGGACGGGTCCGCAATTCTGCTCTATCCATATGGAAAACCAGATAGAATTAGCGGCTTTGTCACATAAAAGCCCCTGACACACGCCTAGCAGAAGCCAAGGCTAATAGCATGACCACCTTCCACGTGAGATATTTTAACTCCACCGTTTTAAGTGGTTCAAGCCAGTGTGATTTCAGGAAACTCAACACCACGTTAAGATCCCAAGGTGCCACTGGAGGCACAAAAGGAGGCTGAATATGCAGCACTCCCTTTACAAATGTCTGAACTTCTGGTAGAGAAGCCAACTCTTTTTGAAAGAAAATGGATAGGGCCAAAATCTGGACCTTAATGGAGCCCAATTTTAGGCCCAAATTCACTCCTGACTGTAGGAAGTGAAGGAAACGGCCCAGCTGGAATTCCTCTGTAGGAGCATTCCTGGCCACACACCAAGCGACATATTTTCGCCATATACGGTGATAATGTTTAGCCGTCACGTCCTTCCTAGCCTTTATCAGCGTAGGAATAACCTCATCCGGAATGCCTTTTTCTGCTAGGATCCGGCGTTCAACCGCCATGCCGTCAAACGCAGCCGCGGTAAGTCTTGGAACAGACAGGGCCCCTGTTGCAACAAGTCCTGTCTTAGAGGCAGAGGCCATGGGTCCTCTGTGAGCATTTCTTGCAGCTCTGGATACCAAGTCCTTCTTGGCCAATCCGGAACAATGAGTGTTGTTCTCAGTCCTCTTCTTCTTATGATTCTCAGCACCTTGGGTATGAGAGGAAGAGGAGGAAATACATAGACCGACTGGAACAGCCACGGTGTCACTAGAGCGTCTACAGCTATCGCCTGAGGGTCTCTTGACCTGGCGCAATACCTCTGTAGCTTTTTGTTGAGGCGGGATGCCATCATGTTTACTTGTGGCAGTTCCCACCGACTTGCAATCTGCGTGAAGACTTCTTGATGAAGTCCCCACTCTCCCGGGTGGAGGTCGTGCCTGCTGAGGAAGTCTACTTCCCAGTTGTCCACTCCCGGAATGAACACTGCTGACAGTGCACTTACGTGATTCTCCGCCCAGCGAAGAATTCTGGTGGCTTCCGCCATCGCCACCCTGCTCCTTGTGCCGCCTTGGCGGTTTACATGAGCCACTGCGGTGATGTTGTCTGACTGAATCAGCACCGGTCGGCCGCGAAGCAGGGTCTCCGCTTGACGTAGGGCGTTGTATATTGCCCTTAGTTCCAGGATGTTGATGTGAAGACAAGTCTCTGACCACAGACCTTGGAAATTTCATCCCTGTGTGACTGCTCCCCACCCTCGGAGGCTTGCGTCCGTGGTCACCAGGACCCAGTCCTGAATGCCGAATCTGCAGCCCTCGAGAAGGTGAGCACTCTGCAGCCACCACAGGAGAGACACCCTGGCCCTGGGGGATAGGGTGATCAGCCGATGCATCTGTAGATGTGATCCGGACCACTTGTCCAACAGATCCCATTGAAAGGTCCTCGCATGGAACCTGCCGAAGGGAATGGCCTCGTATGATGCCACCATCTTTCCCAGGACTCGCGTGCAGTGATGCACCGACACCTGTTTTGGTTTTAATAGGTCTCTGACCAATGTCATGAGCTCCTGAGCCTTCTCCATCGGGAGATAAACCCTCTTCTGGTCTGTGTCCAGAATCATGCCCAGGAAGGGCAGACGAGTCGTAGGAGTCAACTGCGACTTTGGAATATTTAGAATCCAGCCGTGCTGTTGTAACACTTCCCGAGAGCGTGCTACGCTGATCAGCAACTGCTCTCTGGACCTCGCCTTTATGAGGAGATCGTCTAAGTATGGGATAATTGCGGCAACGTCTGGAATTGGTAATGACAATCCTTTACCACAAATCTAAGGTACGCCTGATGAGGTGGATAAATGGGGACATGAAGGTAAGCATCCTTTATGTCCAGAGACACCATAAAATCCCCCCCTTCCAGGCTTGCGATGACCGCTCTGAGCGATTCCATCTTGAACTTGAACCTTTTCAGGTATATGTTCAGGGATTTTAAATTCAATATGGGTCCGACCGAACCGTCCGGTTTCGGTACCACAAACATGGTCGAATAGTAACCCCTTCCCTGTTGAAGGAGGGGAACCTTTACCACCACCTGCTGAAGATACAATTTGTGAATTGCAGCTAACACTATTTCCCTCTCTAAGGGGGAAGCTGGCAGGGCCGATTTGAGGTAACGGTGAGGGGGCATCTCTTCGAATTCCAGCTTGTATCCCTGAGACACAATCTCTATAGCCCAGGGATCCACCTGGGAGTGAACCCACCTGTGGCTGAAATTTCAGAGACGCGCCCCCACCGGGCCTAGCTCCGCCTGTGGAGCCCCAGCGTCATGCGGTGGATTTAGTGGAAGCCGGGGAGGACTTCTGTTCCTGGGAACTAGCTGTATTGTGCAGCTTCTTTCCTCTACCGCTGCCTCTGGCAAGAAATGACGCACCTCGGACTTTCTTGCCTTTTTGTGATCGAAAGGACTGCATTTGGTAATACGGTGCTTTCTTAGGTTGTGAGGGAACATATGGCAAAAAATTTGACTTTCCAGCCGTAGCTGTGGAGACCAGGTCCGAGAGACCGTCCCCAAACAATTCCTCACCCTTGTAAGGTAAAACCTCCATGTGCCTTTTTGAGTCGGCATCGCCTGTCCATTGCCGAGTCCACAGGACCCTTCTGGCAGAAATCGACATTGCATTTATTCTAGAGCCCAGTAGGCTAATGTCTCTTTGGGCATCTCTCATATATAGGACAGCGTCTTTTATATGCCCCAGGGTCAGTACTATAGTATCCTTGTCCAAGGTATCAAGTTCCTCAGATAAGGTATCTGTCCATGCTGCTACAGCACTACACATCCAGGCCGACGCAATCGCCGGCCTTAGTAAAGGTACCTGAATGTGTATAAATGGACTTCAGGATACCCTCCTGCTTTCTATCCGCAGCATCTTTTAGGGTGGCCGTATCCTGTGACGGTAGGGCTACCCTCTTGGATAGGCGTGTTAAAGCTTTGTCTACCCTCGGGGAGGATTCCCAGCGTAACCTGTCCGTTAGCGGGAAAGGATACGCCATAAGCATCCGTTTGGAAATCTGCAGTTTTCTATCTGGAGATTCCCAAGCCTTTTCACATAACTCATTTAACTCATGTGAAGGGGGAAAGGTCACCTCTTGCCTTTTTTCCCCATACATATAAACCCTCTTGTCAGGGACTGGGGTTTCCTCTGTGATGTGCAACACATCTTTCATTGCTATAATCATGTAACGGATGGCTTTAGCCATTATAGGCTGTAACTTTGCATCATCGCCATCGACACTGGAGTCAGAATCCGTGTCGACATCTGTGTCAACAATTTGGGATAGTGGGCGCTTCTGAGACCCTGACGGCCTCTGCGACATAGGATCAGGCATGGGCTGAGACCCCGGCTGTCCCAAGGCTTCAGCTTTATCCAACCTTTTATGCAAGGAAGCAATATTATCATTTAAAACCTTCCACATATCCATCCAATCAGGTGTCGGCGGCGACCCCACATTCATTTGTTCCCGCTCTGTTTTCACATAGCCTTCCTCGTCAAACATGCCGACACACCACACACACAGGGGATGCTCTATTTGAAGACAGTTCCCCCCCACTGGAGAGACAGAGAGAGAGTATGCCAGCACACACCCCAGCGCTATATGTCCCAGGAGTCACACAGTAACTTAGTGTTAACCCAGTAGCTGCTGTATATACTGTTTTTGCGCCAAATTTAAGTGCCCCCCCTCTCTTTTTACCCACTTCTACCGTGATTCTGCAGGGGAGAGCCTGGGGAGATTCCTCTCAGCGGAGCTGTGGAGAGAAAATGGCGCTGGCGAGTGCTGAGGAAGAAGCCCCGCCCCCTCAGCGGCGGGCTTCTGTCCCGCGTTTGTGTAAAAATATGGCGGGGGCCCATGCATATATACAGTGCCCAACTGTATATATGCCCACTTTTGCCAAGAGGTCTCTAATTGCTGCCCAGGGCGCCCCCCTCCCCCTGCGCCCTACAGTGACCGGAGTATGTGGGTTTAGTGTGGGAGCAATCGCGCCGATTTCGAAGTCTTCTTGCTTCTGTCACCGGCTTCTGTCTTCTGGCTCTGCGAGGGGGACGGCGGCGCTGCTCCGGGATCGGACGACCAAGGGTGCGATCCTGTGTACGATCCCTCTGGAGCTAATGGTGTCCAGTAGCCTAAGAAGCAGGACCTATCTTCAGTGAGTAGGGCTGCTTCTCTCCCCTCGTAGCAGAGTCTGTTGCCAGCAGATCTCTCTGAAAATAAAAAAAAAAACCTAACAAAATACTTTCTTTTTAGCAAGCTCAGGAGAGCTCACTAAGTAGCACCCAGCTCGTCCGGGCACAGATTCAAACTGAGGTCTGGAGGAGGGACATAGAGGGAGGAGCCAGAGCACACCAGTATCCAAATTCTTTCTTAAAGTGCCCTGTCTCCTGCGGAGCCAGTCTATTCCCCATGGTCTTTACGGAGTCCCCAGCATCCACTAGGACGTTAGAGAAATTTTGGTTGCCGATTCAATTTTTTGGGAGTCTAAAAATCCTGCCCTAACGGGGCTGTTTAGCCGCCTAAACATTTGTCACAAATCAATTCATGTTCGGGCGCACATGTGCATGTTGCACCCAAACAGTCAGGGCTTAGCCACTTAAAATGGCTAAACCCATGTAAAGTCCTGCTTTGGGCATCCAAACACCTGATCGGACACCCAAAGTGCCGACCTAGCGCACATTTCTTCTCGCACCTCAGGACGCTGCGAGAACAAATGTCTGCCCAGTGGTTACTGGGCGTCTAAATGGAACAACAATTGAATTACTCCGTTTTGCATCCCCTGGTGGTAGCCACAGAGCAAAAACAATTGAATCGACCCCTTAGCGTTAATACACCATACATGACGCCTGGTGTGACGGAGCTACTCAGAGATGTGTAGCATAGCATTTTCTTTACATTTTGCATCGCACAAATAGTAAAACATCAAATAAGCTACAGACGGTAGTCTGAAATTTTAACCTTACAGGAATTCGTTTAAAAAAAGTCGCAGATGAAGCGCAATAGAACTTGGAGTGAGAAAAAGCCATGGCCACTGCATAGTAGCAGTAAGTATACAGATTCAGACTCATTTGCACACAGATGTACAATTGTCACATCAAATTGATAAGTGAGATCTAGCAGTTTTGTTGCTTCCGGTTTTATTTCTAAAAATAAGACGCATATTTTGAGCGAAAAAGACACTCGGCACAGCAGTCATCCAGTACCTGGCGCAACGAGAGGGGCTGCTTGGCACAACTGAAGCCAGTGTATGAGTACACATCTGTAACTCATTCTTGGGTTCAGTTATGAGACAGTAGACAGGATGGTGCTTTTGTTTATCCACATTTCATGATTGGCAGCCACCAGCACTGGCTTTATCACACTTATCATAAATATTTGCTTTGGTACTTGATCACCAACCCAAGGCACCCTGGTGGCGATTAAACTGGTTTGTGCTCCCCATGCTAGGCGTGTACACGAATAGGCGCCTGACAAAGCAAATGAATTGTTTCTCCATTCGGGTGACCATTAGTATTGATGTACCTAAAAGGGCCAAACATAATAGCGCACGATTTACAGGAGACATCACAATTCCGTGACTAATTAAAATTACAGCAGCAACGCGTTTAGAGGCAAAACCAGGTTGACTTTTCCTTTACTGTAATACAGTGGTCTAAAAATTTTTTGAATCGCGGCACCGTATAGTATACGTACCGGTAAATCCTTTTCTCCTAGTCCGTAGAGGATGCTGGGGTCCACTTCAGTACCATGGGGTATAGACGGTTCCGCAGGAGCCATGGGCACTTTAAGACTTTTTCAGAGTGTGAACTGGATCCTCCCTCTATGCCCCTCCTCCAGACCTCAGTATAGGAACTGTGCCCAGGGAGACGGACATTTAGAGAAAAGGATTTACTTTTACATTAGTGGTGAGATTCATACCAGCTCACACTTCAACCATGCCGCACAACATGGCATTCAATACAACACATGCCAACGAGCATGAACATTACAGCAAACATGCTGAAAACTTTAACAAATGAACAACTGCAGGCAAAGTACGCACTGGGCTGGGTGCCCAGCATCCTCTACCGGTAGGTATTAAAATCCTGTTTTCTCATACGTCCTAGAGGATGCTGGGGTCCACTTCAGTACCATGGGGATATACCAAAGCTCCAGTACGGGCGGGAGAGTGCGGATGTTCCTGCAGCACAGATTGACCAAATTTTAGGTCATCAACGGCCAAGGTGTCAAACTTGTAAAACTTAGCAAACATGTTTGCCCCTGACCAAGTAGCTGCTCGGCAAAGTTGTAATGCCGAGACCCCCCGGGCAGCCGCCCAGGATTAGCCCACCCTTCTCGTAGTATGGGCATTCACCGAATCCGGCATCGGCAATCCTGCTGTGGAATGAGCGTGTTGAATTGTACCTCTGATCCAACGCGCAATAGTCTGCTTAGAAGCAGGACACCCAATCTTGTTGGGAGCATACAGGACAAACAGTGCCTCTGTTTTCCATATCCGAGCTGTTCTTGCGACATAAATTCTCAAAGCTCTAACCACATCCAGAGACTTTGAACCAGCGAAGGTGTCAGAAGCCACCGGCACCACAATAGGTTGGTTTATATGGAAAGAAGAAACTACTTTCGGAAGAAATTGCTGAGGAGTTCTTAGCTCAGCCCTATCTTCATGGAAGATCAAGTAAGGGCTCTTGTGAGATAAGGCCCCTAACTCAGACACCCTCCTTGCGGATGCCAAGGCCAACAGCATGACTACTTTCCAAGTGAGAAACTTCCATTCCACCTCCTGGAGAGGTTCAAACCAATCTGATTGAAGGAATTGCAACACCACGTTAAGATCCCACGGTGCCACTGGAGGCACAAATGGAGGTTGGATATGCAGAACCCCCTTGACAAACGTCTGAACTTCTGGAAGAGAGGCCAATTGTTTCTGAAAGAAAACGGACACGGCCGAAATCTGAACCTTGATTAAACCCAATCGTAGGCCTGCATCCACACCTGCCTGAAGAAAATGGAGAAAACGTCCTAAATGAAACTCTTCTGTTGGAGCCTTCTTGGTTTCACACCAAGACACATTTTCTCCAAATACGGTGGTAATGTCTAGACGTTACTCCTTTCCTGGCCTGAATAAGAGTGGGAATGACTTCGTTGGGAATCCCCTTTCGGGCTAGGATCCGGCGCTCAACAACCATGCCGTCAAACGTAGCCGCGGTAAGTCTCGATACACGCACGGCCCCTGCTGCAGCAGGTCCTCGCGAAGAGGAAGAGGCCGAGGATCTTCTATGAGCAGCTCCTGAAGATCTGGATACCAAGCCCTCCTTGGCCAGCCTGGGACAATGAGGATCGCTCGAACCCCTATTCTTCTTATGATCTTGAGAATTTTTGGTATGAGTGGAAGTGGAGGGAAGACATACACCGACCGAAACACCCACTGGGTCACCAGTGTATCCACTGCTACTGCTTGAGGGTCTCTCGACCTGGAACAATATCTCAAACTTCTTGTTGAGACGAGATGCTATCATGTCCACTTGAGGAACTCCCCAAAGACCTGTCACCTCTGCAAAGACTTCTTGATGAAGTCCCCACTCTCCTGGATGGAGATCGTGTCTGCTGAGGAAGTCTGCTTCCCAGTTGTCCACTCCCGGAATGAAGATTGCCAACAGAGCTCTTGCATGTCTTTCTGCCCAGAGGAAGATCTTTGTCACCACTGCCATTGCCGCTCTGCTTTTCGTTCCGCCCTGACGGTTTATGTACGCTACTGTGGTTACATTGTCCGACTGGATCTGAATGGGTTGATCTTGAAGATGCACCGCTTGTAGAAAGCCGTTGTAAATGGAATATTTATGTGAAGACAGGTTTCTTGACTTGACCATCTTCCTTGGAAGTTTTCCCCCGTGTGACTGCTCCCCAGCCTCGGAGACTTGCATCCGTGGTTACTAGGACCCAGTCCAGAATCCCGAACCTTCGTCCTTCCAGGAGGTGAGAACTGTGCAGCCACCACAGGAGCGAAATTCTGGCTTTGGATGACAGGATTATCCTCTGATGCATGTGTAGATGGGACCCGGACCACTTGTCCAATAGGTCCCACTGGAATACTCTGGCATGGAATCGGACAAACTGTATTGCCTCGTAGGCCACTACCATCTTCCCCAACAACTGAATTCATTGATGAATCAACACTCTTGTTGGTTTCAGAATTTGTTTGACCATTCTCTGGATTTCCAGAGCCTTTTCTACTGGAAGAAATAACCTCTGTACTTCTGTGTCCAGTATCATTCCCAGAAACTATAATCTTGTCGTCGGTTCCAACTGTGACTTTGGAAAATTTATGATCCAACCGTATTGTTGAAGAACTGTCAGGGAAAGTGCAATGTTCTGCACCAACCTTTCCCTGGACCTCGCTTTTATCAGGAGATCGTCCAGGTAAGGAATTATATTGACTCCTTGCTGTTGAAGGAGGACCATCATCTCCGCCATCCCCTTGGTGAACACCCTCGGTGCCGTGGATAGTCCAAACGGCAACGTCTGAAATTGGTAATGACAATCCTGCACTGCAAATCTCAGATAAGCTTAATGGGGAGGATAGGAACATGTAAGTAGGCATCTTTTATGTCCACTGACAACATGAATTCCTTTTCCTCCAGACTGGAAATCACTGCCCTCAGAGATTCCATCTTGAATTTGAACCTTTGCAGGTAGAGATTCAGTGTTTTCAGGTTTAGAATCGGTCTGACCGAGCCGTCCGGCTTCGGAACTACGAAAAGGCTTGAATAAAACCCTTCTCCTTGCGACAAGGGAACCAGGACAATCACTTGATCCTGACAATTTTTGTATTGCTGCCGATACTACTTCCCTTTCTGGGATAGAAACTGGTAAGGCCGATTTTAAAAATCAGCATGGGGGGAGGTCTTGAAACTCTAGCTTGTACCCCTGGGACACAATTTGTAAAACCCACGGGTCCATGCCAGATTGAACCCAAATCTGACTGAAGAGTTTCAGACGTGCCCCCACCTGAGCGGACTCCCGCAAGGGAGCCCCAGCGTCATGCTGAACATTTGGCAGAAGCAGAGGTTGATTTCTGCTCCTGTGATCCTGTAGACGCTGTGGACTTCTTTCCTTTTCCCCTTCCTTTACCTGCAAAGAAATGAGAACCTTTTGCCTTCTTGTACTTGTTGAGCCGAAAGGACTGCATCTGAGAATGATGCGTCTTTTTTTGCCGGCGCAGGAGCATTAGGCAAAAATGACGATTTACCTGCGGTAGTCGCATACACTAAGGCATCCAGCCCATCTCCAAACAATGCCTCTCCTTTATACGGGAGAGCCTCCATATTCCTTTTGGAATCTGCGTCAGCATTCCATTGGCGAATCCACAACGCCCTACGTGCTGAGACTGCCATTGTAGCGGCTCTTGATCCCAGGAGACCAATATCTTTCATGGCTTCCAGCATATACGCAGCAGCGTCTTTGATATGACCTAGTGTTAAGAGTATCTCGTCTTAATCTATCGTGTCAATGTCTGATGACAAGTTTTCTGACCACTTTTCAATAGCACTACTCACCCACACACAGGCAATGGTAGGCCTGAGTAGTGTCCCATTGGCCACATAGATAGATTTCAATGTAGTCTCTAACTTGCGATCTGCCGGCTCTTTAGTGAAGCCGTTCCAGGCACAGGGAGAATCACCTTTTTTGTTAAACGTGACAGAGCACTGTCTAGAATGGGGGGTGACTCCCACCTTTTCCTGTCCTCTGCAGGAAAAGGATAAGCTGCCTGAATTCTTTTTGGAATCTGGAATTTCTTTTCAGGGTTTGTCCAGACCCCCTCAAAGAGACTGTTCAGCTCATGAGATGGAGGGAAAGTTACATTAATTTTCTTTTCTTTATTAAAGTAAGCCTTTTCCTGTGGTAAAGTAGGGGGCTCCGTAACTTCTAACACCTCCTTAATAGAAATAATCATGTAATGAATGTTTTTTGCTAATTTTGGATCTATTCCCCTGGAATCACTAGTGTCGACACAGGAATCAGAGTCCATGTCGGTATCAGTTTGTACTATTTATGCAAATGACCTTTTTTGTGAAGCAGAGGGGACCCCTGTGGATGAAAAGGCTAAAAAATCACATCTTCCACAGATTTTCTCCAGTTTTCTGCATGAGACTCAGACTTATCCAATCTTACTGATATGATTCACACTATCACGTAATTCTTTCACCCATTCAGGCTCGTGGTGTGCCGGCAGTGCCACCACATTACAACTCTGTGTCCCTAAGATGGCTCCCTCAGGGGAAGAGCTCCCTGCCTCAGACATGTCACACACGTGCACAATCGCACCACAGACACTACAGTGCTTATGGGGGACAGACCCACAGTAAAATCTGTCAGAAGGACACAGGAAGAGACTTGCCAGTTCACAAGTCAGCGCCACTGAAAAAAATCAGTGTCATAATTTGTACACAGACACTTAGCGCTTTAGAATACCAAGTAATATGATTTAAGCACCAAATATAGCTCTCCCGCCCCCCCCCCCCCCCCCTTTTTCACCCTGATACTTGAAACAGAAGCGGAGAGGAGGATCAGTGTTTCTTCCCCTGCAGCAGCTTAGAGAAAATGGCGCTGAGCAGTGTGCTGGCTGCCTGAGGAAGAAGCCCCGCCCCCTGTAATGGCACGTTTTTAGGACTGTGCCACGGCATCATATGCTACCTTTTGCCAGTAAGAGTAGGTTTCATGCTGCCAGCGGCGCCGCGCCCCCCCCCCCCCCCCGCTGTGCACTGTGTTATGGAAAGCATGTCCACGCAGCGTTTCCGCTCGCTGCGCGGTACCTTAAGCCGTCACAATGACTGGAGGTCCCTCTTCCAGATCTCCGGTATCACTACTCACCAGTCTTCTGGCTCTGTTAGGGGGGTGACGGCGCGCTGTGGGGAGTGAGCGCATAGCCGCAGCTAGTGTTCAGTACCCTTCAGGAGCTAATGGTGTCCTGTCAGCGGAAGCAGAGCCATGAAACTATTTAGGAAGTTGGTTCCTACTTCTTCCCCCTAAGTCCCACGAAGCAGGGAGACTGTTGCCAGCAGTCTCCCTGAAAATAAAAAAACTTAAAAGTCTTTTAGTGAAACTCAGTAGAGCTCCACTAGAGTGCGACCAGTATGCCTGGGCGCATTTTCTAAACTGAGATCTGGAGGAGGGGCATAGAGGGAGGAGCCAGTTCCCACTCTGAAGTGCCCATGGCTCCTGCGGAACCGTCTATACCCCATGGTACTGAAGTGGACCCCAGCATCCTCTAGGACGTATGAGAAAATAAATTTGTTATGGTTGGGTGCCAAATGAATGAAAAGGAGGAGGAAAGTATGGTTCTCTCAAAAGTATATGGAAGGAGACAAACCGCAAATAAAATAAAAGCAATTGAGATAAGGAGAAGAGGAATAAATAGGTGACCCCAGGTTGAAGAGAAACAATTTATGGGGAGTACGAGAAATACAATGGATGAAAGGGGGTACCAAGAAATAAACAGGGTTCCATTAATTAATTAAATGATCTCTAGTACTCCATTTAAGATCACAAAAAAAAACTTATAGGGACCTGTTTGCTTTCCCTCTTAGCTCTCTGGTAGCCATGTACCTCTGGCCTACATGGTAACGATAACATCAGCTCCTTAAGGGGGACATGTACTAAGCGGTGATAAAAGTAGAGAAGTGAGCAATCCCACGGCAACCAATCAGCATTGACGTAACATTTTTAATTTGCATACTATAAAAGCATAGAGTATCTGATTGGTTGCCATGGGCAACTTCTCCACTTTTATCACTGCTTAGTACATGCTCTGGACACTGCCAAACATATTTCCAATCTCTCATCTCTGTTCAAGCCTCTAACCCCAAGCGACTTTTTAATACATTTAAATCACTTCTTGTCCCTCCCTCTCCCAACCCACCAGCTACCGTCAGTGCACAAGATCTTGCTTCCTATTTCAAGGACAAGATTGAAAAGATCCAAAATGAAATGGTATGCTCTTACACAGTCAGTGACCTGCTCAATTCCCTGCCTGAACCCTCTAACACCTTCTCTTCATTTGATCCAACAAATGAAGATGATGGGGTATATGCAATTAGCGGCGAATCGCGGCAAATTATCGGCCGTTTTTCAATTCGACAGTCTAATTTCGGCAAGTGGGTGCCGAAATTGACCATAAGCAATAAAAAACGGATTCGACAGTCCCGCAGACGAAAAACAGCCGATTTGACGGATTTTGTTCCGTTTTTTTTAAAAACGGGAAAAAACTCGGAAAAAAATGGCGTGGGGTCCCCCCCTCCAAAGCATAACCAGCCTCGGGCTCTTCGAGCTGGTCCTGGTTCTAAAAATCCGGGGGGGGGGGAATGGACAGGGGATCCCCCGTATTTTTAAAACCAGCACCGGGCTCTGCGCCTGGTGCAAAAAATACGGGGGACAAAAAGAGTAGGGGCCCCCGTATTTTTTACACCAGCATCGGGCTCCACTAGCTGGACAGATAATGCCACAGCCGGGGGTCACTTTTATACAGTGCCCTGCGGCCGTGGCATTAAATATCCAACTAGTCACCCCTGGCCGGGGTACCCTGGGGGAGTGGGGACCCCTTCAATCAAGGGGTCCCCCCCCAGCCACCCAAGGGCCAGGGGTGAAGCCCGAGGCTGTCCCCCCATCCAAGGGCTGCGGATGGGAGGCTGATAGCCTTGAGAAAATGTAAAGAATATTGTTTTTTCCAGTAGTACTACTACAAGTCCCAGCAAGCCTCCCCCGCAAGCTGGTACTTGGAGAACCACAAGTACCAGCATGCGGGAGAAAAACGGGCCCGCTGGTACCTGTAGTAGTACTACTGGAAAAAAAATACCCAAATAAAAAGTAGGATTTTGGTACTTACCAGGTAAATCCTTTTCTTTGAATCCATAGGGGGCACTGGAGTACTCTTGGGATATGGACGGCTTAGCAGAAACAAAGGCACTGAATATTTAAATTTAGAACTCTCCACCCCTCCATATCCCAGAGTACCTCAGTGTACGACCTCAGTGTTTTTTACTGAGCGAACAGGAACTATAGAGAGGTTGACAATGGAGAATTCCTATAACATAACGGACAACAACAAAGTTGACACATAACGTTACTGTCAACTAAACAGTTGACACCATAACCGATAGACCTTTATAATTTGAACCAATCTGTGAAAATGTGTTACCATAAGCTCCTCTGAGCTTAATACAACCCAGGTAAAACTGCTCTGGGTGGGCGTCCAGTGCCCCCTATGGATTCAAAGAAAATAAGAATTTACTTACCGATAATTCTATTTCTCGGAGTCCGTAGTGGATGCTGGGGTTCCTGAAAGGACCATGGGGAATAGCGGCTCCGCAGGAGACAGGGCACAAAAGTAAAGCTTTTACAGGTCAGGTGGTGTGTACTGGCTCCTCCCCCCATGACCCTCCTCCAGACTCCAGTTAGGTACTGTGCCCGGACGAGCGTACACAATAAGGGAGGATTTTGAATCCCGGGTAAGACTCATACCAGCCACACCAATCACACCGTACAACTTGTGATCTAAACCCAGTTAACAGTATGATAACAGAGGAGCCTCTGAAAGATGGCTTCCTAAACAATAACCCGAATTAGTTAACAATAACTATGTACAAGTATTGCAGATAATCCGCACTTGGGATGGGCGCCCAGCATCCACTACGGACTCCGAGAAATAGAATTATCGGTAAGTAAATTCTTATTTTCTCTATCGTCCTAAGTGGATGCTGGGGTTCCTGAAAGGACCATGGGGATTATACCAAAGCTCCCAAACGGGCGGGAGAGTGCGGATGACTCTGCAGCACCGAATGAGAGAACTCCAGGTCCTCCTTTGCCAGGGTATCAAATTTGTAAAAATTTACAAACGTGTTCTCCCCTGACCACGTAGCTGCTCGGCAGAGTTGTAATGCCGAGACCCCTCAGGCAGGCGCCCAAGATGAGCCCACCTTCCTTGCGGAATGGGCCTTAACAGATTTAGGCTGTGGCAGGCCTGCCACAGAATGTACAAGTTGAATTTTGTTACAAATCCAACGAGCAATCGACTGCTTAGAAGCAGGTGCACCCAACTTGTTGGGTGCATACAGTATAAACAGCGAGTCAGATTTTCTGACTCCAGCCGTCCTTTAAATGTATATTTTTAAGGCTCTGACAACTTCCAACAACTTGGAGTCCTTCAAGTCGTCTGTAGCCGCAGGCACTACAATAGGCTGGTTCAGGTGAAACGCTGATACCACCTTAGGGAGAAAATGCGGACGCGTCCGCCGCTCTGCCCTATGTCGAATGGAAAATTAAATAAGGGCTTTTATAAAACAAAGCCGCCAGTTCAGATACTCTCCCGGCCGAAGCCAGGGCCAGTAACATAGTCACTTTCCATGTGAGATATTTCAAATCCACATTCTTTAGTGGTTCAAACCAATTGGATTTGAGGAAATCTAAAACTACATTTAGATCCCACGGTGCCACCTTAGGCACCACAGGAGGCTGTATATGCAGTACTCCTTTGATAAAAATCTGGACCTCAGGGACTGAGGCCAATTCTTTTTGGAAGAATATTGATATGGCCGAAATTTGAACCTTAATAGATCCCAATTTGAGACCCATAGACAATCCTGATTGCAGGAAATGTAGGAAAACGACCCAGTTGAAATTCCTCCATCGGAGCACTCCGCTGCTCGCACCACGCAACATATTTTCGCCAAATACGGCGATAATGCTTCGCGGTGACTTCCTTCCTTGCCTTTATCAAGGTAGGAATGACTTCTTCCGGAATGCCTTTTCCTTTTAGGATCTGGCATTCAAACGCCATGCCGTCAAACGCAGCCGCGGTAAGTCTTGAAAAAGACAAGGACCCTGCTGAAGCAGGTCCCTTCTCAGAAGTAGATGCCACGGATCGTCCGTGACCATCTCTTGAAGTTCCGGGTACCAAGTCCTTCTTGGCCAATCCGGAGCCACTAGTCTTACTCCTCTTTGCCGTATAATCCTCAATACCTTTGGTATGAGAGGCAGAGGAGGAAACACATATACCGACTGGTACACCCAAGGTGTTACCAGCGCGTCCACAGCTATTGCCTGCGGATCTCTTGACCTGGCGCAATATCTGTCCAGTGTTTTGTTGAGGCGAGACGCCATCATGTCCACCATTGGTTTTACCCAACGGTTTAATAGCATGTGGAAAACTTCTGGATGAAGTCCCCACTCTCCCGGGTGAAGGTCGTGTCTGCTGAGGAAGTCTGCTTCCCAGTTGTCCACGCCCGGGATGAATACTGCTGACAGTGCTATCACGTGATTCTCCGCCCAGCGAAGGATCCTGGCAGCTTCTGCCATTGCCCTCCTGCTTCTTGTGCCGCCCTGTCTGTTTACATGGGCGACTGCCGTGATGTTGTCCGACTGGATCAACACCGGTCTTCCTTGAAGCAGAGGTTCCGCCTGGCTTAGAGCATTGTAGATTGCTCTTAGTTCCAGAATGCTTATGTGAAGAGACTTTTTCAGGCTCGACCACACTCCCTGGAAATTTCTTCCCTGTGTGACTGCTCCCCAGCCTCTCAGGCTGGCATCCGTGG
Source organism: Pseudophryne corroboree (assembly GCF_028390025.1). Taxonomy (NCBI): domain Eukaryota; kingdom Metazoa; phylum Chordata; class Amphibia; order Anura; family Myobatrachidae; genus Pseudophryne; species Pseudophryne corroboree. The sequence continues at coordinate 88,240,679 of NC_086455.1, forward strand.
TCACCAGGATCCAATCCTGCATGCCGAATCTGCGGCCCTCCAATAGATGAGCCTCCTGCAACCACCACAGAAGGGATACCCTTGTCCTCGGCGACAGGGTTATCCGCAGGTGCATCTGAAGATGCGACCCTGACCATTTGTCCAACAGATCCCTTTGCATGGAATCTGCCGAAAGGGATTTCTTCGTAAGAAGCTACCATTTTTTTTTTTTTTTTTTTTTTTTTTTCCCCAGGACTCTTGTGCATTGATGTACAGACACCTTTCCTGGTTTTAGGAGGTTCCTGACCAGGTCAGATAACTCCTTGGCTTTTTCTTCGGGAAGAAAAACCTTTTTCTGAACTGTGTCCAGAATCATCCCCAGGAACAGCAGACGAGTTGTCGGCATTAATTGGGATTTTGGAATATTCAGAATCCATCCGTGCTGCTTTAGCACCTCTTGAGATAGTGCTAAACCCATCTCTAGCTGTTCTCTGGACCTTGCCCTTATTAGGAGATCGTCCAAGTATGGGATAATTAATACGCCTTTTCTTCGAAGAAGAAATATTATCTCGGCCATTACCTTTGTAAAGACCCGAGGTGCCGTGGACAAACCAAACGGCAGCGTCTGAAACTGATAGTGACAGTTTTGTACAACGAACCTGAGGTACCCCTGGTGTGAGGGGTAATTGGAACGTGGAGATACGCATCCTTGATGTCCAAGGATACCATAAAGTCCCCTTCTTCCAGGTTCGCTATCACTGCTCTGAGTGACTCCATCTTGAACTTGAACTTCTTTATGTACAGGTTCAAGGACTTCAGATTTAGAATAGGCCTTACCGAGCCATCCGGCTTCGGTACCACAAAAAGAGTGGAATAATACCCCTTCCCTTGTTGTAGAAGAGGTACCTTGACTATCACCTGCTGAGAATACAGCTTGTGAATGGCTTCCAAAACCGTCTCCCTTTCTGAGGGGGACGTTGGTAAAGCAGACTTCAGGAAACGGCGAGGTGGCTCGTGTCTCTAATTTCAACCTGTACCCCTGAGATATTATCTGCAGGATCCAGGGATTTACCTGCGAGTGAGCCCACTGCGCGCTGTAATTCTTGAGACGACCGCCTACCGCCCCCGAGTCCGCTTGCGAAGCCCCAGCGTCATGCTGAGGCTTTTGTAGAAGCCGGGGAGGGCTTCTGTTCCTGGGAAGGAGCTGCCTGTTGCTGTCTCTTCCCTCGTCCTCTGCCTCGTGGCAGATATGAATAGCCCTTTGCTCTCTTATTTTTAAAGGAACGAAAGGGCTGCGGTTGAAAGGTCGGTGCCTTTTTCTGTTGGGGAGTGACTTGAGGTAGAAAGGTGGATTTCCCGGCCGTAGCCGTGGCCACCAATCCGATAGACCGACCCCAAATAACTCCTCTACGCATCGCCTGTCCACTGTCGTGTCCATAAAGCTCTTCTGGCCGAAATGGACATAGCACTTACCCGTGATGCCAGTGTGCAGATATCTCCCTGTGCATCACGCATATAAAGAAATGCATCCTTTATTTGTTCTAACGACAGTAAAATATTGTCCCTGTCCAGGGTATCAATATTTTCGATCAGGGACTCTGACCAAACTACCCCAGCACTGCACATCCAGGCAGTCGCAATAGCTGGTCGTAGTATAACACCTGCATGTGTGTATATACCTTTTTGGATATTTTCCATCCTCCTATCTGATGGATCTTTAAGTGCGGCCGTCTCAGGAGAGGGTAACGCCACTTGTTTTGATAAGCGTGTTAGCGCTTTGTCCACCCTAGGAGGTGTTTCCCAGCGCTCCCTAACCTCTGGCGGGAAAGGGTATAAAGCCAATAACTTCTTTGAAATTAGCAGTTTTTTATCGGGGCACCCCACGCTTCATCACACACGTCATTTAATTCTTCTGATTCGGTAAAAACTACTGGTAGTTTTTTCACACCCCACATAATACCCTGTTTAGTGGTACCTGTAGTATCAGCTAAATGTAACATCTCCTTTATTGCCAAAATCATATAACGTGTGGCCCTACTGGAAAATACGGTTGATTCGTCACCTTCACCACCGGAATCAGTGCCTGTGTCTGGGTCTGTGTCGACCGACTGAGGCAAGGGGCGTTTTACAGCCCCTGACGGTGTTTGAGGCGCCTGGACAGGCACTAATTGAGTGTCTGGCCGCCTCATGTCGGCAAACGACTGCTTAAGCGAGTTGACGCTATCCCGTAATTCCACAAATAAAGGCATCCATTCTGGTGTCGACCCCCTAGGAGGTGACATCCTCATATTTGGCAATTGCTCCGCCTCCACACCAATAACGTCCTCATACATGTCGACACACACGTACCGACACACAGCAGACACACAGGGAATGCTCTATACGAAGACAGGACCCACTAGCCCTTTGGGGAGACAGAGGGAGAGTCTGCCAGCACACACCAAAAAGCGCTATATATGACAGGGATAGCCTTATGATTAAGTGCTCCCTTATAGCTGCTTTTATATTAATATATATTGCCATTTATTTTGCCCCCCCTCTCTGTTATACCCTGTTTCTGTAGTGCAGTGCAGGGGAGAGACCTGGGAGCCTTCCTGACCAGCGGAGCTGTGACAGAAAATGGCGCTGTGTGCTGAGGAGATAGGCCCCGCCCCTTTTTCGGCGGGCTCGTCTCCCGCTATTTAGTACATTTAGGCAGGGGTAAATATCTCCATATAGCCTCTGGGGCTATATGTGAGGTATTTTTAGCCTTTTTAAAGGTTTTCATTTGCCTCCCAGGGCGCCCCCCTCCCAGCGCCCTGCACCCTCAGTGACTGCCGTGTGAAGTGTGCTGAGAGGAAAATGGCGCACAGCTGCAGTGCTGTGCGCTACCTTAAGAAGACTGCAGGAGTCTTCAGCCGCCGATTCTGGACCTCTTCTTGCTTCAGCATCTGTGAGGGGGCCGGCGGCGTGGCTCCGGTGACCATCCAGGCTGTACCTGTGATCGTCCCTCTGGAGCTTCATGTCCAGTAGCCAAGAAGCCAATCCATCCTGCACGCAGGTGAGTTCACTTCTTCTCCCCTCTGTCCCTCGTTGCAGTGATCCTGTTGCCAGCAGGAATCACTGTAAAATAAAAAACCTAAGCTAAACTCTCTAAGCAGCTCTTTATGAGAGCCACCTAGAATTGCACCCTTCTCGGCCGGGCACAAAAATCTAACTGGAGTCTGGAGGAGGGTCATGGGGGGAGGAGCCAGTACACACCACCTGACCTGTAAAAGCTTTACTTTTGTGCCCTGTCTCCTGCGGAGCCGCTATTCCCCATGGTCCTTTCAGGAACCCCAGCATCCACTTAGGACGATAGAGAATAGGATTTACCTGGTAAGTACCAAAATCCTACTTTCTTTTTCATCCACTAGGGGTCACTGGAGTACTCTTGGGACGTACCAAAGCTTCCCTCGTGGGAGGGAGAGCTGTTTGGCACTTGTAACACTAGGCGGCCAAAGCTAGATGCTGATGCCGCAAACGTTTCAAAACGTGTAAACGCGCACAAACGTGTGCACTGAAGACCATGTAGCCGCGTCGTAGAAGCTCCACGACCAGCTGGTCATGACATTCCCACAGAACCTGTGTGATGAGCTATTACTGACGTAGGCGACTGTAACTTAGCCTTAAGGTAAGCCTGACTTGTAGTCAGTTTTATCCAACTGGATAATGTCTGCTGAGAAACTGGCTAACCCCAGTTGGCAGCATCATAGAGAACAAACAACGTTTCCGTCTTACGAACTGTAGACGTTCGGGACATATAAACGCGTAATGCGCGTACCACATTCAGAATTCTAGAATGTGCTGTCAACACAGGAAAATAAGATTTTACTTACCGATAAATCTATTTCTCGGAGTCCGTAGTGGATGCTGGGGTTCCTGAAAGGACCATGGGGAATAGCGGCTCCGCAGGAGACAGGGCACAAAAAGTAAAGCTTTTCCAGATCAGGTGGTGTGCACTGGCTCCTCCCCCTATGACCCTCCTCCAGACTCCAGTTAGGTACTGTGCCCGGACGAGCGTACACAATAAGGGAGGATTTTGAATCCCGGGTAAGACTCATACCAGCCACACCAATCACACCGTACAACTTGTGATCTAAACCCAGTTAACAGTATGATAACAGCGGAGCCTCTGAAAGATGGCTTCCTTCAACAATAACCCGAATTAGTTAACAATAACTATGTACAATTATTGCAGATAATCCGCACTTGGGATGGGCGCCCAGCATCCACTACGGACTCCGAGAAATAGATTTATCGGTAAGTAAAATCTTATTTTCTCTATCGTCCTAGTGGATGCTGGGGTTCCTGAAAGGACCATGGGGATTATACCAAAGCTCCCAAACGGGCGGGAGAGTGCGGATGACTCTGCAGCACCGAATGAGAGAACTCCAGGTCCTCCTTAGCCAGAGTATCAAATTTGTAAAATTTTACAAACGTGTTCTCCCCTGACCACGTAGCTGCTCGGCAAAGTTGTAATGCCGAGACCCCTCGGGCAGCCGCCCAAGATGAGCCCACCTTCCTTGTGGAGTGGGCCTTTACAGATTTAGGCTGTGGCAGGCCTGCCACAGAATGTGCAAGTTGGATTGTGCTACAGATCCAACGAGCAATCGTCTGCTTAGACGCAGGAGCACCCATCTTGTTGGGTGCATACAATATAAACAACGAGTCAGATTTTCTGACTCCAGCTGTCCTTGCAATATATATTTTTAATGCTCTGACAACGTCCAGTAACTTGGAGTCCTCCAAGTCACTTGTAGCCGCAGGCACTACAATAGGCTGGTTCAGATGAAATGCTGACACCACCTTAGGGAGAAAATGCGGACGAGTCCGCAGTTCTGCCCTGTCCGAATGGAAAATCAGATATGGGCTTTTGTAAGATAAAGCTGCCAGTTCTGACACTCTCCTGGCCGAAGCCAGGGCTAGAAGCATGGTCACTTTCCATGTGAGATATTTCAAATCCACCTTCTTTAGTGGTTCAAACAAATGAGATTTTAGAAAGTCCAAAACCACATTGAGATCCCACGGTGCCACTGGAGGCACCACAGGAGGCTGTATATGTAGCACTCCCTTAACAAAGGTCTGGACTTCAGGGACTGAAGCCAATTCTTTTTGAAAGAAAATCGACAGGGCCGAAATTTGAACCTTAATAGATCCCAATTTGAGACCCATAGACAATCCTGATTGCAGGAAATGTAGGAATCGACCCAGTTGAAATTCCTCCGTCGGAGCACTCCGATCTTCGCACCACGCAACATATTTTCGCCAAATTCGGTGATAATGGTGCACGGTTACTTCCTTCCTTGCTTTAATCAAAGTAAGAATGACTTCTTCCGGCAAGCCTTTTTCCTTTAGGATCCGGCGTTCAACCGCCATGCCGTCAAACGCAGCCGCGTTAAGTCTTGAAACAGACAGGGACCCTGCTGAAGCAAGTCCCTCCTTAGAGGTAGAGGCCACGGATCTTCCGTGATCATCTCTTGAAGTTCCGGGTACCAAGTCCTTCTTGGCCAATCCGGAACCACTAGTATCGTTCTTACGCCTCTTTGCCGTATAATTCTCAATACTTTTGGTATGAGAGGCAGAGGAGGAAACACATACACCGACTGGTACACCCAAGGCGTTTACCAGCGCGTCCACAGCTATTGCCTGCGGATCTCTTGACCTGGCGCAATACCTGTCCAGTTTTTTGTTGAGGCGAGACGCCATCATGTCCACCATTGGTCTTTCCCAACGGGTTACCAGCATGTGGAAGACTTCTGGATGAAGTCCCCACTCTCCCGGGTGAAGATCGTGTCTGCTGAGGAAGTCTGCTTCCCAGTTGTCCACTCCCGGGATGAACACTGCTGACAGTGCTATCACATGATTCTCTGCCCAGCGAAGAATCCTTGCAGCTTCTGCCATTGCACTCCTGCTTCTTGTGCCGCCCTGTCTGTTCACATGGGCGACTGCCGTGATGTTGTCCGACTGGATCAACACCGGTTTTCCCTGAAGCAGAGGTTCTGCCTGGCTTAGAGCATTGTATATTGCTCTTAGTTCCAGAATGTTTATGTGAAGAGACGTTTCCAGGCTCGTCCATACTCCCTGGAAGTTTCTTCCTTGTGTGACTGCTCCCCAGCCTCTCAGGCTGGCGTCCGTGGTCACCAGGATCCAATCCTGTATGCTGAATCTGCGGCCCTCCAATAGATGAGCACTCTGCAACCACCACAGAAGAGACACCCTTGTCCTTGGAGACAGGGTTATCCGCAGGTGCATCTGAAGATGCGACCCTGTGCGTGGAATCTGCCGAATGGAATTGCTTCGTAAGAAGCCACCATTTTTCCCAGGACTCTTGTGCATTGATGCACAGACACCTTTCCTGGTTTTAGGAGGTTCCTGACAAGCTCGGATAACTCCTTGGCTTTTTCCTCCGGGAGAAAAACCTTTTTCTGAACCGTGTCCAGAATCATCCCTAGGAACAGCAGACGAGTTGTCGGCATTAACTGGGATTTTGGAATATTCAGAATCCACCCGTGCTGTTTTAGCACTTCTTGAGACAGTGCTAATCCCATCTCTAGCTGTTCTCTGGACCTTGCCCTTATTAGGAGATCGTCCAAGTATGGGATAATTAATATGCCTTTTCTTCGAAGAAGAATCATCATCTCGGCCATTACCTTTGTAAAGACCCGAGGTGCCGTGGACAATCCGAACGGCAGCGTCTGAAACTGATAGTGACAGTTTTGTACAACGAACCTGAGGTACCCCTGGTGTGAGGGGTAAATTGGAACGTGGAGATACGCATCCTTGATGTCCAAGGATACCATAAAGTCCCCCTCTTCCAGGTTCGCTATCACTGCTCTGAGTGACTCCATCTTGAACTTGAACTTCTTTATGTACAGGTTCAAGGACTTCAGATTTAGAATAGGCCTTACCGAGCCATCCGGCTTCGGTACCACAAAAAGAGTGGAATAATACCCCTTCCCTTGTTGTAGAAGAGGTACCTTGACTATCACCTGCTGAGAGTACAGCTTGTGAATGGCTTCCAAAACCGTCTCCCTTTCGGAGGGGGACGTTGGTAAAGCAGACTTCAGGAAACGGCGAGGTGGATCTGTCTCTAATTCCAACCTGTACCCCTGAGATATTATCTGCAGGATCCAGGGATCTACCTGCGAGTGAGCCCACTGCGCGCTGTAATTTTTGAGACGACCGCCCACCGTCCCCGAGTCCGCTTGAGAAGCCCCAGCGTCATGCTGAGGCTTTTGTAGAAGCCGGGGAGGGCTTCTGTTCCTGGGAAGGAGCTGCCTGTTGCTGTCTCTTCCCTCGACCTCTGCCTCGTGGCAGATATGAATAGCCCTTTGCTCTCTTATTTTTAAAGGAACGAAAGGGCTGCGGTTGAAAAGTCGGTGCCTTTTTCTGTTGGGGAGTGACTTGAGGTAGAAAGGTGGATTTCCCGGCTGTAGCCGTGGCCACCAAATCTGATAGACCGACTCCAAATAACTCCTCCCCTTTCTACGGCAAAACTTCCATATGCCGTTTTGAATCCGCATCGCCTGTCCACTGTCGCGTCCATAAAGCTCTTCTGGCCGAAATGGACATAGCACTTACCCGTGATGCCAGTGTGCAGATATCCCTCTGTGCATCACGCATATAAAGAAATGCATCCTTTATTTGTTCTAACGACAGTAAAATATTGTCCCTGTCCAGGGTATCAATATTTTCAATCAGGGACTCTGACCAAACTACCCCAGCACTGCACATCCAGGCAGTCGCTATAGCTGGTCGTAGTATAACACCTGCATGTGTGTATATACTTTTTTGGATATTTTCCATCCTCCTATCTGATGGATCTTTAAGTGCGGCCGTCTCAGGAGAGGGTAACGCCACTTGTTTAGATAAGCGTGTTAGCTCCTTGTCCACCCTAGGAGGTGTTTCCCAGCGCTCCCTAACCTCTGGCGGGAAAGGGTATAATGCCAATAATTTCTTTGAAATTATCAGCTTTTTATCAGGGGCAACCCACGCTTCATCACACACGTCATTTAATTCTTCTGATTCAGGAAAAACTATAGGTAGTTTTTTCACACCCCACATAATACCCTGTTTAGTGGTACCTGTAGTATCAGCTAAATGTAACGCCTCCTTCATTGCCAAAATCATATAACGTGTGGCCCTACTGGAAAATACGGTTGATTCGTCACCGTCACCACTGGAATCAGTGCCTGTGTCTGGGTCTGTGTCGACCGACTGAGGCAAAGGGCGTTTCACAGCCCCTGACGGTGTTTGAGGCGCCTGGACAGGCACTAATTGATTGTCCGGCCGCCTCATGTCGTCAAACGACTGCTTAAGCGAGTTGACGCTATCCCGTAATTCCACAAATAAAGGCATCCATTCTGGTGTCGACCCCCTAGGAGGTGACATCCCCATATTTGGCAATTGCTCCGCCTCCACACCAATATCGTCCTCATACATGTTGACACACACGTACCGACACACAGCAGACACACAGGGAATGCTCTACACGAAGACAGGACCCACTAGCCCTTTGGGGAGACAGAGGGAGAGTCTGCCAGCACACACCAAAAAAAGCGCTATAGATGACAGGGATAGCCTTATAATAAGTGCTCCCTTATAGCTGCTTTATATATATCAAAGTATTGCCATTAAATTTGCCCCCCCTCTCTGTTTTACCCTGTTTCTGTAGTGCAGTGCAGGGGAGAGACCTGGGAGCCGTCCTGACCAGCGGAGCTGTGAGAGGAAATGGCGCCGTGTGCTGAGGAGATAGGCCCCGCCCCTTTTCCGGCGGGCTCGTCTCCCGCTATTTTGTGAATCCAGGCAGGGGTTAAATATCTCCATATAGCCTCTGGGGGCTATATGTGAGGTATTTTTAGCCTTTTAATAGGTTTTCATTTGCCTCCCAGGGCGCCCCCCCCCAGCGCCCTGCACCCTCAGTGACTGCGTGTGAAGTGTGCTGAGAGGAAAATGGCGCACAGCTGCAGTGCTGTGCGCTACCTTTAGAAGACTGCAGGAGTCTTCAGCCGCCGATTCTGGACCTCTTCTTACTTCAGCATCTGCAAGGGGGCCGGCGGCGCGGCTCCGGTGACCATCCAGGCTGTACCTGTGATCGTTCCTCTGGAGCGGATGTCCAGTAGCCAAGAAGCCAATCCATCCTGCACGCAGGTGAGTTCACTTCTTCTCCCCTCTGTCCCTCGTTGCAGTGATCCTGTTGCCAGCAGGAATCACTGTAAAATAAAAAACCTAAGCTAAACTTTCTCTAAGCAGCTCTTTATGAGAGCCACCTAGAATTGCACCCTTCTCGGCCGGGCACAAAAATCTAACTGGAGTCTGGAGGAGGGTCATAGGGGGAGGAGCCAGTGCACACCACCTGATCTGGAAAAGCTTTACTTTTTGTGCCCTGTCTCCTGCGGAGCCGCTATTCCCCATGGTCCTTTCAGGAACCCCAGCATCCACTAGGACGATAGAGAAAAAACGTTTTCCAAGTGAGAAACTTAATCCCCATTTGTTGTAAGGGTTCAAAATATGAAAACTGTAAGAAATCTGAACCCAGGTTCAAGTCGCATGGCGATGTAGGTGGGATAAATGGAGGCTGCACTCTGATGACACCTTGTAGAAAGGTGTGTACCGACGCAATAGAGTCAAACGTCTTTGAAAATAAATTGACCACACAGATACCTGCACCCTCAGTGTAGATAAACGCAGTTGTCCATCCCACCCCGTCTGTAAAAGAACAGAATACGGGTAACTTGAAAGATGATGTCGGAAACTTCCGAGCTTCACACCCACCTATATAGGCACACCAAATTTTGTAATAATGAGCTGCCGTAAGCGGCTTTCTAGCTCGTAACATGGTTGGTATAACCGATACTGTAATGCCCTATGTCTTTTCTTAAGAGGGCGGTCTGAACCACCACCCCGTCAACCGCAGCCGCGGTACATAGGTAAATAGGGGTAAAAGAACGGTCCCTGTTGTAACAGGTTGGACGTATTATGAGCGGGCAAAGATCGTGTGCGAGTATTCCTTGGAGATTCGAGAAGCAAGCTCTCCGAAACCCATGAGATATCACTAGTATGACTGTGACGAACTGTCTTATGATCCGTTTTAGCAACGGAGAGAGCAGCGGAAAACGGTGGAGCCAGATACACGAGGCTGTATGACCACACGAATGTGAGAGCCTCCACCGCCACTGCCCTTGTGATCTGTCGTTCTGTACACATTCTGAGCAATTGTAATTGTGGCGAGATGCCATCATGTACACCTGAGGGTAACCCCACCTGTGGACCCACATGTGAAACACCTCTGGATTTAATGCCCAGTTTTCTGGATGAAAATCCCGACGGGTGAGATCATCTGTCTAACAGATGCCACTCCCGGAATGAACCCCGTCGACAACATCACCTAATGGTGTTCTGGGCAATTGAGGATTCGAGCTACCTCCCGCATTGCCATGCGGCTTCTCGGTCCTCCCTGGTCGGTGTATGCAACTCCCGTTGCGTTGTCTGACTGCACTTGGACAGACTGAAAGCGAAGCATGTAGTGCATTGTAAATTGCACGGAGTTCCAGGACATTTATAGACAGCAATCTGTCGTGATCCGTCTTAGAAACCCTGTCGCTGACCTTTTTAAACTACAACTCCCCAACCTCTGAGACTCTCGCCCAGAGTAGAGACACCCTCGCCCCCCTGTGGGAAACGCGAGTGAAACCCGGCGAACTAAAGCGCTTTGAAAACACATCATTGTTCCTAATAGGCGAATACACCAATGTACCGCTAGTGTGCGTGGCTTTTGCACTAATTGTACTAGATGGTATATTTGTTCTTTCTGGTGTAGTAGGTAAATATCTTTTATTTACCGTATTTATAATCATACCTAGGAATTGAAGTCGTTCAGACGGAATTAGATGCGATTGTTTTTGAACTTGACCTGCCACCGTGGTGTACGTTAGTAGCGCAAGTAAGAGGAACCTCTGTTGAGACAGAGTTCTTATGAGCAGATCGTCTAAGTATGGAACGATTGTCACCGCCAGGGCTCTGAGATGAGCTATCATCACCAACATCACTTTGGTGAATACCCGAGGCGTTGACAAGAGGCCAAACGGTAGAACCTGAAATGGTTAATGGTTGTGGCGTATTGCAAAACGCAAGAACCTGTGATGCGGTGACCAAACCGGAATGGGTAAATACGCATTGTGAAGATCAAGCGCAATCATGCAATCTTGTGGCTCCAAATATGCAAATACTAACCGCAGAAAATCCATTTTCAAACTGTAATAAGTGACTTGCTGATTGAGACTGCGACGGAGCCCTCCGGCTTCGTTACCCCAAACAGAGGGGAATAAGTAACCCTGACTCTGTTGGTGTACCAGGCCTGGAAATAAAAACAGCTGAAACCAGCAGAGACTGAATGGCAACCTGCCAAAACGCCTAATTTCGTCCGACAGAGGCAGTCTTGTCTTTTAAACTGTAAATAGCGGATACATCCATGAGTGGATGTCTGGAAACCCGGCCAATGTAACGTGTAAAGGCGCGCTTCCACAATTGGAAAATCGAAATGGCCTAAGAGGCCGTCAAGCCACTGGCTTGTTGACTTTAGCACCCTGGCGTTACAAGTCGTGACTGTTTTTGTACCACAGCCTTGAAAAGACTGAAGTCTAAAGGGATTAAACGTCGGACCAAAGTATTTCCGTTTTGATACCGGAGGCGGCAATGGCCTGAATATCAAATTTAGGACCAAACAACTTCTGGCCTTGTTGTGCTGAAACTAGCGGCGATGAAAAGCGAGAATCGAGGTAACAGGCGTCAGCAGAAGCTTCACAGAGATACTCTGCAGCTTCTCATTAACAGTGATCGTCATTGTTTCCATACATAGAGCGTCTAGTGACCCAAATGTATCTTGGGTCTTTATAATGTTTGTCACAGACGAATTCACCAATGGCGGATTGTCCCATTTAGATGTGGAAACGGGTAAATAGAGTTAAATGTTAGTCAGATATTCTAAATAATAACTCATTGAAGATCTGTTGTTTATTAAATTCGACAGATTAGATGTTAGAGTCTACTTAGTCTCTGTAGAAATTGAGACACTGACTCACTGGTTATTAGCAATGTATGGTTGTCAAAACCCCGCACTATCTGACTGCTGGTCTAATGTACCCTTCTCACTCGTAGGTATCGCTGTGAGGTTTGACATATAATTGTCAGACTGCATTAAATTATAAGACCAGTTAAATTTACACCCTGGTACCCAAAGGGAAATTGGACCCTTGGAAAGACTGAGACTCCTTCGTTAGAGCTGGCGGAGTAACTTCCGAGACTCCGATCTTACCGCTCCTGTCGAGCGGAGTTAATTTGAATTGCCAATGCTTAACATAGGATCTGGGACTGACCCGGCTTCCGGAGTGGAAACCTACAAACCAACTGAATCTGTGGTAGATTTATGTACAGACATTGTAGTAAACCTTATATTTAGTCTGTGTTGGAGCCCTACCCCTTATACAGACAGACACCACAATAGCCAACGGACAGACACTTGCACGACGCAGTAAAATGTTTACTTAAGGTGCGTAATATTATATATATATACCGCTGACGGTTGTGGCGGGCGGCGCGATGGCGGGGGGACGGAGCGCCTGGCGGGAGGACGGAGCGCCTGGCGGGAGGACGGAGCGCCTGGCAGGGGGACGGAGCGCCTGGCAGGGGGACGGAGCGCCTGGCAGGGGGACGGAGCGCCTGGCAGGGGGACGGAGCGTGGGGCGTCGGAGCGGCAGACGGGGCACTGGAGCGGCTGGGGCGGCTATCACGGTAGTGAGCGGTCGGCTTTACCCACGGACCCCACACAGCGGGGCGGCAGCCTGCGCTGACCGCCCCGTTTCCCCAGCATACCTTTTGTAGGAAGGTCTGCGACGCTTTCCGGTCATGGCTGCGACGGGCTTCTATCTGTAAGCTCCGTCCAGCTCCTCAGATCATGGCTGCGACGGGGCTTCTATGTGTAAGCTCCGTCCAGCTGTTGCAGGAGACAGTGGGCTGCCTGTGGCTGTGAGGGTGCTCTTTGTGAGGACCGACACGCCATGCGCTGCCTTGCAGCGGCACCATCCCGGACCCATGTTTTTCCAGAAACTGGGAAGGGATGTGCTAAGTGTAAAAATGAAAAATGAAAAATTAATAAAATCTTCCACCAAGTGTGGGAAGTCCCCACAAGCCTTGTTATTGCTGTGAGCACGGAAAAAACACTGAGGTCGTACACTGAGGTACTCTGGGATATGGAGGGGTGGAGAGTTCTAAATTTAAATATTCAGTGCCTTTGTTTCTGCTAAGCCGTCCATATCCCAAGAGTACTCCAGTGACCCCTAGTGGATGAAAAAGAAACAGGAGACACACACCTTGAGAGTAAAACTTTATTGCACACCTGCCGACACACACATACTTACCTATGTTGACCCGCCGACTGCCACGTCTCCTGATCCGACGATCCGGGGTACCTGTGAATCAAATTATACTCCCCTCAATCCAGTGTCCGGATATAAATCCTCGTACTTGGCAAAACAAATAAACGCACACCCGTACCAGCGGACTGAAAGGGGTCCCATGTTTTCACATGGGACCCCTTTCCCCGAATGCCGGGACACCACGTGACTCCTGTCACAGAGGTCCCTTCAGCCAATCAGGAAGCGCTACTTCGTTGCTCTCACCTGATTGGCTGTATGCGCGTGTGACCTCAGACAGCGCATCGCAAAGCCTCTCCATTACTTTCAATGGTGGGAACTTTGCCGTCAGCGGTGGGGTTACCCGCGGTCAGCCGCTGACCTCACCGCTAACCGCAAAGTTCCCACCATTGAGTATAATGGAGAGGCTTTGCGAAGCGCTGTCCGACAGCTCAGACGTGCAGCCAATCAGCAGAGTGCCAGGACGTTGTCCCTTCAGCCAATCAGCGAGCGCAACGTCCTGGCACTCTGCTGATTGGCTGCACGTCTGAGCTGTCAGACAGCGCTTCGCAAAGCCTCTCCATTATACTCAATGGTGGGAACTTTGCGGTTAGCGGTGAGGTCACCCGCGGTCAGCGGCTTACCACGGGTAACCCCACCGCTGACGGCAAAGTTCCCACCATTGAAAGTAATGGAGAGGCTTTGCGATGCGCTGTCTGAGGTCACACGCGCATACAGCCAATCAGGTGAGTGCAACGAAGTAGCGCTTCCTGATTGGCTGAAGGGACCTCGGTGACAGGAGTCACGTGGTGTCCCGGCATTCGGGGAAAGGGGTCCCATGTGAAAACATGGGACCCCTTTCAGTCCGCTGGTACGGGTGTGCGTTTATTTGTTTTGCCAAGTACGATGATTTATATCCGGACACTGGATTGAGGGGAGTATAATTTGATTCACAGGTACCCCGGATCGTCGGATCAGGAGACGTGGCAGTCGGCGGGTCAACATAGGTAAGTATGTGTGTGTCGGCAGGTGTGCAATAAAGTTTTACTCTCAAGGTGTGTGTCTCCTGTTTTTATTTGGGTATTTTTTTTCCAGTAGTACTACTACAGGTACCAGCGGGCCCGTTTTTCTCCCGCATGCTGGTACTTGTGGTTCTCCAAGTACCAGCTTGCGGGGGAGGCTTGCTGGGACTTGTAGTACTACTGGAAAAAACAATATTCTTTACATTTTCTCAAGGCTATCAGCCTCCCATCGGCAGCCCTTGGATGGGGGGGGGGGGGGGGGGGGGGGGGACAGCCTCGGGCTTCACCCCTGGCCCTTGGGTGGCTGGGAGGGGGGACCCCTTGATTGAAGGGGTCCCCACTCCCCCAGGGTATCCCGGCCAGGGGTGACTAGTTGGATATTTAATGCCACGGCCGCAGGGCGCTGTATAAAAGTGACCCCCGGCTGTGGCATTATCTGTCCAGCTAGTGGAGCCCGATGCTGGTGTAAAAAATACGGGGGACCCCTACTCTTTTTGTCCCCCGTATTTTTTGCACCAGCACCAGGCGCAGAGCCCGGTGCTGGTTTTAAAAATACGGGGGATCCCCTGTCCATTTTTCCCCCGGATTTTTAGAACCAGGACCGGCTCGAAGAGCCAGAGGCTGGTTATGCTTTGGAGGGGGGACCCCACGCCATTTTTTTTCCGGGATTTTACCATTCCATCTAAAAAATATATATATATATATATATATAGTGTGGCGGATTGAAAATGACGAATTTACTGTCTAAAAGCACTATTGTCGAATTTCCAAACTTCAATTGAATATACTTTTGTCGAATTGCCGCATTTGTACCATTGCAGAAAAGTCGAATTTGACAAATGTTGAATTTCAAAAAGTCGAATTTTGACGGAAAGTACTGAATTGCATTGTCGATTTTTTTATTTTTGGAGAAAAAGTCCCGTTTTTCGACAATTTCTGGAATTCGACCGCAATTGTATATACCCCGAAGTATCTGCACTCTTCATCTGCCTACCTCTCCCTTTGACTCTATACCAGGCATTCCCAACCACGGTCCTCAAGGCACATCAACAGTGCAGGTTTTAGCGATATCCAGGCTGCAGCACAGACTGTTAAATCAAAATAACGGAGCTACTAATTAAGTCACCTGTGCTGAAGCCTGGATATCACTAAAACCTGCACTGTTGGTGTGCCTTGAGGACCGTGGTTGGGAATGCCTGCTCTATACCCTCACAAATTAGTAAAGCTCTGTCTGCTGTGCTCATCCCAACCTTAACTAAAATCTGTAATCTCTCTCTGTCTACTGGTATCTTTTTTTTTCTCTGTACAAGCATGCAGTTATTACCCATTCTGAAAAAACAAAACTCTGACCCTAACTCTCTCTCAGACTACCGTCCCATCTCTCAGCTCCCATGCCCCTCCAAGCTACTTGAGAGACTTGCCTACACTCGCCTCATACACTTTCTTAACTCACACAGCCTACTGGACCCACTTCAGTCAGGATTTCGTGGCCAACACTCCACAGAGACAGCACCGACTAAGGTAGTGAATGATTTGGTCACTGCTGAATCTAAAGGCCACTACTCACTACTTATTCTCCTTGATCTCTCTGCTGCTTTTGACACTGTTGACCACTCTCTTCTCATACAAACACTACAATCCCTAGGTATTCAGGACACAGCCTTTCTTGGTTCTCATCCTACCTATCTAATCGCTTCTTCAGTGTTCGTTTCTCCGATTCCTACTCCTCTTCGCTACCTCTCTCAGTTGGAGTACCGCAAGACTAAGTCTTAGGTCCTCTGCTTTTCTCTATCTATACCACATCTCTTGGCAAACTAATCAACTCTTTTGGATTTCAGTACCATCTGTATGCGGATGATACTCAAATCTACCTATCCTCCCCAGATTTGTCACCTTCTGTATTGGGCCTTGTCACTGAATGCCTTTCTGCCATTTCATCTTGGATGACATCTCGCCACCTCAAACTTAATATTTCCGAAACAGAATTAATTATATTTCCACCGGCCAATAGTAGTTACCAACCTGATATCTCTAGCACTGTTGAGAACTCAGCAATCATCCCTACCCCACAAGCTCGCTGACTAGGTGTCATTCTTGACTCCTAACTGTCCTTTGTTCCTCACATTCACTCTGTCTTAAGATCATGTTACATACATCTAAAAAACATATCCAGAATACATCCATATCTTACAAGACACTGCTAAAACTCTAATCCAAGCTCTCATTATCTCCCGCATTGATTATTGTAATAGTCTCCCGACCGCTCTTCCCAAACATAGGCTCTCACCACTACAATACATTTTTGAATGCAGCTGCAAGACTAATCTTCCTTGCTAGACGTTCATCGTCTGCAAATCCGTTCTGACAGTCCCTCCATTGGTTACTGGTATTCTACCGTATTAAATATAAAATACTTTTACTGACATACAAGGCTATTAACCAAACAAAATATCTCCCTACCAGACCTCTCCGCTCTGCACATCTGCGTCTCTCATCCACACGCATCACTTGTTCACACTCAAAATTACAGGACTTCATTCGGGCTTCACCCACTCTGTGGAATGCCCTCCCACGCACAATAAGACTCGCCTCTAGTCTCCAAACCTTTAACCGTTCCCTGAAAACTCACCTATTCAGACAAGCCTATCAAATTCCAGACCCATCCACATAACCTTCAATGCTTCCCTATCCTGTTACATCATCTCTGTACAGTACACATAACATCACATATCTTGTCTTTCTATACTCACACCCTCCTGACTTTGCCAACATTGCGGGGTGATCATATCATACAACCCATTAAGAACCTAGCAATCTGATGGACCATTATGCAATAGGTAGCATCTATCCTTGTGTATCAATGCCTATTTCCCTATAGATTGTAAGCTTGCGAGCAGGGCCTTCTTACCTATATGTCGGTCTGTTTTTACCCAGTTTTGTTCTATTACTGTTCTAATTGTAAAGTGCAACGGAATATGCGGCGCTATATAAGAAACTGTTAATAAATAAAAGTCCCCTTAAGTCTTACCTTACCATGCAGACCTCCTGAATATATATATATATATATATATATATATATATATATATATATATATATATATATATATATATATACACACACATACAAAATAACTGAACTCATACTATACCTCATGGGCCCTACATACTGGGCGATATTACTGAAAGATATGAACAATCTCGTTCATTAATGAATGAGATACTGTTCATATCTTTCAGTGTGGAGGCAGCAACGATGAACGATGCGCGGCCCTGCGCTCGTTCATCATTGGTGTCCTGTCGCTTGTGCATGCAGGCCAATATGGACGATCTCGATCATATTTGCATGCACTGCTATGGAGCCGGGTGACGGGGGGGTGAAGAAACGTCACTTCCCCCCGCGCCGCTCATCTGCCGTATCGGCGGTCACGCACAGTGTAGGGCCCATAAGTGTGCCTTATAATATATAGCCCATCACAGGCATACAGCAAGTAAAGGCAGGTCCAAACACCTGTCACATCTTGTGAATTTATACATAAAAAAAAAATTATAACAGTAGGTTACACACTTGTAAAGGGGGCGTATTTATTCAGAAATACCCTTTACCACTCATGATGATGAAGTAGTAGTAGTAGTAGTAGTAGTGGTGAGATGATGGAGGTACAATGGGCCTAAGGGAAGGGGCATCAGCCGTGGAGTGTATGAGCGGTGAGGCTGGAGAACAGGAGGCAGTGATGGGGTAATTCAGGGAGGGGCAGTAGAAGTATAAAGTGGACAGTAAAGCGTATATATGGATATAATGTAAATAAGGTAATTGGAGGCTGAAGTGCACAGCAGTGAGGTAGCTGGTGGGCAGGCAGTGTGGTCTCTGACAGAAGGCACAGTAATGTAAGGTAGGAGGTGGCCCGGTCACCGTGATATGCCCGGCGCACACCGAACAGAGGTCAGGCTGGATTAGCCGGCCGCTCCCGCACTGCCCCAGGGCTCGGCGCCGCTGGTTGCGCAGTGGGATTAGTGTCGGTCACAGATCACTCTCCGCCCAGCCGCTGCCAGGCTCGGGCCCAGCACAACGCCGACAGGCCTCCGCCGCCCTCATCCCTCCCTCCCCCCGGCGTGCTGCCGTTGCGCAGTCGGAAATAGCACTCACCTGTCGGAGAAGAAGCGCTGCCGGTTACTGCGGAGGAAGCCGCCGCCTCAGACTCAGACCATCCAGGCGGTGACGGGTAACGTCTCTCGGCCCCGGACAGACGGACTCGTCATTCCCCTTCCCCACCCCCACGGGGGACTGCGGAGGGAGCAGAGCTGTCCGGCAGCGGTGACGGAGAGGGATGTATGAATGAGATCTGTCACTGGGCAGAGGAGGAGGAGCGGGGCCGGGCGGCCGGCGACGGCAGCGGCGGGCGGGGGACAGTCAACCTGGGACTAAGCTCGCGACACCCCCCTCTCTCTCGCTCTCTCACGCTCTCTCACGCGCGCTACCGTTGATGATTGACTCCAGAGCGCGCTCCGTGTGCGAGCATCTCTGGTGCCGGGGAGCGCGCGCACGATGCTGCGTCACCAGCCTCTTCCCGCCCAGTCCTTCTGCATGCACGGCTTGCAGCAGCAGAGGTCCCGGATGTTTGGAGGATGAGGCGAGTTACGTCATCCTGCAAATGGTGGCCGGGCACAGTGTTATAATAATCATCGACGTCAGTGTACTGGCTGGTCTGTACTAGCAAGTGCTGCGGTGCACCAGATCACATAGTAATGCATAATGCAAAAGGTTCCTGGATAGTAAACTGTGACAGCTGCTGTGCGATGTGACAGTGCCAGCCTGAACGTCAACCGCTTAAGATGGCCATCCACTTATACAACCTCTCTAAGGGATAAGTCGCACAAGATTTCACTTGAACTGCCCGGCAGCTTCTCGGGCGGCAAGTATGCCGTTGTTTTGCATACGGTGTATCGTATGCGATTCCAGCCATGGCAGCGGCCGGGATCCGATATATCTATAGTGCAGTACTTCCGATTTAGGGACTCTGATCTGCGCATCGGATCGGAGGTAAAGCACATGCGATTTGCCAGTTTTATCAGCCCGAAACGTAGGAATCGGATGAAATCTGGTAAAATCGCACTAGTGTATGGGCACCTTTACACTAGTACTGATTGTAAGGTTTCCTTCATACTTATATGAGCAGAGCTGTCCCTAACTAGAGTGGACATCAAATTGCGATGGTTTGTAACCAATGTTTCTCTATCGTCCTAAGTGGATGCTGGGGTTCCTGAAAGGACCATGGGGGGGGTAGCGGCTCCGCAGGAGACAGGGCACAAAAAAGTAAAGCTTTACTAGGTCAGGTGGTGTGCACTGGCTCCTCCCCCCATGACCCTCCTCCAGACTCCAGTTAGATTTTGTGCCCGAACGAGAAGGGTGCAATCTAGGTGGCTCTCCTAAAGAGCTGCTTAGAGAAAGTTTAGTTTAGGTTTTTTTTTCTTTACAGTGAGTCCTGCTGGCAACAGGATCACTGCAACGTGGGACTTAGGGGGAAAGTAGTAAACTCACCTGCATGCAGAGTGGATTTGCTGCTTGGCTACTGGACACCATTAGCTCCAGAGGGATCGAACACAGGCCCAGCCGTGGAGTCCGGTCCCGGAGCCGCGCCGCCGACCCCCTTGCAGATGCTGAAGCGTGAAGAGGTCCGGAAACCGGCGGCTGAAGACTCCTCAGTCTTCATAAGGTAGCGCACAGCACTGCAGCTGTGCGCCATTTTCCTCTCAGCACACTTCACTGGGCAGTCACTGAGGGTGCAGAGCGCTGGGGGGGGGCGCTCTGAGAGGCAAATATAAACCTTATACAAGGCTAAAAATACCTCACATATAGCCCATAGGGGCTATATGGAGATATTTAACCCCTGCCTGACTGGAAAAATAGCGGGAGAAGAACCCGCCGAAAAAGGGGCGGGGCCTATCTCCTCAGCACACGGCGCCATTTTCTGTCACAGCTCCGCTGGTCAGAACGGCTCCCAGGTCTCTCCCCTGCACTGCACTACAGAAACAGGGTAAAACAGAGAGGGGGGGCACATTAATGGCTATATATATATATATTAAAGCAGCTATAAGGGAGCACTTAATATAAGGATATCCCTTGTATATATAGCGCTTTGTGGTGTGTGCTGGCAGACTCTCCCTCTGTCTCCCCAAAAGGGCTAGTGGGTCCTGTCTTCATTAGAGCATTCCCTGTGAGTTTGCGGTGTGTGTCGGTACGTGGTGTCGACATGTATGAGGACGATATTGGTGTGGAGGCGGAGCAATTGCCAAATATGCAGATGTCACCCCCCAGGGGGTCGACACCAGAATGGATGCCTTTATTTGTGGAATTACGTGATGGTTTATCTTCCCTTAAACAGTCAGTTGAGGACATGAGGCGGCCGGACAATCAATTAATGCCTGTCCAGGCGCCTCAAACACCGTCAGGGGCTGTAAAACGCCCTTTGCCTCAGTCGGTCGACACAGACCCAGACACGGGCACTGATTCCAGTGACGACGGTAGAAATTCAAACGTATTTTCCAGTAGGGCCACACGTTATATGATTTTGGCAATGAAGGAGACGTTACATTTAGCTGATACTACAGATACCGTAAAACAGGGTATTATGTATGGTGTGAAAAAACTACAAACAGTTTTTCCTGAATCAGAAGAATTAAATGACGTGTGTGATGAAGCGTGGGTTGCTCCTGATAAAAAGTTGATAATTTCAAAAAAGTTATTGGCATTATACCCTTTCCCGCCAGAGGTTAGGGCGCGCTGGGAAACACCCCCTAAGGTGGACAAGGCGCTCACACGCTTATCCAAACAAGTGGCGTTACCCTCTCCTGAGACGGCCGCACTTAAGGATCCATCAGATAGAAAGATGGAAGTTATTCAAAAGAATATATACACACATGCAGGTGTTATACTACGACCAGCTATAGCAACTGCCTGGATGTGCAGTGCTGGAGTAGTTTGGTCAGAATCCCTGATTGAAAATATTGATACCCTAGATAGGGACAATGTTTTACTGTCGTTAGAACAAATAAAGGATGCATTTATCTATATGCGTGATGCACAGAGGGATATTTGCACACTGGCATCTCGGGTGAGTGCTATGTCCATTTCAGCCAGAAGAGCCTTATGGACACGACAGTGGACAGGCGATGCGGATTCAAAACGTCACATGGAGGTTTTGCCGTATAAAGGGGAGGAGTTATTTGGAGTTGGTCTATCAGACTTGGTGGCCACGGCTACTGCCGGGAAATCCACTTTTTTACCTCAAGTCACTCCCCAACAGAGAAAGGCACCGACCTTTCAACCGCAGCCTTTTCGCTCCTACAAAAATAAGAGAGCAAAGGGCTTGTCGTACCTGCCACGAGGCAGAGGAAGAGGGAAGAGACACCAACAGGCAGCTCCTTCCCAGGAACAGAAGCCCTCCCCGGCTCCTGCAAAAACCTCAGCATGACGCTGGGGCCTCTCAAGCGGACTCGGGGACAGTGGGGGGCCGTCTCAAAAATTACAGCGCGCAGTGGGCTCACTCGCAGGTAGACCCCTGGATCCTGCAGATAATATCTCAGGGGTACAGGTTGGAATTAGAGACGGATCCTCCTCATCGTTTCCTGAAGTCTGCCTTACCAACCGTCTCTTCCGAAAGGGAGAGGGTGTTGGAAGCCATTCACAAGCTGTACGCTCAGCAGGTGATAGTCAAAGTACCCCTATTACAACAAGGAAAGGGGTATTATTCCACTCTATTTGTGGTACCGAAGCCGGATGGCTCGGTAAGGCCTATTCTAAATCTGAAGTCCTTGAACCTCTACATAAAAAAGTTCAAGTTCAAGATGGAGTCACTCAGAGCAGTGATAGCGAACCTGGAAGAAGGGGACTTTATGGTATCCTTGGACATCAAGGATGCGTATCTACACGTTCCGATTTACCCCGCACACCAGGGGTACCTCAGGTTCATTGTTCAAAACTGTCACTATCAGTTTCAGACGCTGCCGTTCGGATTGTCCACGGCGCCTCGGGTCTTTACCAAGGTAATGGCCGAGATGATGATTCTTCTTCGAAGAAAAGGCGTATTAGTTATCCCATACTTGGACGATCTCCTAATAAGGGCAAGGTCCAGAGAACAGCTGGAGACAGCTTTAGCACTATCTCAAGAGGTGCTAAGACAACACGGGTGGATTCTGAATATTCCAAAATCCCATTTAATCCCGACAACTCGTCTGCTGTTCCTAGGAATGATTCTGGACACGGTTCAGAAAAAGGTTTTCCGTCCAGAGGAAAAAGCCAAGGAGTTATCCGATCTGGTCAGGAACCTCCTAAAACCAGGAAAAGTGTCAGTACATCAATGCACAAGAGTCCTGGGAAAAATGGTGGCTTCTTACGAAGCAATTCCATTCGGCAGATTCCATGCAAGAATATTCCAAAGGGATCTGTTGGACAAATGGTCAGGGTCGCATCTGCAGATGCACCTGCGAATAACCCTGTCACCAAAGACAAGGGTGTCACTTCTGTGGTGGTTGCAGAAGGCTCACCTATTAGAAGGCCGCAGATTCGGCATTCAGGATTGGATCCTGGTGACCACGGACGCCAGCCTGAGAGGCTGGGGAGCAGTCACACAAGGAAGAAACTTCCAGGGAGTATGGACGAGTCTGGAAAAGTCTCTTCACATAAACATTCTGGAACTAAGAGCAATCTACAATGCTCTAAGCCAGGCGGAACTTCTCCTGCAAGGAAAGCCGGTGTTGATTCAGTCGGACAACATCACGGCGGTCGCCCATGTAAACAGGCAGGGCGGCACAAGAAGCAGGAGTGCAATGGCAGAAGCTGCCAAGATTCTTCGCTGGGCGGAGAATCACGTGATAGCACTGTCAGCAGTGTTCATCCCGGGCGTGGACAACTGGGAAGCAGACTTCCTCAGCAGACACGATCTTCATCCGGGAGAGTGGGGTCTACATCCAGAAGTCTTCAACATGTTAATAGACCGTTGGGAAAGACCAATTGTAGACATGATGGCGTCTCGCCTCAACAAGAAACTGGACAAATATTGCGCCAGGTCAAGAGATCCACAGGCAATAGCTGTGGACGCACTGGTAACTCCTTGGGTGTACCAGTCAGTGTATGTGTTTCCTCCTCTGCCGCTCATACCAAAGGTATTGAAGATCATACGGCAAAGAAGAGTAAGAACAATACTAGTGGTTCCGGATTGGCCGAGAAGGACTTGGTATCCGGAACTTCAAGAGATGCTCACGGACGAACCGTGGCCTCTACCTCTGAGAAGGGACCTGCTACAGCAGGGTCCCTGTCTTTTTCAAGACTTACCGCGGCTGCGTTTGACGGCATGGCGGTTGAACGCCAGATCCTAAAAGGGAAAGGCATTCCAGAAGAAGTCATTCCTACCTTGATTAAGGCACGGAAGGAAGTCACCGTGAAACATTATCACCGCATTTGGCGAAAATATGTAGCGTGGTGCGAGGATCGGAGGGTTCCGACGGAGGAATTCCAACTGGGTCGTTTCCTACATTTCCTGCAATCAGGATTATCTATGGGTCTCAAATTGGGATCCATTAAGGTTCAAATTTCGGCCCTGTCAATATTCTTCCAAAAAGAATTGGCCTCTGTCCCTGAGGTCCAGACTTTTGTCAAGGGAGTACTGCATATACAGCCTCCTGTGGTGCCTCCGGTGGCACCGTGGGATCTAAATGTAGTTTTAGATTTCCTCAAATCCCATTGGTTTGAACCATTGAAAAAGGTGGATTTGAAATATCTCACATTGAAAGTGACTATGTTACTAGCCCTGGCCTCTGCCAGGAGAGTATCTGAATTGGCGGCTTTATCTTATAAAAGTCCTTATCTAATCTTCCATTCGGATAGGGCAGAACTGCGGACTCGTCCGCATTTTCTCCCTAAAGTGGTATCAGCATTTCATCTGAACCAACCTATTGTGGTGCCTGCGGCCACTAGCGACTTGGAGGACTCCAAGTTGTTGGACGTTGTCAGAGCCTTAAAAATATACATTGCAAGGACGGCTGGAGTCAGAAAATCTGACTCGCTGTTTATATTGTATGCACCCAACAAGTTGGGCGCACCTGCTTCAAAGCAGTCGATTGCTCGTTGGATTTGTAACACAATTCAACTTGCACATTCTGTGGCAGGCCTGCCACAGCCTAAAACTGTAAAAGCCCACTCCACAAGGAAGGTGGGCTCATCTTGGGCGGCTGCCCGAGGGGTCTCGGCATTACAACTCTGCCGAGCAGCTACGTGGTCGGGGGAGAACACGTTTGTAAAATTTTACAAATTTGATACCCTGGCAAAGGAGGACCTGGAGTTCTCTCATTCGGTGCTGCAGAGTCATCCGCACTCTCCCGCCCGTTTGGGAGCTTTGGTATAATCCCCATGGTCCTTTCAGGAACCCCAGCATCCACTTAGGACGATAGAGAAAATAAGAATTTACTTACCGATAATTCTATTTCTCGGAGTCCGTAGTGGATGCTGGGCGCCCATCCCAAGTGCGGATTATCTGCAATACTTGTACATAGTTATTGTTAACTAATTCGGGTTATTGTTAAGGAGCCATCTTTAAGAGGCCCTTTCTGTTGTCATACTGTTAACTGGGTTTAGATCACAAGTTGTACGGTGTGATTGGTGTGGCTGGTATGAGTCTTACCCGGGATTCAAAATGCCTCCCTTATTGTGTATGCTCGTCCGGGCACAGTACCTAACTGGAGTCTGGAGGAGGGTCATGGGGGGAGGAGCCAGTGCACACCACCTGACCTAGTAAAGCTTTACTTTTTTGTGCCCTGTCTCCTGCGGAGCCGCTACCCCCCCCATGGTCCTTTCAGGAACCCCAGCATCCACTACGGACTCCGAGAAATAGAATTATCGGTAAGTAAATTCTTATTTTTTGTTGCGATGATAATGTTTTTTACCATTCAATGGTGGCATTCCTGTTTGTCACCATCAAATGAAATGATTGGATGGTGTTCTGATGGTTAGATTTTATTAAATGCTGAGAATTGTGCTGCCCCTGCTCCTGCCTGGCTGCTAGTCTATGCCCCAGTGGGGCACCTTGGTGACCGTTTGGAGGCTGTTTCTGTGCTTCAGATACAACCTGCTCAATCCCTCCCCTCTCCCAGGCTGCTGCTAGGCAAGAGCAGATTGCTAGCTCTGATTGGTTCTCACATTCTCAGGGAGCCAATTAGAGGATGCAGATTGCAATGAAGAGCCTGGCTGTATCACTCAGGGTTTTTCCCTGTGGCCATGGCGTCAGTCAGGGCCCTGGCCACGGTAGCTGCAGCTACGCCATCTCCCCTAATGACAGGCCGACTCCATTCTAGGTCCCATGCTCAGTCCAGCCCCTAGCCTGCCCTCAGTTCTATCCTCATTTGCCCATTCAGCAAGATGTTGCGCGTGCACGA
This sequence comes from Pseudophryne corroboree, assembly GCF_028390025.1. Taxonomy (NCBI): domain Eukaryota; kingdom Metazoa; phylum Chordata; class Amphibia; order Anura; family Myobatrachidae; genus Pseudophryne; species Pseudophryne corroboree. The sequence continues at coordinate 88,266,534 of NC_086455.1, forward strand.
ATTAGGAAAATTGATCAGCTTGCCTGAAGAGGTGAGTTCTCAGAGAACACTTGAAGGTTTCTCCCTTAGTCACGTAATGCCACCCTGTAGTGTCCATTATTCATGTTACGCTACACAGTAGTACACCCCCAGTATTCCGCACCACGCCTCCCCGTCAAACTGTGTGCAACTGTACATAGAAGAATTGATGCTGTTTTGAGGGCAGAGTGGTTACACCAAATATTCATGTGATTTATACCCATTTCTCTGACGTCCTAGTGGATGCTGGGAACTCCGAAAGGACCATGGGGAATAGCGGCTCCGCAGGAGACTGGGCACAAAAGTAAAAGCTTTAGGACTAGCTGGTGTGCACTGGCTCCTCCCCCTATGACCCTCCTCCAAGCCTCAGTTAGATTTTTGTGCCCGAACGAGAAGGGTGCAATCTAGGTGGCTCTCCTGAGCTGCTTAGAGTAAAAGTTTAAATCATGTGATAGCACGGGGGCGCGCATTTACCCGTGTTTTTTGCTAGTGGAAAAGGGTCCCCCCGCAAAAACCCAGATCAAGTGACCCGTGAATCCTACCCGGGTAGTTACCTGGGTAGGACACGGGAATGATCCGGGTAGGGTTGTAATGTCCCATTTACACTGTATGGAAGGGCGGCGCTGGGAGATCATGTGATCTCCCAGCGCCGCCCCTGCCGCGTCACTAGCAGCGTCACCAACCCGGCAATATGCCGGGTTGGTGAGCGCAGTGTAGAAGGGGGCTCTAGCTAGTGGAAAAGGGGTATTAGTTTTCTCTTCTGTTCATTCGCTTTGTATTTTGTTAATTGATAAAAAAATAAACTATTAAAACTTCCATTTTTGAAAGTATTATTACTTTAAAGGATTTTTCCATACCTACCTAAAACCTTTGCACAGTACTGTATAAACACAATTTTTGCAGCAGGTTACATTGGTTTCCACAGGGAAACATCGGGGTGTAGAGTGGATCTGGATCCAGAGGCAAAGCTTTAGCTGTCCCAGGATGCATAGGGGCCTCCTCTATAACCGCCTCCAGCCACTGAGAGCTAAGTTTTTTTAAGTTTCTCTCTACCTTCGAGAAAGTCACGTGAACGTAACGAAACGCGTCAGGACCCGCCCCTTTCCACACTCAGCTCAGGTAAAATCTTCCAGGTGTTCCTTGGTCCCCGCTGCACCCTCCGTCTACAGCATCCGACATCAGCGGCTTCAGCGCACACGCCGCCACGACCGGGTTGTGAGAGAGACGGTCCATTCCTTTCCGCTGCACAGCGTATATGGGCATTGCAGGACATTGAAGCCGAGGACGCTCGGCTCTTACCAGCCCATTTTGGAAAGGTATTGAATATCATTTTCAACTGAGGGACTTTTAATTCATTAGGATCCTACCAACACACCTGGTATTTATCAACTATCTAACAAGTGAATCACGGAACTTTTCACCCCAATAAGCTGAGTTATTACAATATACCACTAGTTCACGTCTAGTGATTGTTCTTATATATATTTCTCTATCGTCCTAGTGGATGCTGGGGTTCCTGAAAGGACCATGGGGAATAGCGGCTCCGCAGGAGACAGGGCACAAAAAGTAAAGCTTTAGGATCAGGTGGTGTGCACTGGCTCCTCCCCCTATGACCCTCCTCCAAGCCTCAGTTAGATTTTTGAGCCCGGCCGAGAAGGGTGCAATCTAGGTGGCTCTCCTAAAGAGCTGCTTAGAAAAGTTTAGCTTAGGTTTTTTATTTTACAGTGAGTCCTGCTGGCAACAGGATCACTGCAACGAGGGACTTAGGGGAGAAGAAGTGAACTCACCTGCGTGCAGGATGGATTGGCTTCTTTGGCTACTGGACATTAGCTCCAGAGGGACGATCACAGGTACAGCCTGGATGGTCACCGGAGCCTCGCCGCCGGCCCCCTTGCAGATGCTGAAAAGAGAAGAAGGTCCAGAATCGGCGGCAGAAGACTCCTCAGTCTTCTTAAGGTAGCGCACAGCACTGCAGCTGTGCGCCATTGCTCTCAGCACACTTCACACGGCAGTCACTGAGGGTGCAGGGCGCTGGGAGGGGGGCGCCCTGGGAGGCAATGTAAACCTATTTTTTGGCAAAAAAATACCTCACATATAGCCTCCGGGGGCTATATGGAGATATTTAACCCCTGCCAGAATCCGTTGAAGAGCGGGAGACGAGCCCGCCGAAAAAGGGGCGGGGCCTATCTCCTCAGCACACAGCGCCATTTTCCCTCACAGAAAGGCTGGAGGGAAGGCTCCCAGGCTCTCCCCTGCACTGCACTACAGAAACAGGGTTAAAACAGAGAGGGGGGGCACTAATTTGGCGTTAGAAATATATAAAAAGATGCTATAAGGGAAAACACTTATATAAGGTTGTCCCTATATAATTATAGCGTTTTTTGGTGTGTGCTGGCAAACTCTCCCTCTGTCTCTCCAAAGGGCTAGTGGGTCCTGTCCTCTATCAGAGCATTCCCTGTGTGTGTGCTGTGTGTCGGTACGTGTGTGTCGACATGTATGAGGACGATGTTGGTGAGGAGGCGGAGCAATTGCCTGTAATGGTGATGTCACTCTCTAGGGAGTCGACACCGGAATGGATGGCTTATTTAGGGAATTACGTGATAATGTCAACACGCTGCAAGGTCGGTTGACGACATGAGACGGCCGACAAACAATTAGTACCGGTCCAGACGTCTCAAAAACACCGTCAGGGGTTTTAAAACGCCCGTTTACCTTAGTCGGTCGACACAGACACGGACACTGAATCCAGTGTCGACGGTGAATAAACAAACGTATTCCTTATTAGGGCCACACGTTAAGGGCAATGAAGGAGGTGTTACATATTTCTGATACTACAAGTACCACAAAAGAGGGTATTATGTGGGATGTGAAAAAACTACCTGTAGTTTTTCCTGAATCAGATAAATTAAATGAAGTGTGTGATGATGCGTGGGTTCCCCCCGATAGAAAATTATTGGCGGTATACCCTTTCCCGCCAGAAGTTAGGGCGCGTTAGGAAACACCCCTTAGGGTGGATAAGGCGCTCACACGCTTATCAAAACAAGTGGCGGTACCGTCTATAGATAGGGCCGTCCTCAAGGAGCCAGCTGACAGGAGGCTGGAAAATATCATATAAAAGTATGTACACACATACTGGTGTTATACTGCGACCAGCGATCGCCTCAGCCTGGATGTGCAGAGCTGGGGTGGCTTGGTCGGATTCCCTGACTAAAAATATTGATACCCTTGACAGGGACAGTATTTTATTGACTATAGAGCATTTAAAGGATGCATTTCTATATATGCGAGATGCACAGAGGGATATTTGCACTCTGGCATCAAGAGTAAGTGCGATGTCCATATCTGCCAGAAGATGTTTATGGACACGACAGTGGTCAGGTGATGCAGATTCCAAACTGCACAAAGGTGTATTGCCGTATAAAGGAAGAGGAGTTATTTGGGGTCGGTCCATCGGACCTGGTGGCCACGGCAACTGCTGGAAAATCCACCGTTTTTACCCTAAGTCACATCTCTGCAGAAAAAGACACCGTCTTTTCAGCCTCAGTCCTTTCGTCCCTATAAGAGTCATATTTGCCCAGGGATAGAGGAAAGGGAAGAAGACTGCAGCAGGCAGCCCATTCCCAGGAACAGAAGCCTTCCACCGCTTCTGCCAAGCTCTCAGCATGACGCTGGGACCGTACAGGACCCCTGGATCCTACAAGTAGTATCCCAGGGGTACAGATTGGAATGTCGAAACGTTTCCCCCTCGCAGGCTCCTGAAGTCTGCTTTACCAAGGTATCCCTCCGACAAGGAGGCAGTATGGAAAAAAATTCACAAGCTGTATTCCCAGCAGGTGATAATCAAATTACCCCTCCTACAACAAGGAAAGGGGTATTATTCCACACTATATTGTGGTACTGAAGCCAGAAGGCTAGGTGAGACCTATTCTAAATCTAAAAAAATTTGAACACTTACAAAGGTTCAAATCAAGATGGAGTCACTCAGAGCAGTGATAACGAACCAGGAAGAAGGGGACTATATAGTGTCCCGGGACATCAGGGATGCTTACCTCCATGTCCCAAATTTGCCCTTCTCACTAAGGGTACCTCAGGTTCGTGGTATAGAACTGTCACTGTCAGTTTCAGACGCTGCCGTTTGGATTGTCCACGGCACCCCGGGTCTTTACCAAGGTAATGGCCGAAATGATGATTCTTCTTCGAAGAAAAGGCGTCTTAATTACCCCTTACTTGGACGATCTCCTGATAAGGGCAAAGTCCAGGGAACAGTTGGAGGTCGGAGTAGCACTATCTCGGATACTGCTACAACAGCACGGATGGATTCTAAATATTCCAAAATCGCAGCTGATCCTGACGACACGTCTGCTGTGCCTAGGGATGATTCTGGACACAGTCCAGAAAAAGGTGTTTCTCCCGGAAGAGAAAGCCAGGGAGTTATCCGAGCTAGTCAAGAACCTCCTAAAACCAGGAAAAGTGTCAGTGCATCATTGCACAAGGGTCCTGGTAAAAAATGGTGGCTTCCTACGAAGCAATTCCATTCGGCAGATTTCACGCAAGAACTTTTCAGTGGGATCTGCTGGACAAATGGTCCGGATCGCATCTTCAGATGCATCAGCGGATAACCCTATATCCAAGGACAAGGGTGTCTCTCCTGTGGTGGTTACAGAGTGCTCATCTTCTAGAGGGCCGCAGATTCGGCATTCAGGATTGGATGCTGGTGACCACGGAGACCAGCCCGAGAGGCTGGGGAGCAGTCACACAAGGAAAAAATTTCCAGGGAGTGTGATCAAGTCTGGAGACTTTTCTCCACATAAATATACTGGAGCTAAGGGTAAATTTATAATGCTCTAAGCTTAGCAAGACCTCTGCTTCAAGGTCAGCCGGTATTGATCCAGTGGGAAAAACATCACGGCAGTCGCCCACGTAAACAGACAGGGCGGCACAAGAAGCAGGAGGGCAATGGCAAAAACTGCAAGGACTTTTCGCTGGGCGGAAAATCATGTGATAGCACTGTCAGCAGTGTTTCATTCCGGGAGTGGAAACTGGGAAGCAGACTTCCTCAGCAGGCACGACCTCCACCCGGGAGAGTGGAAACTTCATCGGGAAGTTTTTCCACATGATTGTGAACCGTTGGGAAATACCAAAGGTGGACATGATGGCGTCCCGTCTGAACAAAAAACGGGACAGGTATTGCGCCAGGTCAAGAGACCCTCAGGCAATAGCTGTGGACGTTCTGGTAACACCGTGGGTGTACCAGTCGGTGTATGTGTTCCCTCCTCTGCTTCTCATACCTAAGGTACTGAGAATTATAAGACGTAGAGGAGTAAGAACTATACTCATGGCTCCGGATTGGCCAAGAAGGACTTGGTACCCGGAACTTCAAGAGATGCTCACAGAGGACTTATGGCCTCTGCCGCTAAGAAGGGACTTGCTTCAGCAAGTACCATGTCTGTTCCAAGACTTACCGCAGCTGCGTTTGACGGCATGGCGGTGGAACGCCGCATCCTAAGGGAAAAAGGCATTCCGGAAGAGGTCGTTCCTACCCTGGTCAAAGCCAGGAAGGAGGTGACCGCACAACATTATCACCACATGTGGCGAAAATATGTTGCGTGGTGTGAGGCCAGGAAGGCCCCACGAAGAAATTTCAACTCGGTCGATTCCTGCATTTCCTGCAAACAGGAGTGTCTATGGGCCTCAAATTGGGGCCCATTAAGGTTCAAATTTCGGCCCTGTCGATTTTCTTCCAGAAAGAATTGGCTTCAGTTCCTGAAGTCCAGAAGTTTGTCAAGGGAGTATTGCATATACAACCCCCTTTTGTGCCTCCAGTGGCACTGTGGGATCTTAACGTAGTTCTGGGATTCCTCAAATCACATTGGTTTAAAACCAGTCAAATCTGTGGATTTGAAGCATCTCACATGAAAAGTGACCATGCTCTTGGCCCTGGCCTGGGCCAGGCGAGTGTCAAATTGGTGGGTTTTTTCTCAAAAAAGCCCATATCTGTTTGTCCATTCGGACAGGGCAGAGCTGCGGACTCGTCCCCAGTTCTCTCCCTAAGGTGGTGTCAGTGTTTCACCTGAACCAGCTTATTGTGGTGCCTTGCGCCTACTAGGGACTTGGAGGACTCCAAGTTGCTGGATGTTGTCAGGGCCCTGAAAGTATAGGTTCCAGGACGGCTGGAGTCAGGAAAACTGACTTGCTGTTATCCTGTATGCACCCAACAAACTGGGTGCTCTTGCTTCTAAGCAGACTATTGCTAGTTGGATGTGTAATACAATTCAGCTTGCACATTCTGTGGCAGGCCTGCCACAGCCAAAATATGTAAATGCCCATTCCACAAGGAAGGTGGGCTCATCTTGGGCGGCTGCCCGAGGGGTCTCGGCTTTACAACTTTGCCGAGCGGCTATTTAGTCAGGGGCAAACACGTTTGTAAAATCCTACAAATTTGATACCCTGGCTAAGGAGGACCTGGAGTTCTCTCATTCGGTGCTGCAGAGTCATCCGCACTCTCCCGCCCGTTTGGGAGCTTTGGTATAATCCCCATGGTCCTTTCAGGAACCCCAGCATCCACTAGGACGATAGAGAAAATAAGAATTTACTTACCGATAATTCTATTTCTCGGAGTCCGTAGTGGATGCTGGGCGCCCATCCCAAGTGCGGATTATCTGCATTACTTGTACATAGTTACAAAAATCGGGTTATTATTGTTGTGAGCCATCTTTTCAGAGGCTCCGCTGTTATCATACTGTTAACTGGGTTCAGATCACAGGTTGTACAGTGTGATTGGTGTGGCTGGTATGAGTCTTACCCGGGATTCAAAATCCTTCCTTATTGTGTACGCTCGTCCGGGCACAGTATCCTAACTGAGGCTTGGAGGAGGGTCATAGGGGGAGGAGCCAGTGCACACCACCTGATCCTAAAGCTTTACTTTTTGTGCCCTGTCTCCTGCGGAGCCGCTATTCCCCATGGTCCTTTCAGGAACCCCAGCATCCACTACGGACTCCGAGAAATAGAATTATCGGTAAGTAAATTCTTATTTTATATATATTATTCACCGGTTATTTGATAATTAATCTTTTTATATGTTTTATTAATAAACATTGTTATTTTTTACGTTGGCTCTCTGTACATTATGTTTCGTTCCTGATATTCAGCGCAGCCGTTTGTTCTTTTTCTATGCTATCACCACAATACTACACATAGTATTCCGGCAAGCGCAGACTATCAGGAACATAAAATTGTGATTATTTAATTCTATGAAACACGTATTGGTTTTCACTTTTTATTTTGATGATTAGGCGCTCGTTTGTAGCAGTTTTTTGTTTAAGTTTTAAGTTGGTGCCTGCAGCAGCAGGTCACTGAACAGGGGGGTGGCAGCCCTGAAAGCTTTTCATCTGCAAGAAATTGACTTTGCTGTTTGAGCTGGCAGAACTGTATGTCAGTGTGACATTCAGTGCTGCAGCTCCATCACCTCCCAAGGGGCGCCGCACACTCCCGTTGGCCTGGTTCCCGGGTACCTGCAGTGGAGGCATCCCGAATTAGGCATGGTTGCAGACTGCTCTCTTGGATCGCGTGGCTGCTACGGGGAGGAGATAAGAGGGTCTCTTAGGCAGGAGCCGCCATTAACCTGCAACCTGTCTGCGGAGACGGACAGCGGCGCTGACATGGACACTGTCACTGGGTAAGGACCCCACTAGACCACCAGGGCACAGGAGCATAGGTCAGGTGTGTTAACACCAGTTTCTCTAACGTCCTAAGTGGATGCTGGGGACTCCGTAAGGACCATGGGGAATAGCGGCTCCGCAGGAGACTGGGCACATCTAAAGAAAGCTTTAGGACTATCTGGTGTGCACTGGCTCCTCCCCCTATGACCCTCCTCCAAGCCTCAGTTAGTTAGATCTCTGTGCCCGAACGAGAAGGGTGCACACTAGGGGCTCTCCTGAGCTTCTTAGTGAAAGTTTTAGATTAGGTTTTTTATTTTCAGTGAGACCTGCTGGCAACAGGCTCACTGCATCAAGGGACTAAGGGGAGAAGAAGCGAACTCACCTGCGTGCAGAGTGGATTGGGCTTCTTAGGCTACTGGACATTAGCTCCAGAGGGACGATCACAGGCCCAGCTTGGATGGGTCCCAGAGCCGCGCCGCCGGCCCCCTTACAGAGCCAGAAAGCAGAAGAGGTCCGGAAAATCGGCGGCAGAAGACGTCCTGTCTTCAACAAGGTAGCGCACAGCACTGCAGCTGTGCGCCATTGCTCTCAGCACACTTCACACTTCGGTCACTGAGGGTGCAGGGCGCTGGGGGGGGCGCCCTGAGACGCAATAAAAACACCTTGGATGGCAAAAAAATGCATCACATATAGCTCCTGGGCTATATGGATGCATTTAACCCCTGCCAGAATCCATAAAAAAGCAGGAGAAAAGTTAGCGAAAAAGGGGCGGAGCCTATCTCCTCAGCACACTGGCGCCATTTTCCCTCACAGCTCCGTTGGAGGGAAGCTCCCTGTCTCTCCCCTGCAGTCACTACACTACAGAAAGGGTTAAAAAAAGAGAGGGGGGCACTAATTGGGCGCAGTATTAACTATACAGCAGCTATAAGGGGAAAAACACTTATATAAGGTTATCCCTGTATATATATAGCGCTCTGGTGTGTGCTGGCAAACTCTCCCTCTGTCTCCCCAAAGGGCTAGTGGGGTCCTGTCCTCTATCAGAGCATTCCCTGTGTGTGTGCTGTATGTCGGTACTTTTGTGTCGACATGTATGAGGAGAAAAATGATGTGGAGACGGAGCAGATTGCCTGTAATAGTGATGTCACCCCCTAGGGGGTCGACACCTGAGTGGATGAACTGTTGGAAGGAATTACGTGACAGTGTCAGCTCTGTATAAAAGACAGTGGTTGACATGAGACAGCCGGCTACTCAGCTTGTGCCTGTCCAGACGTCTCATAGGCCGTCAGGGGCTCTAAAGCGCCCGTTACCTCAGATGGCAGATATAGACGCCGACACGGATACTGACTCCAGTGTCGACGGTGAAGTGACTTCCAGTAGGGCCACACGTTACATGATTGAGGCAATGAAAAATGTTTTACACATTTCTGATAATACGAGTACCACCAAAAAAAGGGGTATTATGTTCGGTGAGGAAAAACTACCTGTAGTTTTCCTGAATCTGAGAAATTAAATGAGGTGTGTGATGATGTGTGGGTTTCCCCCGATAACAACGGATAATTTCTAAAATGTTATTGGCATTATATCCTTTCCCGCCAGAGGTTAGGGTGCGTTGGGAAACACCCCCTAGGGGGGATAAAGCGCTCACACGCTTGTAAGGGCTCTACATTCGCCTGAGATGGCCGCCCTTAAGGATCCTGCTGATAGAAAGCAGGAGGGTATCCTAAAAGGTATTTACACACATACTGGTGTTATACTGCGACCAGCAATCGCCTCAGCCTGGATGTGCAGTGCTGGGTTGGCGTGGTCGGATTCCCTGACTGAAAATATTGATACCCTAGATAGGGACAGTATATTTTTGCCTATAGAGCATTTAAAAGATGCATTTTTATATATGCGTGATGCACAGCGGAATATTTGCCGACTGGCATCAAGTCTAAGCGCGTTGTCCATTTCTACCAGTAGAGGGTTATGGACACGTCAGTGGTCAGGTGATGCGTATTCCAAACGGCATTTGGAAGTATTGCTTTATTAAGGGAGGAGTTATTTGGGGTCGGTCTTTCAGACCTGGTGGCCACGGCAACAGCTGGGAATTCCACGTTTGTACCCCAGGTCGCCTCTCAACATGAGAAGACGCCGTATTATCAGGCGCAGTCTTTTCGTGGACAAGCGGGCAAAAGGTTCCTCATTTCTGCCCCGTGACAGAGGGAGAGGAAAAAGGCTGCAGAAATCAGCCAGTTCCCAGGAACAGAAACCCTCTCCCGCCTCTGCCAAGCCCTCAGTATACGCTGGGGCTTTACAAGCAGAATCAGGCACGGTGGGGGGCCCGTCTCAATGAATTTCAGCGCGCAGTGGGCTCACTCGCAAGTAGACCCCTGGATCCTTCAGGTGATATCTCAGGGGTACAAATTAGAATTCGAGACGTCTCCCCCTCGCCGTTTCCTAAAGTCGGCTTCACCGATGTCTCCTTCTGACAGGGAGACAGTTTTGGAAGCCATTCACAAGCTGTATTCCCAGCAGGTGATAATCAAGATACCCCTCCTGCAACAGGGAACGGGGTATTATTCCACACTGTTGTGGTACCGAAGCCGGACGGCTCGGTGAGACCGATTCTAAATCTAAAATCTTTGAGCACTTACGTACAGAGGTTCAAATTCAAGATTGAGTCACTCAGAGCAGTGATTGCGAACCTGGAAGAAGGGGACTACATGATGTCTCGGGACATCAAGGATGCTTACCTTCATGTCAAAATTTACCCTTCTCACCAAGGGTACCTCAGGTTTATGGTACAGAACTGTCACTATCAGTTCAGACGCTGCCGTATGGATGGTACACGGCACCCCGGGTCTTTACCAAGGTAATGGCCGAAATGATGATATTCCTTCGAAGGAAGTGAATTTTAGTTATCCCTTCCTTGGACAATTCCCTGATAAGGGTAAGATCCAGGGAACAGTTGGAGGTCGGTGTAGCACTATCTCAGGTAGTGTTGCGGCAGCACGATTGGATTCTCAATATTCCAAAATCGCACCTGGTTCCGACGACGTGTCTTCTGTTCCTAGGGATGATCCTGGACACAGTCCAGAAAAAGGTGTTTCTCCCGGAGGAGAAAGCCAGGGAGTTATCCGAGCTAGTCAGGAACCTCCTAAAACCGAGCCAAGTCTCAGTGCATCAATGCACAAGGGTTCTGGGTAAAATGGTGGCTTCCTACGAAGCAATCCCATTCGGCAGATTCCACGCAAGAACTTTCCAGTGGGACCTGCTGGACAAATGGTCCGGATCGCATCTTCAGATGCATCAGCGGATAACCCTGTCACCAAGGACAAGGGTGTCCCTCCTGTGGTGGTTGCAGAGTGCTCATCTTCTAGAGGGCCGCAGATTAGGCATTCAGGACTGGGTCCTGGTGACCACGGATGCCAGCCTGCGAGGCTGGGGAGCAGTCACACAGGGAAGGAATATCCAGGGCTTATGGTCAAGCCTGGAGACATCACTTCACATAAATATCCTGAAGCTAAGGGACATTTACAATGCTCTAAGCTTAGCAAGACCTCTGCTTCAAGGTCAGCCGGTGTTGATCCAGTCGGACAACATCACGGCAGTCACCCACGTAAACAGACAGGGTGGCACAAGAAGCAGGAGGGCAATGGCAGTAGCTGCAAGGATTCTTCGCTGGGCGGAAAATCATGTGATAGCACTGTCAGCAGTATTCATTCCGGGAGTGGACAACAGGGAAGCAGACTTCCTCAGCACGACCTCCACCCGGGAGAGTGGGGACTTCACCCAGAAGTCTTCCACATGATTAAAAACTCGACAGGTATTGCGCCAGGTCCAGGGCCCCTTAGGCAATAAGCTGTAGACGCTCTGGTAACACCGTGGGTGTACCAGTCAGGGTATGTGTTCCCTCCTCTGCCTCTCATACCCAAGGTACTGAGATTGATAAGATGGAGAGGAGTAAGCACTATATTCGTGGTTCCGGATTGGCCAAGAAGGACTTGGTAACCGGAACTTCAAGAGATGCTCACGGAGGATCCGTGGCCTCTACCTCTAAGAAGGGACTTGCTCCAGCAAGGACCCTGTCTGTTCCAAGACTTACCGCGGCTGCGTTTGACGGCATGGCGGTTGAACGCCGGATCCTGAAGGAAAAAAGGCATTCCGGATGAAGTCATCCCTATCCTGATCAAAGCCAGGAAGGATGTAACCGTAAAAACATTATCACCGCAATTGGCGAAAATATGTTGCGTGGTGCGAGGCCAGTAAGGCCCGACGGAGGAAATTCAACTGAGTCGATTCCTACATTTCCTGCAAACAGGAGTGTCTATGGGCCTGAAATTGGGGTCCATTAAGGTTCAAATTTCGGCCCTGTCAATTTTCTTCCAAAAAGAACTAGCTTCAGTCCCTGAAGTTCAGACGTTTGTAAAAGGGGTACTGCATATACAGCCTCCTTTTGTGCCTCCAGTGGCACTTTGGGATCTCAATGTAGTTTTGGGTTCCAAAAGTCACATTGGTTTGAACCACTTAAATCTGTGGAGTTAAAATATCTCACATGGAAAGTGGTCATGCTGTTGGCCCTGGCCTGGGCCAGGCGCGTGTCAGAATTGGCGGCTTTATCCTGAAAAAGCCCTTATCTGATTTTCCATTCAGACAGGGCGGAATTGAGGACTCGTCCTCAGTTTCTCCCCAAGGTGGTTTCAGCGTATCACCTGAACCAACCTATTGGTGGTGCCTGCGGCTACTAGGGACTTGGAGGCCTCCAAGTTGCTAGACGTTGTCAGTGCCCTGAAAATATATGTTTCCAGGACGGCTGGAGTCAGGAAATCTGACTCGCTGTTTATCCTGTGTGCACCCAACAAGCTGGGTGCTCCTGCTTCTAAGCAGACTATTGCTCGTTGGATTTGTAGTACAATTCAGCTTGCACATTCTGTGGCAGGCCTGCCACAGCCAAAAATCTGTAAATGCCCACTCCACAAGGAAGGTGGGCTCATCTTGGGCGGCTGCCCGAGGGGTCTCGGCTTTACAACTTTGCCGAGCAGCTACTTGGTCAGGAGCAAATACGTTTGTAAAATTCTACAAAATTGATATCCTGGCTGAGGAGGACCTGGAGTTCTCTCATTTGGTGCTGCAGAGTCATCCGCACTCTCCCGCCCGTTTGGGAGCTTTGGTATAATCCCCATGGTCCTTACGGAGTCCCCAGCATCCACTTAGGACGTTAGAGAAAATAAGAATTTACTTACCGATAATTCTATTTCTCATAGTCCGTAGTGGATGCTGGGCGCCCATCCCAAGTGCGGATTGTCTGCAATACTTGTACATAGTTATTGTTACAAAAATCGGGTTATTATTGTTGTGAGCCATCTTTCAGAGGCTCCTCTGTTATCATGCTGTTAACTGGGTTCAGATCACAGGTTATACGGTGTGATTGGTGTGGCTGGTATGAGTCTTACCCGGGATTCAAAATCCTTCCTTATTGTGTACGCTCGTCCGGGCACAGTATCCTAACTGAGGCTTGGAGGAGGGTCATAGGGGGAGGAGCCAGTGCACACCAGATAGTCCTAAAGCTTTCTTTAGATGTGCCCAGTCTCCTGCGGAGCCGCTATTCCCCATGGTCCTTACGGAGTCCCCAGCATCCACTACGGACTATGAGAAATAGAATTATCGGTAAGTAAATTCTTATTTTAATGGGGCTCCGTAGTACCAGGGGTGGAAGTCCAGCATAGGGGAGGAGCCACGTGACCTGTTGCCCCTCTCCTTGCATATTTCCCGACCTGGAGCTGCCTCACTCTCCCTCATTCCCTCACGAAGGGGCAGATTTATTAAGCCTGGTGAAGTGATAAAGTGGAAGGTGATAACACACCAGCCAGTCAGCTCCTGTCATTTTTCAAACTCAGTCTGTAACATGGAAGTTAGGAGCTGATTGGCTGGTGCGTTATCACCTTCCACTTTATCACTTCACCAAGCTTAATAAATCTGCCCCAGAGACTCTTAAAAGCATAGCAGCAGCAGGTCTCCGGGATTGCTGGGCAAGGTCTCCCATGTAAAGCTGCCTGTGTACAGCATGTCTTAGAGACAGCGTTAGTTGAGAAAAGGTGTACATTGCAGAGTATATTGTACGAGTATTCTGCTATATCCTCAGGTCTGTGACCGCGCCGTGATATATACTGTATATACATAAGTCCAGTGCAGCTTTATTGTTAAAATAATTTCTGCATTGCTTGTGACTGTGTGCCTGTATCTGCTGTGTGGTTTCACATTTCAGTGTTCCCCAGATAATACTGTCACTATATTCTGTACCCTGGGCTAGGTGCCTTTGGGTCAAACAATATAGTTGTACACAGAGTTTATCTATATACATATATAAGTATATTACTCCTGTGTTGCAGTCACATTATACCCTGCTGTTTTATTCCACGTTATTGTATTTGACCGGCTATATAATCGTACTGTGTAAGTCCAATTGTTTACATTGTGCAATGCACCTCCCAGTCAGTCCGCAGCCCGTCATTAGTCAGGAGCCTCCATGAGCAGCATTCACTACCCTGCTGGGTACTCTAGTGGACCCTATGGGGCCGCCTGTGCCATTACCCCCACAAATTGTGCCCATGGTTAATCCGCCTTGGGTGGAAAAACTTGTCTAAGCAACTGCAACAACTAAACCAATCCCTGGTTAGACAAAAATCTACCTCGGGTCACTCCCGTGCCCCTGTTCCCTCTAAGCGGGCTGCTTCCTCCTCACAGTCTACAAACCACTCTGATGTCTCATCTGAAGAGGAGGGGGAGCATACGGTCCTGTCGGACACTGAATCCTGTGTTACTGACAAGGAATCTCCCTTATTGATAGATGTTCCTGCCCTGGTGGTTGCTCATAAGCATATCCTGCAAATCACAGATGAAGAGGATTCCACTACTGTGGCAAAAAAAAAAAAAAAAAAAAAAATAAGTTTAAACAGCAGAAGGTGGTTAAATCTGTATTACCCCATTCTGATCATCTAGTGGACATCAGATGGGAACCCTGGTCTACTCCAGGGAAGAAATTCCCTATTCCTAAACGGGATTTGGCTCGCTACCCTCTCCCTGCAGAGTTGTGTAACAAATGAGAAACTCCGCCACTGGTGAATTCTCATGCCACCCGCCTAGTGGTGTCATCTACTCTAAGTTTCAAAGAGGGTAAGTCCCTTGTGTGCGCAGCTATTAGCAGCCAGACAAGAAATTACTTTTCTCTGACGTCCTAGTGGATGCTGGGGACTCCGTAAGGACCACGGGGAATAGCGGCTCCGCAGGAGTCTGGGCACAAAAGTAAAGCTTTAGGACTACCTGGTGTCCACTGGCTCCACCCCCTATGACCCTCCTCCAAGCCTCAGTTAGATTTTTGTGCCCGAACGAGAAGGGTGCACACTAGGTGGCTCTCCTGAGCTGCTTAGTGAAAAGTTTAGTTTTAGGTTTTTTATTTTCAGTGAGACCTGCTGGCAACAGGCTCACTGCATCGAGGGACTAAGGGGAGAAGAAGCGAACTCACCTGCGTGCAGAGTGGATTGGGCTTCTTAGGCTACTGGACATTAGCTCCAGAGGGACCGATCACAGGCCCAGCCATGGATGGGTCCCAGAGCCGCGCCGCCGGCCCCCTTACAGAGCCAGAAGACAGAAGAGGTCCGGGAAATCGGCGGCAGAAGACGTCCTGTCTTCAATAAGGTAGCCCACAGCACCGCAGCTGTGCGCCATTGCTCTCAGCACACTTCACACTCCGGTCACTGAGGGTGCATGGCGCTGGGGGGGGCGCCCTGAGACGCAATAAAAACACCTTAGATGGCAAAAAATACATCACATATAGCTCCTGGGCTATATGGATGCATTTAACCCCTGCCAGAATACACAGAAAAACGGGAGATAAGGCCGCCGAGAAGGGGGCGGAGCCTATCTCCTCAGCACACTGGCGCCATTTTCCCTCACAGCTCCGTTGGAGGAAAGCTCCCTGGCTCTCCCCTGCAGTCACTACACTACAGAAAGGATTAAAAAAGAGAGGGGGGCACTAATTAGGCGCAGTATTAAAAATACAGCAGCTATAAGGGGAAAAACACTTATATAAGGTTATCCCTGTATATACCGTATTTTTCGGACCATAAGACGCACTTTTTCTCCCCAAAAATGTGGGGGGAAAAGTACATGCGTCTTATGGTCCGAATATGCGTCTTATGGTCCGAATAACAGAGCAGGAGTAAAAACCTTATGGAGCGCTCTCAATGCGCTCTCAATGCGCTGGGTGGGAGCGCACTGGGTGGGAGAGGCAGCAGTTACGAGTGCGGGTAGCGGCGGGTCCTGTCTGCTGCTGCTTTGCCGTCATCTGAGAGGCGGCATCACGTGGCTCCCCCGCTCCCTCCCCTCGCCTCCTCCAAAGTACTGCTGCTGCTGCCTCGCCGTCATATGAGAGGCGGCATCACGTGACTCCCCCGCTTCCTCCCCTTGCCTCCTCCAAAGTATTGCTGCTGCTGCCTCGCCGTCATCTGTATGTTGTGAGGTAAAAAGGTTCTCGTCTGCTCTGTACTGTGACTATGGCTGTGCTTGTGTGGCTGCCTCTGTCACACACTGTCCCAGAAAAATCTGTGTACCGTATTCTATGTAAATGTCCTGTAAAGCTGATGTCTGTGTCTACAGTATAGATTGTAAGCTTATTACACTATTTGGTTCAGAATATTTTTTTTCCTGTTTTCCTCCTCTAAAAACTAGGTGCGTCTTATGGTCAGGTGCGTCTTATGGTCCGAAAAATACGGTATATAGCGCTCTGGTGTGTGCTGGCAAACTCTCCCTCTGTCTCCCCAAAGGGCTAGTGGGGTCCTGTCCTCTATCAGAGCATTCCCTGTGTGTGCGCTGTGTGTCGGTACGTTTTGTGTCGACATGTATGAGGAGGAAAATGATGTGGAGACGGAGCAAATTGCCTGTAATAGTGATGTCACCCCCTAGGGGGTCGACACCTGAGTGGATGAACTGTTGGAAGGAATTACGTGACAGTGTCAGCTCTGTATAAAAGACAGTGGTTGACATGAGACAGCCGGCTACTCAGCTTGTGCCTGTCCAGACGTCTCATAGGCCGTCAGGGGCTCTAAAGCGCCCGTTACCTGAGATGGCAGATACAGACGCCGACACGGATACTGACTCCAGTGTCGACAGTGAAGAGACAAATGTGACTTCCAGTAGGGCCACACGTTACATGATTGAGGCAATGAAAAATGTTTTACACATTTCTGATAATACGAGTACCACCAAAAAGGGGTATTAAGTTCGATGAGGAAAAACTACCTGTAGTTTTCCTGAATCTGAGAAATTAAATGAGGTGTGTGATGATGCGTGGGTTTCCCCCGATAACAACTGATAATTTTTAAAATGTTATTGGCATTATATCCTTTCCCGCCAGAGGTTAGGGTGCGTTGGGAAACACCCCCTAGAGTGGGTAAAGCGCTCACACGCTTGTAAGAACAAGGGCTCTACCCTCTCCTGAGATGGCCGCCCTTAAGGATCCTGCTGATAGAAAGCAGGAGGGTATCCTAAAATGTATTTACACACATACTGGTGTTATACTGCGACCAGCAATCGCCTCAGCCTGGATGTGCAGTGCTGGGTTGGCGTGGTCGGATTCCCTGACTGAAAATATTGATACCCTAGATAGGGACAGTATATTATTGCCTATAGAGCATTTAAAAGATGCATTTCTATATATGCGTGATGCACAGCGGAATATTTGCCGACTGGCATCAAGTGTAAGTGCGTTGTCCATTTCTGCCAGAAGAGGGTTATGGACACGACAGTGGTCAGGTGATGCGGATTCCAAACGGCATTTGGAAGTATTGCCGTATAAAGGGGAGGAGTTATTTGGGGTCGGTCTTTCAGACCTGGTGGCCACGGCAACAGCTGGGAAATCCACGTTTGTACCCCAGGTCGCCTCTCAACATAAGAAGACGCCGTATTATCAGGCGCAGTCCTTTCGTTCCCAGAAGGACAAGCGGGCAAAAAGGTTCCTCATTTATGCCCCGTGACAGAGGGAGAGGAAAAAGGCTGCAGAAATCAGCCAGTTCCCAGGAACAGAAGCCCTCTCCCGCCTCTGCCAAGCCCTCAGCATGACGCTGGGGCTTTACAAGCAGACTCAGGCACGGTGGGGGCCCGTCTCAATGAATTTCAGCGCGCAGTGGGCTCACTCGCAAGTAGACCCCTGGATCCTTCAGGTGATATCTCAGGGGTACAAATTGGAATTCGAGACGTCTCCCCCTCGCCGTTTTCCTAAAGTCGGCTTTACCGACGTCTCCCTCTGACAGGGAGGCAGTTTTGGAAGCCATTCACAAGCTGTATTCCCAGCAGGTGATAATCAAGGTACCCCTCCTGCAACAGGGAACGGGGTATTATTCCACACTGTTGTGGTACCGAAGCCGGACGGCTCGGTGAGACCGATTCTAAATCTAAAATCTTTGAACACTTACATACGGAGGTTCAAATTCAAGATGGAGTCACTCAGAGCAGTGATTGCGAACCTGGAAGAAGGGGACTACATGATGTCTCGGGACATCAAGGATGCTTACCTTCATGTCCCAATTTACCCTTCTCACCAAGGGTACCTCAGGTTTGTGGTACAGAACTGTCACTATCAGTTTCAGACGCTGCCGTTTGGATGGTCCACGGCACCCCGGGTCTTTACCAAGGTAACGGCCGAAATGATGATACTCCTTCGAAGGAAGGGAGTTTTAGTTATCCCTTACTTGGACGATCTCCTGATAAGGGTAAGATCCAGAGAACAGTTGGAGGTCGGTGTAGCACTATCTCAGGTAGTGTTGCGGCAGCACGGTTGGATTCTCAATATTCCAAAATCGCAGCTGGTTCCGACGACTCGTCTTCTGTTCCTAGGGATGATCCTGGACACAGTCCAGAAAAAGGTGTTTCTCCCGGAGGAGAAAGCCAGGGAGTTATCCGAGCTAGTCAGGAACCTCCTAAAACCGAGCCAAGTCTCAGTGCATCAATGCACAAGGGTTCTGGGAAAAATGGTGGCTTCCTACGAAGCAATCCCATTCGGCAGATTCCACGCAAGAACTTTCCAGTGGGACCTGCTGGACAAATGGTCCGGGTCGCATCTTCAGATGCATCAGCGGATAACCCTGTCACCAAGGACAAGGGTGTCCCTCCTGTGGTGGTTGCAGAGTGCTCATCTTCTAGAGGGCCGCAGATTCGGCATTCAGGACTGGGTCCTGGTGACCACGGATGCCAGCCTGCGAGGCTGGGGAGCAGTCACACAGGGAAGGAATTTCCAGGGCTTATGGTCAAGCCTGGAGACATCACTTCACATAAATATCCTGAAGCTAAGGGCCATTTACAATGCTCTAAGCTTAGCAAGACCTCTGCTTCAAGGTCAGCCGGTGTTGATCCAGTCGGACAACATCACGGCAGTCACCCACGTAAACAGACAGGGTGGCACAAGAAGCAGGAGGGCAATGGCAGAAGCTGCAAGGATTCTTCGCTGGGCGGAAAATCATGTGATAGCACTGTCAGCAGTGTTCATTCCGGGAATGGACAACAGGGAAGCAGACTTCCTCAGCAGACGCTCTGGTAACACCGTGGGTGTACCGGTCAGTGTATGTGTTCCATCCTCTGCCTCTCATACACAAGGTACTGAGAATTATAAGATGGAGAGGAGAAAGCACTATATTCGTGGCTCCGGATTGGCCAAGAAGGACTTGGTAACCGGAACTTCAAGAGATGCTCACGGAGGATCCGTGGCCTCTACCTCTAAGAAGGGACCTGCTCCAGCAAGGACCCTGTCTGTTCCAAGACTTACCGCGGCTGCGTTTGACGGCATGGCGGTTGAACGCCGGATCCTGAAGGAAAAAAGGCATTCCGGATGAAGTCATCCCTATCCTGATCAAAGCCAGGAAGGATGTAACCGCAAAACATTATCACCGCATTTGGCGAAAATATGTTGCGTGGTGCGAGGCCAGTAAGGTCCGATGGAGGAATTTCAACTGGGTCGATTACTACATTTCCTGCAAACAGGAGTGTCTATGGGCCTGAAATTGGGGTCCATTAAGGTTCAAATTTCGGCCCTGTCAATTTTCTTCCAAAAAGAACTAGCTTCAGTCCCTGAAGTTCAGACGTTTGTAAAAGGGGTACTGTATATACAGCCTCCTTTTGTGCCTCCAGTGGCACCTTGGGATCTCAATGTCGTTTTTGGGTTCCAAAAGTCACATTGGTTTGAACCACTTAAATCTGTGGAGTAAAAATATCTCACATGGAAGGTGGTCATGCTGTTGGCCCTGGCCTGGGCCGGGCGCGTGTCAGAATTGGCGGCTTTATCCTGTAAAAGCCCTTATCTGATTTTCCATTCGGACAGGGTGGAATTGAGGACTCGTCCTCAGTTTCTCCCTAAGGTGGTTTCAGCGTTTCACCTGAACCAACCTATGGTGGTGCCTGTGGCTACTAGGGACTTGGAGGACTCCAAGTTGCTAGACGTTGTCAGGGCCCTGAAAATATATGTTTCCAGGACGGCTGGAGTCAGAAAATCTGACTCGCTGTTTATCCTGTATGCACCCAACAAGCTGGGTGCTCCTGCTTCTTAAGCAGACTATTGCTCGTTGGATTTGTAGTACAATTCAGCTTGCACATTCTGTGGCAGGCCTGCCACAGCCAAAAATCTGTAAATGCCCACTCCGCAAGGGAGGTGGGCTCATCTTGGGCGGCTGCCCGAGGGGTCTTGGCTTTACAACTTTGCCGAGCAGCTACTTGGTCAGGAGCAAATACGTTTGTAAAATTCTACAAATTTGATACCCTGGCTGAAGAGGACCTGGAGTTCTCTCATTTGGTGCTGCAGAGTCATCCGCACTCTCCCGCCCGTTTGGGAGCTTTGGTATAATCCCCATGGTCCTTACGGAGTCCCCAGCATCCACTAGGACGTCAGAGAAAATAAGAATTTACTTACCGATAATTCTATTTCTCGTAGTCCGTAGTGGATGCTGGGCGCCCATCCCAAGTGCGGATTGTCTGCAATACTGGTACATAGTTATTGTTACCAAAAATCGGGTTATTGCTGTAGTGAGCCATCTTTTCTAGAGGCTCCTCTGTTATCATGCTGTTAACTGGGTTTAGATCACAAGTTATACGGTGTGATTGGTGTGGCTGGTATGAGTCTTACCCGGGATTCAAAATCCTTCCTTATTGTGTACGCTCGTCCGGGCACAGTATCCTAACTGAGGCTTGGAGGAGGGTCATAGGGGGAGGAGCCAGTGCACACCAGGTAGTCCTAAAGCTTTACTTTTGTGCCCAGACTCCTGCGGAGCCGCTATTCCCCATGGTCCTTACGGAGTCCCCAGCATCCACTACGGACTACGAGAAATAGAATTATCGGTAAGTAAATTCTTATTATTAGGGGTATTGCTCAAAACTCCTAAAAAATATGCATATACATTCAGTGTTAATAATTTCACTATCGGCGCATAATCTTATACACTAATAAACAGGAAGTATATACATTCCTTCAATCCTTATGCCAAAGCGATGATAATTCACAAAGTTCTTTTGTCCCTCGTATCAATTGTCAAGAGTCGTTCAGGTGGGATTTCCTCCATAATTAACATGAAATGTAGAAACGGGAAAATGCATAGCATAATACCTTTTTCTCTGACGTCCTAGTGGATGCTGGGAACTCCGTAAGGACCACGGGGAATAGCGGGCTCCGAAGGAGGCTGGGCACTCTAGAAAGATTTATGACTACCTGGTGTGCACTGGCTCCTCCCACTATGACCCTCCTCCAAGCCTCAGTTAGATTTTGTGCCCGGCCGAGGTTGGATGCACACTAGGGGCTCTCCTGAGCTCTTAGAAAGAAAGATAGACTTAGGTTTTTATTTTCAGTGAGACCTGCTGGCAACAGGCTCTCTGCAGCGAGGGACTAAGGGGAGAAGAAGCGAACTCGCCTGCTTGCAGCCTGATTGGGCTTCTTAGGCTACTGGACACCATCAGCTCCAGAGGGATCGACCGCAGGCCCAGTCCTTGGTGTTCGGTCCCGGAGCCGCGCCGCCGTCCCCCTTACAGAGCCAGAAGCAAGAAGAGGTCCGGAAAATCGGCGGCAGAAGACGTCAGTCTTCTCCAAGGTAGCGCACAGCACTGCAGCTGTGCGCCATTGCTCCTCACACACACTTCACACTCCGGTCACTGAGGGTGCAGGGCGCTGGGGGGGGGGGGCGCCCTGAGAAGCAATTATAACACCTTGGCTGGCAAAAATACCACAATATATAGCCCTAGAGGCTATATATGTGGAAAATACCCCTGCCAGAATCCAGAAAAAAGCGGGAGAATAGGCCGCGGAAAAGGGGCGGAGCTATCTCCTGCAGCACACTGGCGCCATTTCTCCTTCACAGATCCACTGGAAGGAAGCTCCCTGGCTCTCCCCTGCTGTCTACACTACAGAAAAGGGTAAAAAAAGAGAGGGGGGGCACTAAATTTAGGCGCTGTATAAATTATATATAAAAAAGCAGCTATAGGGGACATAACTCAGTTAGTCCCTGCATTATATAGCGCTCTGGTGTGTGCTGGCATACTCTCACTCTGTCCCCCCAAAGGGCTTTTGTGGGTCCTGTCCTCTGTTGGAGCATTCCTTGTGTGTGTGTGCGGTGTGTCGGTACGGCTGTGTCGACATGTTTGATGAGGATAATGATGTGGAGACGGAGCAGATGCCTTTAGAAGGGATGTCACCCCCTGCGGGGCAGACACCTGAGTGGTTGAGTTTATGGAAAGAAATGAGTGCACGTATAGACTCCTTACATAAGAAATTTGACGACATGCCAAATGTGGGACAGCCGACTTCTCAGCTCGTGCCTGCCCAGGCGTCGCACAGGTCATCAGGGGCTCTAAAACGCCCGCTACCTCAGACCGCAGACCCAGATGTCGACACTGATACTGACACCAGTGTCGACGACGATGAGTCTAATCTGATGCCCACTAAGGCCATTCACTGCATGATTGAGGCAATGAGGCAATGAAAGAGGTGTTACACATTTCTGATATAAATACAGGTACCACTAAAAAGGGTATTATGTTTGGGGAGAAAAAACTACCCGTAGTTTTTCCCCCATCAGATGAATTAAATGAAGTATGTGAAGAAGCGTGGGCTTTCCCTGATAAAAAATTGGTAATTCCTAAGAAGGTACTAATGGCGTTCCCTTTCCCGCCAGAGGATAGGTCACGTTGGGAAACACCTCCTAGGGTGGATAAAGTGGATGGGAGCTGTGAAACGCGTCAGGTGTTAGCCTAAATCACCTGCATTGGATTCATCTTTACATTTGGAACCCTATGGACACCGGAAAATAGCGCTATTTACACCCAAAATCCATGTACAAGGACCGAATCTGAAAGACTGCTACGCGATACTGGTGAGGACTTCCCCGTTGTACTGCCTAAATACTGGGACAGATAATCCTCCAGCGTTGTCTTTAACCTATAAATTCGGCCAGGGGATTGTGCTACGACCCCAGGATAA
This sequence comes from Pseudophryne corroboree, assembly GCF_028390025.1. Lineage (NCBI taxonomy): Eukaryota > Metazoa > Chordata > Amphibia > Anura > Myobatrachidae > Pseudophryne > Pseudophryne corroboree. The sequence continues at coordinate 88,289,697 of NC_086455.1, forward strand.
GGGACATTAGAAATGTGCGGATCCTACAGGGACATTCCAATAAGCAATCTACAAACTTCAATCCATGCATGGTGACTATGAATGTATCAAAGCAGTGAGATATTCGATTATTAATTATTAATGTTTGTCATATGTTTTTTATTAATGATTTATTAAATACATTTTAATATTGCAATTCATTTCAGTCAGCGCTGTCTTACCTTGGTTAGTTTATTTTTATTTATGTATTGTTATAGGTGTGACTGTCCTATATAGACAGCTGCTATATATAAATTGGAGCCACAACTTAAAGCGCCCCTTCCAAATTAATTTTTGGTTTTTTCCAATCCTTGGATAAAGCGCTCACACGTTTGTCAAAAAAGGTGGCACTACCGTCTCCGGATACGGCCGCCCTCAAGGAACCTGCTGACAGAAAGCAGGAGGCGATCCTGAAGTCTGTATATACACACTCAGGCCCGCATTATACTTAGGCCAGCTATTGCGTCAGCTTGGATGTGCAGTGCTGCCGCTGCGTGGTCAGATAAACTGTCAGAAAATATTGACACATTAGACAGAGACACGATCCTGTTAACCATAGACCATATAAAAGACTCAGTCTGATATATGAGAGATGCACAGAGGGAAATCTGCCGACTGGCATCTAAAGTTAGTGCATTGTCCATTTCTGCTAGGAGAGGCTTATGAACTCGCCAGTGGACAGGAGATGCAGATTCTAAAAGGCACATGGAAGTGTTGCCATATAAAGGTGAGGAATTATTTGGGGATGGTCTCTCGGACCTAGTTTCCACAGCAACGTCTGGGAAGTCAGCATTTTTACCCCATGTCCCCTCACAGCCTAAGAAGGCGCCGTTTTATCAGGTTCAGTCCTTTCGGACCCAGAAAAACAGGCGTGGAAAAGGCGGGTCTTTTCTATCCAGAGGCAGAGGTAGGGGAAAAAGGCTGCAACAAACAGCAGGTTCCCAGGAGCAAAAGTCCTCCCCCGCTTCTTCTGCCAAGTCCACCGCTGTCACAACTGAGGGCCTGAGCTGACGGAAGGCAGCCTCAGTTGTAGGGGCTGAGATGTACCGGAACCTGGGAGGTTGTATCAGACCCCTGGACATGTAAGTAACATGAAGAGAAACCGCCCGAAGGCGTGACCACGACAACTTGAGTAAAAGTCAATGATATTTATTTATGACAAACTCCATGCATCACAGTAGCAGTAAAAAGTAACATAAAAATCAGCAGAGAAATAATAATACAGTTCCTGGGTACTACAGGGTGGCAGGGGCCACAGAGCTCTGGTGGTATGAGACAGTTCTTATTATCTGCAAGTTGGAAAGTCCTTACCAGGCTCAACTGTAGCAATGAGGAAAGCCCAGGGTCGTACCAGCTGGTGTTCCAGGGAAAGCTGGACTGCTGTAGATAAAATGCTGCTGTGGGTACTGGTTAGAACCAGACAGGTGTTGGCACGGAGTGGATACTGGCTGGAACCAGTTAAATAATAAATAAAGCTTGAGAGCGATGCAATGTAGATGAAATGTAGAATTTGAGAGCGGAGAAATAATAATACCGGTGGAGAGTGGTAAACTGCAGAAAGGACACCGGCCCTTTAAGAGAAGCTGTATACTGCTGGAAGCTGAGCTGGAAGCAGGTGATGTTGTAGCTGGAAACAGGTGAGTCCAGAATGGATCGGAGAGTCAGGCTACACCGCAGATGGAATGCTGGTGCGGGTCTCTATAGCAGAAGTCTGGAGACAGGAGCTGGAACCTGGAAGACATTCACAGAAGAGAGACAAACTGGAACTAGGTTTGACAACCAAAGCACTGACGCCTTCCTTGCACAGGCACAACCTATTTATACCTGCAGCAAGGAAGGCATTGGCTAGGCAATTATGCAAATTAATAATACTGACAACGGATTGGTAGGAATGATCAGCTGACAAAATCCAAGATGGCTGCGCCCATGCAGACACTTGGAGGGAAGTTTGGATTGTAATCCATCTGGTCTGGAAAACAGTAATGGCGGCGCCGGCCACCGGAGACAGGAGACGCCAGGCTGACAGATGCACATCCGACCACGCGGACACAGCGGAGGCCGCGGCTGACGTAATCGCCACTCTGAATGCAGAAGCTCAGGGACGGCGGCGGAGGCCGCTGGAGACGCCATGCCAGATGTATAAGGCGTTACTGTGACTGCGTCCAGAGAGACAGGAGAGGATGCGGGAATGTGCACATCAGGATAACAGATGGGATCCGGCCCTGGAGCGCTGAGCCAGCCTTAGGAGGCATCTGATAGGTAAGAAATGGCGTCCAGATATCGTGACAGCACCCCCCCCTTTAGGAGTGGCCCCAGGACACTTCTTTGGCTTTTGAGGAAACTTGGAATGGAATCTCCGGACCAAGGCAGGAGCATGGACATCAGAAGCATTGGTCCATGAACGTTCCTCAGGGCCATAACCCTTCCAGTCAATAAGATACTGAAGTTGACCGTAACGGTGACGTGAGTCCAGGATCTTGGCTACTTCATACTCAACACCTCGTTGAGTTTGGACTTTCGGAGTTGGAGGAAGTGAGGAATGAAACCGATTCAAGATTAGCGGTTTCAACAGGGAAACATGGAATGTCCTGGGTATCTTTAAGAAGGGAGGCAACTGGAGTCTGTAAGCAACAGGATTGATGACTTGATCAATTTTAAAAGGACCGATGTAGCGAGGTGCAAACTTCATACTGGGAACTCTTAACCTCAAATTCTTCGTGGATAACCATACCCGATCACCCACCTTGAGAGCAGGAACTGCTCGACGCTTCTTATCCGCAAACTTCTTGTACCTGAACGATGCCTTGAGCAGAGCTGATCGTACGCTCTTCCAGATATTGGCAAACTGATGCAAGGTGATATCCACTGCGGGAACAGAAGTTGCTGGAAGCGGTTGGAACTCAGGGACTTTAGGGTGGAATCCAAAGTTGGTGAAGAATGGTGTTGAAGAAGATGAAGAATGATACTGGTTGTTATGACAGAACTCGGCCCAGGGAAGTAATTGAACCCAGTCATCTTGAGAGGAGGACACATAGATGCGGAGGAAGGACTCCAAGTCCTGATTCACCCTCTCAGTTTGACCATTGGTCTGAGGATGGTAAGCCGTGGAAAACTTTAGCTTGACTTGGAGGGCTTGACATAAACTTCGCCAGAATTTGGCTGTGAATTGAACTCCTCGATCTGAGATAATTTCTTCTGGAAGACCGTGGAGTCGAAAGATCTCTTGTATGAATACTTGAGCCAACTTGGAAGCTGACGGAAGACCGGTGAGAGGAATGAAGTGTGCCATCTTGGTGAACCGGTCAACTACCACCCAGATGGTATTAAACTTGTTGCACATGGGCAAATCTGTAATAAAATCCATCGACAAATGGGTCCATGGTCGACGGGGAACAGATAGTGGAACCAGTTGCCCCGCAGGCGACTGGCGGGATACTTTATGTTGAGCACACTTTGGGCAAGATGCAATAAACTCCAAAACGTCCTTTTTCAGAGTTGGCCACCAATAGGACCTAGAGATAAACTCCAGGGTTTTTTGGATACCTGTATGTCCGGCAAAGCGGGAAGCATGGGCCCAATGCATGAGCTTCTTCCTTAGTGTCGGCTTCACAAAACTTTTCCCTGATGGGGGCGTAGAGTCCATCCCTACCGTGGAGAATGCCAACGGACTTATAATAGGATGCTTGTCTGAAGACTCTGACTCATTTTCTTGCTCCCATGAGCGGGAAAGGGCATCGGCCTTGCGATTCTGAGAGCCCGGACAGAACTGGAGTTTAAAGTCGAACCTGGAAAAGAAAAGTGCCCATCTGGCCTGACGAGGGTTGAGACATTGTGCGCCTTTCAGATATAGAAGGTTCTTGTGGTCTGTAAGGATGGTGATTGAATGAGAAGCTCCCTCCAACAGATATCTCCACTCCTCTAGAGCGAGCTTGATGGCTAGCAACTCCTGGTCGCCAATGGCATAGTTGCGCTCCGCTGGGGAGAACTTCCGTGAGAAGAAACTGCAAGGATGTAAATGGCCATCTTTAGCCCTCTGAGATAACACCGCTCCTACTCCAACGGAGGAGGCATCCACCTCTAGGATGAAAGGAGAGTCGATGTCAGGCTGTTTCAGGACAGGCGCAGAGATGAACCTCTGTTTTAAAAGATGAAAAGCTTGCATGGCTTCTTCAGACCACTTGGACGGGTTAGCACCCTTCTTGGTGAAAGCAGTAATAGGCGCCACAATGGTGGAAAAGTCTCGTATAAACTTTCGGTAATAATTGGCGAACCCTAAGAACCTCTGGACCCCTTTGAGGGTTAAGGGTACCGGCCAATTCTGGATTGCTTGTAGTTTCTCAGGATCCATCTCTAGTCCGGAACCGGACACAATGTACCCTAGAAACGGAATGGACTTGACTTCAAAGACGCATTTCTCTAATTTGCAATAGAGATGATTGACACGGAGACGGGACAGAACCTCCTTTACCCAAAAAACGATGTTCCTCTAAATTGTTGGCAAAAATGAGGATATCATCTAGATAGACCACGACATGACGGTATAGAATGTCTCTGAAGATCTCATTGACGAAATGCTGGAAGACAGCTGGAGCATTGCTCAATCCGAAGGGCATGACGAGGTACTCATAATGTCCGTCACGGGTGTTAAATGCGGTCTTCCACTTGTCACCCTCACGGATCCGGATGAGATTGTATGCACCTCTCAAGTCCAGCTTTGTAAAGATGGTAGCTCCGCTAACTCTGTCAAAGAGCTCAGTAATCAGGGGTAAAGGATAGCGGTTCTTGATGGTAATGTCGTTCAAACCTCTGTAGTCGATGCACGGCCGCAGACCACCATCTTTCTTTTTTACAAAAAAGAAGCCTGCGCCGGCTGGAGAAGAAGAAGGTCGAATGAACCCCTTTGCTAGGTTCTCTTTAATGTATTCCTCCATAGAATGCGTCTCGGGCAGAGACAACGGATAAGTTCGGCCTCGAGGTGGAACCTTCCCTGGAACGAGATCAATCGGACAGTCCCATTCTCTATGAGGAGGAAGGATATCAGCAGAAGCTTTACTGAACACATCCGTGAAATCTTGATATGGAGGAGGTGGAACATCAGACGACCTGGGGGAGGAAGAACAGACAGGCAACACTTTAAACAAACATGTCTCAGCACAGGAGGGACCCCATGCCAGGATTTGCGTAGTCGTCCAATCAATTGTAGGATTGTGAAGACGGAGCCATGGAAGGCCCAGGACCACAGGATGTGTGGCTCTTGGAATCACTAAAAGTGAAATAAGTTCGGAATGAAGAACTCCCACTCTCAGACGAACTGGTAGAGTCCTTAGAGCAATAACTGTATCAAAAATTTTACTGCCATCCACGGCAGTTAAGGAAAAGGAGGAAGGAAGTCTCTCGGTGGGTAGGGACCACCGTTTAACATAGGCTTCGGTAATAAAGTTCCCAGCTGCTCCGGAATCCAGGAGGGCAATGACGTTCTGATAACGTTGAGCAACTTGAAGCGAGACTGGGAGATTACAATCTTGAGGAGATGGAGAGGAGATCATTACTCCTAGCCGGCCCTCTCCTTGGCGAGCTAGGATTTGAAGTTTCCCGGACGTTTGGGACAGGCATGAATAGTGTGAGACGGGGCTGCACAATACAGACAGAGAGACTCAGAGAGACGTCTTCGGCGCTCAGCAGGAGTTAAACGGGAACGGCCAATTTGCATGGGTTCATCTTTAGTTGGTGACAGTTGGCGAGGAGGAGGAGCAGAAGATTTTGGAGCAGATGATCTTCCACGCTCAGTTGCTCTCTCTCTGAAACGTAAGTCAACTTTTGTACAAAGTGAGATTAGCTCATCTAACTTGGAGGGTAAGTCTCTGGTAGCTAACTCATCTTTAATACGCTCGGATAAACCATGCCAGAATGCAGCATACAGGGCCTCGTCGTTCCATGCCAGTTCAGATGCCAGGATCTGGAACTGTATAAGATATTGTCCTACAGTATGTGATCCCTGGCGTAAACGGAGAATCTCAGATGAAGCTGAAGTTACCCGGCCTGGCTCGTCGAAGATACGCCTGAATGTTGACACGAATGCAGTGTAAGAAGATAGCAGGGTGTCGGACCTCTCCCATAACGGTGATGCCCAGTCAAGGGCTGAGCCACTGAGAAGTGAGATGATGTAGGCAATTTTTGTACGGTCACTGGGAAAATTGCCAGGTTGTAGCTCAAACTGAATCTCATACTGGTTGAGAAATCCCCTGCAGAATCTTGGAGATCCGTCAAATTTTGCTGGCGTTGGAAGATGAAGACGTGGAGCAGAAACGGGTAAGGTGGGTGGGGTTATAGTTGGAGTCACTGTGGTTGACGCCCCAGATGCGCCTGATCCACGGAGAGTTGTCTGAATCCCATCCAGCCGAGTAGAGAAATCCTGGAGACAGCGGATGATGTGGCCCTGTGCAGCCTCCTGATGTTCAAGTCGGGCTGCCAGTTCTTGCATCGGCCTGGCCGCTTGATCCTGGTCTCCGGCTGGATTCATTTGGTCAGTGCTTACTGTCACAACTGAGGGCCTGAGCTGACGGAAGGCAGCCTCAGTTGTAGGGGCTGAGATGTACCGGAACCTGGGAGGTTGTATCAGACCCCTGGACATGTAAGTAACATGAAGAGAAACCGCCCGAAGGCGTGACCACGACAACTTGAGTAAAAGTCAATGATATTTATTTATGACAAACTCCATGCATCACAGTAGCAGTAAAAAGTAACATAAAAATCAGCAGAGAAATAATAATACAGTTCCTGGGTACTACAGGGTGGCAGGGGCCACAGAGCTCTGGTGGTATGAGACAGTTCTTATTATCTGCAAGTTGGAAAGTCCTTACCAGGCTCAACTGTAGCAATGAGGAAAGCCCAGGGTCGTACCAGCTGGTGTTCCAGGGAAAGCTGGACTGCTGTAGATAAAATGCTGCTGTGGGTACTGGTTAGAACCAGACAGGTGTTGGCACGGAGTGGATACTGGCTGGAACCAGTTAAATAATAAATAAAGCTTGAGAGCGATGCAATGTAGATGAAATGTAGAATTTGAGAGCGGAGAAATAATAATACCGGTGGAGAGTGGTAAACTGCAGAAAGGACACCGGCCCTTTAAGAGAAGCTGTACACTGCTGGAAGCTGAGCTGGAAGCAGGTGATGTTGTAGCTGGAAACAGGTGAGTCCAGAATGGATCGGAGAGTCAGGCTACACCGCAGATGGAATGCTGGTGCGGGTCTCTATAGCAGAAGTCTGGAGACAGGAGCTGGAACCTGGAAGACATTCACAGAAGAGAGACAAACTGGAACTAGGTTTGACAACCAAAGCACTGACGCCTTCCTTGCACAGGCACAACCTATTTATACCTGCAGCAAGGAAGGCATTGGCTAGGCAATTATGCAAATTAATAATACTGACAACGGATTGGTAGGAATGATCAGCTGACAAAATCCAAGATGGCTGCGCCCATGCAGACACTTGGAGGGAAGTTTGGATTGTAATCCATGTGGTCTGGAAAACAGTAATGGCGGCGCCGGCCACCGGAGACAGGAGACGCCAGGCTGACAGATGCACATCCGACCACGCGGACACAGCGGAGGCCGCGGCTGACGTAATCGCCACTCTGAATGCAGAAGCTCAGGGACGGCGGCGGAGGCCGCGGGAGACGCCATGCCAGATGTATAAGGCGTTACTGTGACTGCGTCCAGAGAGACAGGAGAGGATGCGGGAATGTGCACATCAGGATAACAGATGGGATCCGGCCCTGGAGCGCTGAGCCAGCCTTAGGAGGCATCTGATAGGTAAGAAATGGCGTCCAGATACCCGGATCGTGACAGCCGCATGACGGTGGGGCTCCACAGGCGGAGCCTGGTACGGTGGGGGGCCGCCTCAAGAATTTCAGCGATCAGTGGGCTCGCTCACAGGTGGATCCCTGGATCCTTCAAATTGTATCTCAGGGGTACAAACTGGAATTCGAGGCGTCTCCACCCCACCGGTTCCTAAAATCTGCCTTGCCGATTGCTCCCTCAGACAGGGAGGCGGTGCTAGCGGCAATTCACAAGCTGTATTCCCAGCAGGTGATAATAAAGGTACCCCTACTTCAACAAGGCCGGGGTTACTATTCCACACTATTTGTGGTACCGAAACCGGACGGTTCGGTGAGACCCATTTTAAATTTGAAATCCTTGAACACATACATAAAAAAATTCAAGTTCAAGATGGAATCGCTCAGGGCGGTTATTGCGAACCTGGAAGAGGGGGATTACATGGTATCCCTGGACATCAAGGATGCTTACTTGCATGTCCCCATTTACCATCTCACCAGGAGTACCTCAGATTTGTGGTACAGGATTGCCATTACCAATTCCAGACGCTGCCGTTTGGACTGTCCACGGCACCGAGGGTATTTACCAAGGTGATGGCGGAAATTATGATACTCCTTCGAAAAAAGGGAGTTTTAATTATCCCGTACTTGGACGATCTCCTAATAAAAGCGAGGTCCAAGGAACAGTTGTTGGTGGGAGTAGCACTATCTCAGGAGGTGCTGCACCAGCACGGCTGGATTCTGAATATCCCGAAGTCACAGCTGGTTCCGACGACACGGCTACTGTTCCTGGGTATGATTCTGGATACAGTCCAGAAAAAAGTGTTTCTCCCGGAGGAGAAAGCCAGGGAGTTGTCATCTCTAGTCAGAGACCTACTGAAACCAAAACAGGTATCAGTGCATCGCTGCACGCGGGTCCTGGGAAAGATGGTGGCTTCTTACGAAGCAATTCCCTTCGGCAGGTTCCATGCCAGAATCTTTCAGTGGGACCTGTTGGACCAGTGGTCCGGATCGCATCTTCAGATGCATCGCTTGATAACCCTGTCTCCAAGAACCAGGGTGTCTCTACTGTGGTGGCTGCAGAGTGCCCATCAGGACTGGGTCCTGGTGACCACGGATGCCAGCCTTCGAGGCTGGGGGGCAGTCACACAGGGAAGAAACTTCCAAGGACTATGGTCGAGTCAGGAGACTTCCCTTCACATAAATATTCTGGAACTAAGGGCCATCTACAATGCCCTAAGTCAAGCAAAATCCCTGCTTCTACACCAGCCGGTGCTGATCCAGTCAGACAACATCACGGCAGTCGCCCATGTAAATCGACAGGGCGGCACAAGAAGCAGGATGGCGATGGCAGAAGCCACAAGAATTCTCCGATGGGCGGAGAATCATGTACTAGCACTGTCAGCAGTGTTCATTCCGGGAGTGGACAACTGGGAAGCAGACTTCCTCAGCAGGCACGACCTCCACCCGGGAGAGTGGGGACTTCATCCAGAAGTCTTTCAAATGATTGTAAACCAGTGGGAAAAACCACAGGTGGACATGATGGCGTCCCGCCTCAACAAAAAGTTAAAAAGATATTGTGCCAGGTCAAGGGACCCTCAGGCGGTAGCTGTGGACGCTCTAGTGACACCGTGGGTGTACCAGTCGGTTTATGTGTTCCCTCCTCTGCCTCTCATACCAAAGGTATTGAGAATAATAAGAAAGAGAGGAGTAAACACCATTCTCGTGGTTCCGGATTGGCCAAGACGAGCGTGGTACCCGGAACTTCAAGAGATGCTCTCAGAGGACCCGTGGCCTCTACCGCTCAGACAGGACCTGCTACAGCAGGGGCCCTGTCTGTTCCAAGACTTACCGCGGCTGCGTTTGACGGCATGGCGGTTGAACACCGGATCCTAAAGGAAAAGGGTATTCCGGAAGAAGTCATTCCTACGCTTATTAAGGCCAGGAAAGATGTTACGGCAAAGCATTATCACCGCATATGGCGGAAATATGTTGCATGGTGCGAGGCCAAAAAGGCCCCAACAGAGGAATTTCAACTAGGTCGATTTCTGCATTTCCTGCAAGCAGGAGTGAATATGGGCCTAAAACTAGGCTCCATTAAAGTACAGATCTCGGCTCTGTCGATTTTCTTTCAAAAAGAACTAGCTTCAGTACCTGAAGTTCAGACATTTGTGAAAGGAGTGCTGCATATTCAGCCCCCATTTGTGCCTCCTGTGGCACCTTGGGATCTCAACGTGATGTTGAGCTTCTTAAAATCACATTGGTTTGATCCACTAAAAACCGTGGATCTGAAATATCTCACGTGGAAAGTGGTCATGTTATTGGCCTTGGCTTCAGCCAGGCGAGTGTCAGAATTGGCGGCTTTATCATGTAAAAGCCCTTATCTGATTTTCCATATGGATAGGGCAGAATTGAGGACTCGTCCCCAATTTCTCCCTCAGGTGGTGTCAGCGTTTCACCTGAACCAGCCTATTGTGGTGCCTGCGGCTACTAAGGATTTGGAGGACTCCAAGTTGCTAGACGTTGTCAGGGCCCTGAAAATATATGTTTCCAGGACGGCTGGAGTCAGAAAATCTGACTCGCTGTTTATCCTGTATGCACCCAACAAGCTGGGTGCTCCTGCTTCTAAGCAGTCTATTGCTCGCTGGATTTGTAGTACAATTCAGCTTGCACATTCTGTGGCAGGCCTGCCACAGCCAAAATCTGTGAATGCCCATTCCACAAGGAAGGTGGGCTTATCTTGGGCGGCTGCCCGAGGGGTCTCGGCTTTACAACTTTGCCGAGCAGCTACTTGGTCAGGGGCAAACACGTTTGTAAAATTCTACAAATTTGATACCCTGGCTGAGGAGGACCTGGAGTTCTCTCATTCGGTGCTGCAGAGTCATCCGCACTCTCCCGCCCGTTTGGGAGCTTTGGTATAATCCCCATGGTCCTTACGGAGTTCCCAGCATCCACTAGGACGTCAGAGAAAATAAGAATTTACTCACCGGTAATTCTATTTCTCGTAGTCCGTAGTGGATGCTGGGCGCCCATCCCAAGTGCGGATTGTCTGCAATACTTGTAAATAGTTATTGTTACCTAAAGGGTTATTGTTGAGCCATCTGTTGAGAGGCTCAGTTGTTTTCATACTGTAAAACTGGATATAGTATCACGAGTTGTACGGTGTGATTGGTGTGGCTGGTAAGAGTCTTACCCGGGATTCTAAATCCTTCCTTATTATGTCAGCTCGTCCGGGCACAGTGTCCTAACTGAGGCTTGGAGGAGGGTCATAGTGGGAGGAGCCAGTGCACACCAGGTAGTCATAAATCTTTCTAGAGTGCCAAGCCTCCTTCGGAGCCCGCTATTCCCCATGGTCCTTACGGAGTTCCCAGCATCCACTACGGACTACGAGAAATAGAATTACCGGTGAGTAAATTCTTATTTTTTTATTGGCACGCACATGTATAAATACTGAAACAATAATATTCCACTTAAAATTCTAGATACTGTCTCCACAATGGCAAAGCTAAAATAATTACCAGATAGTAATCAAGAACCGGCAGTTCTTAAAAACACATAGTGCAACCACAGAGCTTCCTGAAGTAATGACACTCAACATTTCTGGAAACAGCTCATGTGATGGCAGGAGTCAATCAATTACCAGGGCAAGGAAGTAACTTGCAAAAGTCATTCCTTAAAAGCAACGGTGATGGTATATCACCAGTCAGCGTTCCAGATCCTCTCACTGGACCTCTGCTTCCTCCTGGCGATGATGCTTTTCTCACACCACCGCTGCTCCCCACTGACGCATTTCAACCCCTTTCTTGGGTCTTTTTCAAGGTAATGAGGGTCTTGTCCTAGTACCCACAAGTTAAACTCCCTATGTCCAATCCCCAACTTCCACCTCTTTCAATAAGTAATTACAGCTGTGTATGTGATCTGGCCAAACGCGCCACTCTCCTCAAGTCACATAACCGGCCAGCTTCCTCCGTCTCCGTGGGGACCAATTACGACATTAGTCCACAGTAATCCAGCTCTATCGGTTCCTCTAGATCACATGCCCAACCAGCTTCCTCCGTTTCCATAGTGACTGCAGGCTTCTCTATGGCTCAGCCAATCGCGCTGTTACTTTGCGGTCACATGTCCGGCCAGCTTACCACTGTCCTCTGCGGCCCGGTACGTCACTACCTTTATAGTTCCGGTTGTCATGGTGACCGAATACACACACAATGTAATCACCGGAAATGTCCATTCTTTCATCACATCTCCATTACGGTTACCTTAGCAACCCTAATGTCAAGCGCGGAGTTTAGCTGTACAGTTTGGCTCTTTTCTTTTAGCCGTCAAGTTGTCATGGTAATAAAGTCCAACTGAGGAGAGCCTTTAAATGGTGGTTATGGACAGGCACTTTCTGATGGAGCATACAGTATATTTGGCCACAAAAAGAAGAATACATAGGTATGAATACTTGCACATTCTACAGATAACGCTGACATTTCATGTAGTTCATATTTATAGTTACAAGTAAATTTATATCCAGGTTTAAAAACACATATAAAGCATAAAAAACATTTTATCTCGAAATCTAAATTCAGGCCATTGGGTTTGAGAGTATTCAGTTCATAAATCAATTTCATTTCAGCTTTAGCCAGCTGCGTATTTATGTCCCTTTAGCGACAATGACCTTCAATGAACTTTATACCCACAAACCGTTTAATGTGGTCTGTAGAACACTCATGTTTGATCTTAAAGTGGTTAGATAACGAGTGTGTCTCCATGCCCTTTCTAATATTGCGGAGGTGTTTCCCCACACGTGTTTTTAGGGGTCTGGAGGTCCTAACCTCATAAAATAAATTACAGGAACATTCAACTATATTCACAACGTTCCTACTATTACAAGTGACAATTTTGAACTCCACCCCATTAATCTCCACCTTTTCCACTTTCCTATACTCGCTTTTGATATTCCTGCACCCTGTACAAATAACACAGCGGTGGAATCCTATTGTGCGGATGCTTCTTTTGATCTGTGTAGTGGGGTGCATGCGCCTAACCAATTTATTCCCTGTGTTCGCTGCTTTCTTATATATAAACACTGCCTTATTTGGAATCACTTGTCATAAAACTGGATCCTTTTTTTAAATTCCCCAGTGTTTATGGAAAGATTTCTCCACTGTTTTATGTTGTGAGATGAAGTCACAAATGCCTATTCAAACCTATTTGATTCTGTTTTGGTACTTTGTAGCTGGTTCCTGTTTTTGTAATAGTTTCTGCTCTTACTATAGATTTTACATGATGCACTTTAGCTTTATCAACTATTTCAGGATCATATCCACTTCTATTGAATTTCAACAACATTTGTTCTGCCTGTTGCTGAAATACAGCATCATGTGAACGATTGTGTTTTATTTGCTTCAGCTGTCCACCTTGTATGGAATTAAGCGAATTGCTATGGTGACAACTGTTTGAGTGGATATATGTATGCGAATCTGTTGGTTTAGTGTAGGTTTTAGATTTTAACATTCCCTCCTCTATAAATTGTGATGTCCAAAAAATTAACTGAAGTTATACTTCTGGAGAAAGTAAACAGTATGTTCAATGTATTCGTATTTAAATATCTGCAGAATTCATCCAGAAGGTCTGTCCCCCCCTTTCCAAAGGAAAAACAAGTAATCTATGTAACGCGTCCAGGACACCAGGTTCACTCCATATGGGTTATTGCTCTCGATGTAATCGAGCTCCCATTGGCCCGTACAGATGTTAGCACAGCTCGGAGCAAACCTGGTGCCCATTGCTGTTCCTACTTTCTGCAGTAACAAATCTCCGCCAAACATGAAATAGTTGTTGAGGATAAAGGTAATTGATTCAATTAGGAACTCCTGTATTCATTTCTCTATAATGCTCCCTTCCAAGTATTTGGTAACCACATTGATCCCTGCTTGAAGTTCTATTATCGTGTACAGGACTTTACATCCCCTGTCACTAAAATAAATCCTTCTTCCCACCGGACTGTGGGTAGGAATTGTAGCACGTCTTTTCAACTGGGATTTATTACTAAGTACAAACAGCTGCAAATAATGATCTATAAATTCTGAAAGGTTATCAGTAATGGAGTTAATACCCGAAACTATGGGCCTCCCCGGCGGTTGCACTGGGTCCTTATGGACTTTTGGGAGCACGTATATAACTGGTATTGCAGGTTCTGGGTGTCATATAAATTTTAAAACTCCCTTTCCACTAAAATTCCTTTTTCATGGTAACTTTCAATACGATTTTGATGTTCGAACATTATCTTTTTCGTAGGGTCACCTCTGAATTTCTGATAGGTTGACCCATCATTAAGTTGCCTGTATACTTCATTTTCATACCAGCTTTTGTCCATGACAAACCCCCCCCCCCCCCCTCCTTCCTTTATCGGAGGGCTACCCCACTATTTCTGTGTTGGCTTTAAGATCCTTCAGAGCCATCCGTTCGTTAAATGTTATATTACATTTTTACTCATGTGTTCTCTATTTTCTTAATATCATCGTGCACCAAGGTATAAAAGGTATTAATGAAACTGCCTTTTCTTTCCGTAAACACTGGGGAATTTTGAAAAAGGATTCAGTTTTAGGACAATTGATTCCAAATAAGCCAGTGTTTATATATAAGAAAGCAGCGAACATAGGGAATAAATTGGTTAGGAGCTTGCACCCCACTACACAGATCAAAAGAAGTAGTGGAGTAGAGTTCAACATTGAGGAATTTGTCACTTGTAATAGTAGGAACGCTGTGTATATAGTTGAATGTTCCTGTAATTCATACTGGCTGGTATCTGCATTTTATTGTATGTTTTTATTATTTGTTTGATAAAAGTGTGATCAAAGTGTGAAATGCAGTCTCATACTTTGTGTTGCCATCTGCCAGCAATATCAGCAGTGTTCATTCCGGGCGGACTTCCTCAGTCGCCAGGACGTGCACACTGGAGAGTGGAGTCTTCATCCGGAAGTATTTCAACTCCTAGTGGACACATGGGGCCTACCAGATGTAGACCTGATGGTGTCTCAACACAAGGTTCCGGTCTTTGGATCATGGTCCAGGGATCCTCAGGCAGCATTTGTGGACACACTGGCAGTTCCGTGTAACTTTCAGCTGCTTTACATATTCCCTTCAGTGTAACTCTTGCCTAGGGTACTGTGGAAGTTCAAGCAAGAAGGAGGAATGCTAATTCTAGTCGCTCCAGCGTGGCCCAGATGGCATTGGTTCTCAGACCTGCAGGGTCTATCGATAGAGCGTTTCCTTCTACTTCCTCAGCGTCAGACCTCCTCGTGCAGGGCCCTTGTCTCTACCTGGACCTGGCCAGACTGGCTTTGACAGCATGGCTCTTGAAGCATCACTCCTGAGGGCCAAAGGGTTCTCTGAGGCCGTTATTCAGACAATGCTGTATGCCCGTAAACCGACCTCTGCTCGGATTTATTATAGAGTCTGGCATTCTTACTTCACCTGTGTGCTGATAAGAATTATGACGCCTATAGATTCAAAACTTCTAGAATTTTGGCTTTTCTGCAAAGAGGCTTAGGTCTTCGACTGACCTCCCTCAAGGTTCACATATCACAAGAAGGGTCGTGGACTTAAGAGCTTTGTCCTGTTGTCCGCCTTTTCTGATTTTCCACCGTGACGGGGCAATTCTCCGAACCAGGCCCGGTGACTTACCTAAGGTGGTGTCATCTTTTCACCTGAACCATGAGATTGTGGTCCTAGCCTTTATCTCTTTGGACTTGTCGGCTAAAGAACAGTCTTTGGATGTGGTTAGGGCTCTCCATGTCTATGTGGAAAGACTGCCTCCATTAGACAGTCTCCTTTTTTACTTAATTTAATGTTTCTTTCTAAATTTCTCAATAAGGAATTTTTGGCCTTGGGGTTCCGTGAAATCAATTCTGATACGCAAGGGTGACGTGATTAAAAACAATTTGGGAACCACTGAACTAGGAGGTTAATTAGCATATGACTTCCTATGTGAGAATGTCCCATGAACTGTTTACAAATATCAATGCATTTTAAAACCAAAATACCTTATACATTTCTCATAAGTGCTTCGTCAATGCGTTTTAAGTGTGCAATTATACAACCATGCTTAGAGCACTACATATAACATGTTAAAACACATTATTAAACATAATTTCTAGATCGATTAGTTCATTTAAATAATGGCAAACACACCAGAAGTTTATCTTGTGGGACGGGTCTCTGGCCACAGATGGTTTTACACTCCAATAGTCATCTCTGCCAGTGGCTGAACTAGCGAGCGGTGGGCCCAGGTGCGGCAAAATACTTTGGGTCCCCCTCCTCATCCCATCGAAGTCCACCCCTGGAGAGGATCTGGTGAGGGGGACCTGCTCAGGGCCAGAGAAATGGATACCTAGCAACAGTGCCATAACTAGACATTTTAGCACTGTGTGCAAGAAACGGCATCGGAGCCACACCCCTGCATGCAGAACAGGGGCAGTGCGCGCCAAAGCCGCGCGCATAAATGCATAGGGGTGTGGCTTCGTGTGGAAGGGGTGTGGCCACAAAATAATACCAATTCATAAAACAGTGCACAGTAGTCTCCATTATTCAAATTACGGCGCACAGTAGCACCACTACACCAGGTAGAGACCCTTTTATACCTTACCGCGGACAGATTCCCCTTTTTACACATTACGGCAGACAGCGTCCCCTTTTTACACATAGCGGCAGACAGCGTCCCCTTTTTACACATTACGGCAGACAGCGTCCCCTTTTTACACATTACGGCAGACAGCATCCCCTTTTTACACATTACGGCAGACAGCATCCCCTTTTTACACATAGCGGCAGACAGCATCCCCTTTTTACACATAGCGGCAGACAGCATCCCCTTTTTACACATAGCGGCAGACAGCGTCCCCTTTTTACACATTACGGCAGACAGCGTCCCCTTTTTAAACTAAAAGAAGAGAGCGGTGTTTATATATGTCCAAAGCGCATGTGAAACAAATAGAAAAGGTACATTCCTTTCTTTTACTGAAGGTAAACGATGTTCTTCATAAGGGTTTCACTGATGGAACCTTCCTCCTCGAGGTATCGTATCGTGGTCATGCAAATGAAAGAAGAGGGACAAATGTGTAGACCAATTTTCACACAAAGCTCAAAGTCAATCTTCTATATGTTATGAGCCACGGCTGTGGCTCATTCCTGTTTTGCATGTCAGTTAGGTATTTTATGTTATTCTTCTGTTCATGTTCCCCGTGGGTGTCATGGGGTGCTCGGAACTCACCCTTAAGGAGGGGATACTGTTATGAACCACAGGTAGTGGTTCATTCCTATTTTATGTTTATAAGTTGTTTCGCAGGCCAGGATTTCCCGTTGCTCTGTTTAAGAGTACTCTTGGTTGCTGCCGCTGGTGAGTCTGTGTAATTTCAGCTTGTTCCCATGTGTTCAGCCTCACCTGGCTGCTAATTGCATCTTGTCAGTTTGGAGTCATGCAACAGGGCAGCTGCATGAGATTATTAATTAGGCCTCTCTGTTATATGCTGGCTCAGTGCTATTCACAGACGCTGGTGATATTTCTAGGTTTCCAGTCTGCTTGAGTTCTGAGCTTGTACCTGCCAGTTCCTGAGCTCCTGTGTAGCAGTGTCAGTCCCTGTGTCGATTCCTGTGTCTGATCCCGTGTCCTGCCGTGAAGCGTTCCTGACCAGAAGTCCGGTGGCTTTGCCTATGCCTGGTCGAGTTTCTGGCTTCTTGGTGTCCACCGGTCTGTCGTTTGGGATTCTGCCTGTCCTCCAGTTCTGAGAGTCTGTGTCGGCAGCATTCGTTTGCCAGTACTGTCCGTTTGCCAGTATTCGTACCGGTTCCGTGAGTAGCGGCTCTGCCGCATCCGTCGGCCTAGGCCGCTGTATTCCGTTATTATTTCTGTCACTGGTTTTTTGCAGAGGGTTCTGCTTATGCTGTCACCGCCGGTACACAAAAGTATTGTGTCGGCGTGTGGTCAGCATTTCCTTTGTTGTTCTTTTCCTTTGGCGGCAAGCCGCACATACTTTGGTTTTAGGTTTGTTAGTAGCCCCTGGCCTTGTTGTTTAGTCAGAGGGCCCCTTGTTATCACCCTGTCTCGGTTCACTCTTTGTCTCTCATTAAGACATGAGGGGGCATCGAAGTTGGGCAGACGTAATCCGCCCTTCAAACGCGGCTGCCATGGGCTCAAGCAACCATAGTCTCGCAAGAGTGTACTGACAGCACGGGCGAGACAACGGAGATAGGGCGCCAGGGGCTATTCCCTTTCCATTCCCCTTTCCCAGCATTACGTCCTGGTGCTCTGGACTCGCTTCATAACATCTCCCTTGTTCTGAGCACCAGGAACCTAACACTATATCACTGTGACAAAAGGGGCGTACCCAACTCACACAGAAACAAGTGAGTTGAAACACATAAAGGTATCATTAAAAAAATCCTTTCAACATGGACATGAAGATTTCAAGCGTACCCAGAACTCACACTATTGGCGAGATGGAGAAACACATAAAGGTATCTTTCAAGCCTGTCAGAGGCGTAACCCCACTTTCACAAAATGGAAGTAAAACATATATGGGTATCTTTCTCAGGAAACAATAAGATGCGTACCACAACTCACTCAAAGTTAGGGTAGATGACTCCTTACAAGGTATCTTTAGCCTTTAAACACTTGATCTGTGCAGGGGGATGATATCCCAGAAAAATTCAGGAGTAAACCAAGTATAAAAACTCCTCTTTGTAGATATAAAAGGAGGATTTATTTACAGCAGTACGAAATACATCAGAGGTACTTCCAAATGAAAACAAGATAATAAAATCACAGAAAAGATAAAATAAAAATAAGGTAAAAAAAAGTTAAAAAATCCGGGTTAGATCATCCAGACTACTCACAGTACAGCTGTTCTACGCGTTTCGGTCCTTAACTGGACCTTTATCAAGAACTGTCTGAACTGTGAGGAGTCTCCATATTTATATTACAGATATCCAATCGGTGAGTAGCAGGAAGTTGCATCATTAATTACACATGCAAATGTTCTCCATTTCAAATAAACCAAAAAATACAAAATACATCCATGATCATTTAACCTACATACAAATCCCTAAAGGAGGACCACTCTAAACAACTTTTATTGCTTAAATTCACAGTGTAAACTTGAAATACATAAAAACGGCCTGGAATTATGGGAAATGTAGTTCCATCTCGGAACTACTAATGGCCATATATGGAAGTTCCGCCGGAAGTCACACACGGCCATCGCCAGCCAAGCTTCCCCGTCTTTTTCTCTCTGTAACTAAGTTCCGTGTGAAGACGAATACCCGGAAGTGACGTACCGCGTCTTCCGTTTTCATCCTGAAGGATCATGGGATTTGTAGTTTCCACTAATAGCGCTGATAGTGCTTCTTGCAGCGCTGAGCAGCATAAAAGGTTGTAATAAGGGCACCAGTTGACATATGAGGGATTCAATCTTTCATTTCCCACAGAGAATGGTATATACAATAAAAACACAAAAAAAGAAGATATATATTAGTCGTTTTTTAACAGGGTAAATATCAAAGGAACCACTTAAGTTCAAAATCAGAGTTCAACCCTTGTGGGTTCAAAGTGCCGTAAGTGAAAATACAATGCATTTCAAATTTAGCGAGTAGAGAGCTGAGATCATTATTCCGTTTGTTTTCCTGAATCTGTTTGATCCCATAAAAACCTTTAATCTCAGAAATTGAACAATTGTGTTAAGACTTAAAATGTGCAGAAAGTGAATGGGTAGGCAAGCCCTTTTTAATATTTCTGACATGTTCGCCCAGGCAAACTTTCAGCGCCCTGGAGGTGCGCCCAATATAAAATAGGTTGCAGCTGCACTTAATCGCATATATAACATTTTTACTGTCACACGTTATAAAATCCTTACTAATGTGTGTTTTGTTATTAATTACAATATTCTCAATTTTACTTCTCCCCTCACTCTTAATTGACCTACAGCCAATACAATTGCTGCATCTATAGAACCCTTTTGAGGTTATCCTCGGAGTGGTTTTTTCAGCTGGTAGTACACTAGAGACTAGTTTATTTCTCAAATTGGGGGCCTTACGGTAAATATGGACAGGTCTTATAGGGACAAGGGACCCAATGATGGGATCCTTCCTTATCAGATCCCAATGTCTCTTCAGAATCCTTTCAACCTCTTTATGCTGTTGATTGAATTCCGTTATGAATGCCCATTCATATCTATTATCAGTATTTTTCACTGGTTTCTTATTTAGAAGTTCACTCCGATCTAAAGCTTTTGCTTCCAGAAGTGCTTTCTCGATGATGCCTTCCTTATAGCCACATGCCATAAATTTCTCACTCATTACTTTGGCTTGGGATTCAAAGACATCCAACTCCGTACAGTTTCTCCTTACCTTTTTCAATTGACTCATTGGAATAGAGTCCAGACAATTATTGTGGTGGCAGCTACTGGCTGCTATGTAGGACCCGGAGTCAGTGGGTTTGGAGTAAGTTTTCGTGTGTAATGTACCCTCTTTCACATACACTGTTATATCAAGGAAATTCAAAGTTTCTGTGCTTTTTTCAAATGACAGGACAATGTTTTTGTTATTAGTATTTAGAGAGGTACAGATGGTCTCAAGAGCAGCAATATCCCCTCTCCAAAGTAAGAAAATATCATCAATATACCGGGAATAGGAAACCAGATTCGCTCCATATGGTTTATTCGACCAAACGTTGTCGATTTTCCATAATCCTAGAAACAGATTAGAATAACTAGGAGCGAATCTGGTGCCCATAGCTGTCCCAGTCTTCTGAATGTAAAATTGATCACGAAAAAGGAAAAAATTATTATTAAGAATAAATTTAATTCCTTCTACTACCATTTCCTTAAGATCCTTTGTATAGTCTGATATTTCCAGGAAATGCATAATTGCTGCTACACCATCATCGTGGTTGATGATGGTGTAGAGGGAACTAACGTCGGCAGTTACCAGAATGTCCCCTTCCTCCCACTGTATTGATTCCAAAAGTGTTAGGAAGTCTTTTGTGTCTTTAAGATGGGACTTGTTCTGGATGACCATAGGTTGTAGTAAATGGTCGATAAATCTGGACAAATTGGATGATAGGGACTGTACGCCCAATATAATTGGCCTTCCCGGGGGATTGGTGGCGTTTTTATGGACTTTAGGTAGTGCATATATAACTGGTACCATGGGTTCGTCAACCATGATGAACTTTGCCTCTCTAGAGCTGATGGTTACCATTTTCTCGTATTTATCTATATAACTTTTTAATTTTGCTAGTATAGTGCTCGTGGGGTCAGTCCTTAATTTTTTGTACGTCCCTACATCATTAAGCTGCCGTAAGACTTCATTTTCATAATTGACTAAGTCCATCAGCACTACTCCCCCCCCCCCCTTTATCTGAGGGTTTGATTACAACTTCTTTCAGCTGTTTCAAATCCTGTAAAGCCTTTCTTTCTTTAAAGGAGAAATTTTGATGTTTCTTTGGTTTCTTTTGGAGCTTTTCTAAGTCCTCGAGAACCATAGCGCCAAAGGTTTCAATGAAAGGGCCTTGAACATGTTTTGGAAAGAAAAGTGATCTTGGTTTAAAAGGAGTAACTGTGGATATGTCAGTTTCCTTATTTCCTTCTTGATTAGCAAAAAACTTCTTTATGGTCAGCTTCCTTAAATAGCGTTGAACGTCTAGGTATATTTCAAAGGAGTTGATAGAATTCGTGGGGGCATATTTTAAACCTTTTTGTAGGACAGATATTTCACTGTCAGATAGTATATGCGAACTTAGGTTAAAAATCTTTGTTGTATGGGGACGTTCCATTTGATTATCTAAAGGGGCAGTTGGAACTTGATTATCACTATGAGGTTGAACCTTTTTCGGTCTACGTTTCCTTTTACATTTACCTTTGTGGGATTTTTTCACACCTCCCCTTTTTCCCCTCTGGACTTTCCTATATATTAACGGTGGTGATTTTGATGGCGTCTGTTCCCTAAAAAACGTTGTTCCCGGTCAACCACCCTTCCCAAAGGAGAGAACCGGTTTTCTATCCATATGGGAGACCTCTCTCTATGTGGAAATCTACCCCTCTGTTCCCCCAAAGGGGATCCTCTCCATTCTGGAGTAATTTCCCTAAAACCCTCCATTATGTTTTCCCTCAGAGAAGAACGTTCAAATACATTTGAAAAATGATTTGGGGGGGATAATGGACATCTGGACCTTGTTGATTTCAACCTCGAAGAGACCATGCATAAATTGGAAAATACACTCCTTAAAGAGAGCAAAGTATGGTGGGAGATCGCCACTTTGAAGAAATATCTATCACATGACTTGGTACCACGGGGTTTGAAAATTAACGAGGTCTGTTCTTTTAATACAGCTAGTGAGGACTTCAAAAAAGATTGGGCTAACACTATAAATAATTGTTCCTTAACGTTAATAAAATTGATCATTAAAGAAAGAAAGAGGGAACTCAATAAATTTGATACAGAGATTGCTGAATACAAATCTTTGTCATCCCCCTTTTCTGAATCTGAGGAGTATAAAGTATTAGAAAAGGGGATTGAGATAAAGTTAAATCGAGCCCAAAAACAACTGGTGGAGAAAAAAATAAGAAAATTTAATAGAGATAAGTCTGAGCAAAATATATGTCTCGATCAGGAGGGGGAAATGACTGGTACTCCTGTACATTTAAAAGATCCCCCCATTCGACAGAATGAGGTGACTCAATCTAGAAGGTTCCTAAAAAGGAAAGTTCCCTATAATCGATCTTTTAATCAAAATGACAGGAGAGACAGATATACCAGGATTATGCCTGATTCATCCAGGTTCCACCATTTCTCCAATGAGGAGAATAAGGGTTTTAGGGAAATTACTCCAGAATGGAGAGGACCCCCTTTGGGGGAACAGAGGGGTAGATTTCCACATAGAGAGAGGTCTCCCATATGGATAGAAAACCGGTTCTCTCCTTTGGGAAGGGTGGTTGACCGGGAACAACGTTTTTTAGGGAACAGACGCCATCAAAATCACCACCGTTAATATATAAGAAAGTCCAGAGGGGAAAAAGGAGAGGTGTGAAAAAATCCCACAAAGGTAAATGTAAAAGGAAACGTAGACCGAAAAAGGTTCAACCTCATAGTGATTATCAAGTTCCAACTGCCCCTTTAGATAATCAAATGGAACGTCCCCATACAACAAAGATTTTTAACCTAAGTTTGCATATACTATCTGACAGTGAAATATCTGTCCTACAAAAAGGTTTAAAATATGCCCCCACGAATTCTATCAACTCCTTTGAAATATACCTAGACGTTCAACGCTATTTAAGGAAGCTGACCATAAAGAAGTTTTTTGCTAATCAAGAAGGAAATAAGGAAACTGACATATCCACAGTTACTCCTTT
Source organism: Pseudophryne corroboree (assembly GCF_028390025.1). NCBI lineage: Eukaryota > Metazoa > Chordata > Amphibia > Anura > Myobatrachidae > Pseudophryne > Pseudophryne corroboree. Next base: position 88,312,938 of record NC_086455.1, read on the forward strand.
AAAACCAAGATCACTTTTCTTTCCAAAACATGTTCAAGGCCCTTTCATTGAAACCTTTGGCGCTATGGTTCTTGAGGACTTAGAAAAGCTCCAAAAGAAACCAAAGAAACATCAAAATTTCTCCTTTAAAGAAAGAAAGGCTTTACAGGATTTGAAACAGCTGAAAGAAGTTGTAATCAAACCCTCAGATAAAGGGGGGGGGAGAGTAGTGCTGATGGACTTAGTCAATTATGAAAATGAAGTCTTACGGCAGCTTAATGATGTAGGGACGTACAAAAAATTAAGGACTGACCCCACGAGCACTATACTAGCAAAATTAAAATTTATATAGATAAATACGAGAAAATGGTAACCATCAGCTCTAGAGAGGCAAAGTTCATCATGGTTGACGAACCCATGGTACCAGTTATATATGTACTACCTAAAGTCCATAAAAACGCCACCAATCCCCCGGGAAGGCCAATTATATCGGGCGTACAGTCCCTATCATCCAATTTGTCCAGATTTATCGACCATTTACTACAACCTATGGTCATCCAGAACAAGTCCCATCTTAAAGACACAAAAGACTTCCTAACACTTTTGGAGTCAATACAGTGGGAGGAAGGGGACATTCTGGTAACTGCCGACGTTAGTTCCCTCTACACCATCATCAACCACGATGATGGCATAGCAGCAATTATGCATTTCCTGGAAATATCAGACTATACAAAGGATCTTAAGGAAATGGTAGTAGAAGGAATTAAATGTATTCTTAATAATAATTTTTTCCTTTTTTCGTAATCAATTTTACATTCAGAAGACCGGGACAGCTATGGGCACCAGATTCGCTCCTAGTTATGCTAATCTGTTTCTAGGATTATGGGAAATCGACAACGTTTGGTCGAATAAACCATATGGAGCGAATCTGGTGTCCTATGCCCGGTATATTGATGATATTTTCTTACTTTGGAAAGGGGATATTGCTGCTCTTGAGACCTTCTGTACCTCTCTAAATACTAATAACAAAAACATTGTCCTGTCATTTGAAAAAAGCACAGAAACTTTGAATTTCCTTGATATAACAGTGTATGTGAAAGAGGGTAAATTACACATGAAAACTTACTCCAAACCCACTGACTCCGGGTCCTACATAGCAGCCAGTAGCTGCCACCACAATAATTGTCTGGACTCTATTTCAATGAGTCAATTGAAAAGGGTAAGGAGAAACTGTACGGAGTTGGATGTCTTTGAATCCCAAGCCAAAGTAATGAGTGAGAAATTTATGGCATGTGGCTATAAGGAAGGCATCATCGAGAAAGCACTTCTGGAAGCAAAAGCTTTAGATCGGAGTGAACTTCTAAATAAGAAACCAGTGAAAAATACTGATAATAGATATAAATGGGCATTCATAACGGAATTCAATCAACAGCATAAAGAGGTTGAAAGGATTCTGAAGAGACATTGGGATCTGATAAGGAAGGATCCCATCATTGGGTCCCTTGTCCCTATAAGACCTGTCCATATTTACCGTAAGGCCCCCAATTTGAGAAATAAACTAGTCTCTAGTGTACTACCAGCTGAAAAAACCACTCCGAGGATAACCTCAAAAGGGTTCTATAGATGCAGCAATTGTATTAGCTGTAGGTCAATTAAGAGTGAGGGGAGAAGTAAAATTGAGAATATTGTAATTAATAACAAAACACACATTATAAAGGATTTTATAACGTGTGACAGTAAAAATTTTATATATGCGATTAAGTGCAGCTGCAACCTATTTTATATTGGGCGCACCTCCAGGGCGCTGAAAGTTCGCCTGGGCGAACATGTCAGAAATATTAAAAAGGGCTTGCCTACCCATTCACTTTCTGCACATTTTAAGTCTAAACACAATTGTTCAATTTCTGAGATTAAAGGTTTTTATGGGATCAAACAGATTCAGGGAAACAAACGGAATAATGATCTCAGCTCTCTACTCGCTAAATCTGAAATGCATTGTATTTTCACTTATGGCACTTTGAACCCACAAGGGTTGAACTCTGATTTTGAACTTAAGTGGTTCCTTTGATATTTACTCTGTTAAAAAACGACTAATATATATCTTCTTTTTTTGTGTTTTTATTGTATATACCATTCTCTGCGGGAAATGAAAGATTGAATCCCTCATATGTCAACTGGTGCCCTTATTACAACCTTTTATGCTGCTCAGCGCTGCAAGAAGCACTATCAGCGCTGTTAGTGGAAACTTCAAATCCCATGATCCTTCAGGACGAAAACGGAAGACGCGGTACGTCACTTCCGGGTATTCGTCTTCACGCGGAACTTAGTGACAGAGAGAAAAAGACGGGGAAGCTCGGCTGGCGATGGCCGTGTGTGACTTCCGGCGGAACTTCCATATATGGCCATTAGTAGTTCCGAGATGGAACTACATTTCCCATAATTCCAGGCCGTTTTTATGTATTTCAAGTTTACACTGTGAATTTAAGCAATAAAAGTTGTTTAGAGTTGTCCTCCTTTAGGGATTTGTATGTAGGTTAAATGATCATGGATGTATTTTGTATTTTTTGGTTTATTTGAAATGGAGAACATTTGCATGTGTAAATAATGATGCAACTTCCTGCTACTCACCGATTGGATATCTGTAATATAAATATGGAGACTCCTCACAGTTCAGACAGTTCTTGATAAAGGTCCAGTTAAGGACCGAAACGCATAGAACAGCTGTACTGTGAGTAGTCTGGATGATCTAACTCGGATTTTTTAACTTTTTTTACCTTATTTTTATTTTATCTTTTCTGTGATTTTATTATCTTGTTTTCATTTGGAAGTACCTCTGATGTATTTCGGACTGCTGTAAATAAATCCTCCTTTTATATCTACAAAGAGGAGTTTTTTTACTTTGTTTACTCCTGAATTTTTCTGGGATATCATCCCCCTGCACAGATCAAGTGTTTAAAGGCTAAAGATACCTTGGGGTATATTTACTAAGGTCCCGATTTTGACCGAGATGCCGTTTTTTCTTCAAAGTGTCATCTCGGTAATTTACTAAGCAAAAATCACGGCAGTGATGAGGGCATTCGTAATATTTTGGAAGTCCTTGGAAAAAATCACGAATCAATACACCATCGGTCAAATACGCCTGCAATTTGCTAGAAATCGGTCATTTCCTAAAAAGTGCAAAACACAAACACTGCCGACAATAGCCAAACACTGCCGTGCTAAAATACAAATCGTGAAAAAGTGCTAAAGAAAAACAGACCTGCTTTTTTATCCCGTGTTTGTATAGGCATGCACGGATCCATGAGATCCGTGCATGTTTATCAGTGGGAAGGGGTGGGAAATGTTATAATTTTTCAAAAAAAAATTGCGTGGGGTCCCCCTTCCTTAATCAAACCAGCCTCGGGCTCTTTGAGCCGGCCCTGGTTGCAAAAATATGGGAAAAAATTGATAGGGGTTCCCCCATATTTAAGCAACCAGCACCGGGCTCTGTGCCTGGTCCTGGTTCCAAAAATACGGGGGACAAAAAGCGTAGGGGTCCCCCGTATTTTTGAAACCAGCACCGGGCTCCACTAGCTGGACAGATAATGCCACAGCCGGGGGTCACTTTTATACAGTGCCTTGCGGCCGTGGCATCAAATATCCAACTAGTCACCCCTGGCCGGGGTACCCTGGGGGAGTGGGGACCCCTTCAATCAAGGAGTCCCCCCCCCAGCCACCCAAGGGCCAGGGGTGAAGCCCGAGGCTGTCCCCCCCATCCAATGGGCTGCGGATGGGGGGCTGATAGCCTTTGTTCAAAGTAATGAATATTGTTTTTAGTAGCAGTACTACAAGTCCCAGCAAGCCTCCCCCGTAAGCTGGTACTTGGAGAACCACAAGTACCAGCATGCGGCGGAAAACCGGGCCCGCTGGTACCTGTAGTACTACTACTAAAAAAATACCCCAATAAAGACAATACACACACCTTGAAAGTATAACTTTAATACATACATACACACCTCCATATACACATACTTACCTTATGTTCACACGAGGGTCGGTCCTCTTCTCCAGTAGAATCCATGGTGTACCTGTTGAAAAAATCCTACTCACCAAATCCAGTGTAGAGGGCTCCTCGGATAATCCATTTGTAATCCACGTACTTGTAAAAATAAAAAAACGGGACACCCGACCACGAACTGAAAGGGGACCCATGTTTTCACATGGGACCCCTTTCCCCGAATGCCAGAAAGCCCCTCTGACTGATGTCTAAGTGGGTTTCTTCAGCCAATCAGGGAGCTCCACGTTGTGGCACCCTCCTGATCGGCTGTGTACTCCTGTACTGTCTGACAGGCGGCACACGGCAGTGTTACAATGTAGCGCCTATGCGCTCCATTGTAACCAATGGTGGGAACTTTCAGGTCAGCGGTTGACCGAAAGTGACCTCACCGCTGACCTGAAAGTTCCCACCATTGGTTACAATGGAGCGCATAGGCGCTACATTGTAACACTGCCGTGTGCCGCCTGTCAGACAGTACAGGAGCACACAGCCGATCAGGAGGGTGCCACAACGTGGCGCTCCCTGATTGGCTGATGGAACCTTCTTGGACTTAAGTCAGAGGGGGTTCCAGGCATTCGGGGAAAGGGGACCCATGTGAAAACATGGGTCCCCTTTCAGTGCGAGGTCGGGTATCCGTTTTTTTATTTTTACAAGTACGTGGATTACAAAAGGATTTACCGAGGAGCCTAAAACACTGGATTATGTGAGTATAATTTTTTCAACAGGTACACCATGGATTCTACTGGAGTAGAGGACCGACCTGCGTGGGAACATAAGGTAAGTATGTGTATATGGAGGTGTGGATGGATGTATTAAAGTTATACTTTCAAGGTGTGTGTGTGTTGTCTTTATTGGGGTATTTTTTTAGTAGTAGTACTACAGGTACCAGCGGGCCCATTTTTCCGCCGCATGCTGGTACTTGTGGTTCTCCAAGTACCAGCTTGCGGGGGAGGCTTGCTGGGCCTTGTAGTACTGCTACTAAAAACAATATCATTCACTTTGAACAAAGGCTATCAGTCCCCCATCCGCAGCCCATTGGATGGGGGGGACAGCCTCGGGCTTCACCCCTGGCCCTTGGGTGGCTGGGGGGGACGACCCCTTGATTGAAGGGGTCCCCACTCCCCCAGGGTACCCCGGCCAGGGGTGACTAGTTGGATATTTGATGCCACGGCCGCAAGGCACTGTATAAAAGTGACCCCCGGCTGTGGCATTATCTGTCCAGCTAGTGGAGCCCGGTGCTGGTTTCAAAAATACGGGGGACCCCTACACTTTTTGTCCCCCGTATTTTTGGAACCAGGACCAGGCGCAGAGCCCGATGCTGGTTGTTTAAATATGGGGGAACCCCTGTCCATTTTTCCCCCATATTTCTGCAACCAGGATCGGCTCAAAGAGCCCGAGGCTGGTTTGCCTTAGGAGGGGGGACCCCACGCAATTTTTTTTTTACATTTAAACATTTTTTATTTTTTTTTACAAGGTGCACAATGAAGCCCAGCACGGATCTCTCAGATCCGGCCGAGATTCATTGTATTAAAGTCGGCAGTGTTTTACAAGTCACTCACGTAAAACACTGCCAAATAAAACGAATGACATCGACATCGGAAAACCTGAAAATGCAGAATACGGCAGCTTAGTAAATTAGTCGTAATCAATTCAAAAAGTTGCATATTTACACTTTCGATGTCATTCGTGATTGAACTTTGACCTCAAACGGGAAAATACGAATCTTAGTAAATTTACCCCCTTGATAGGAGTCATCTACCCTAACTTTGAGTGAGTTGTGGTACGCATCTTATTGTTTCCTGAGAAAGATACCCATAAATGTTTTACTTCCATTTTGTGAAAGTGGGGTTACGCCTCTGACAGGCTTGAAAGATACCTTTATGTGTTTCTTCATCTCGCCAATAGTGTGAGTTCTGGGTACGCTTGAAATCTTCATGTCCATGTTGAAAGGATTTTTTTAAAGATCCCTTTATGTGTTTCAACTCACTTGTTTCTGTGTGAGTTGGGTACGCCCTTTTGTCACAGTGATATAGAAGATTGACTTTGAGCTTTGTGTGAAAATTGGTCTACACATTTGTCCCTCTTCTTTCATTTGCATGACCACGATACGATACCTCGAGGAGGAAGGTTCCATCAGTGAAACCCTTATGAAGAACATCGTTTACCTTCAGTAAAAGAAAGGAATGTACCTTTTCTATTATTTGTTTCACATGCGCTTTGGACATATATAAACACCGCTCTCTTCTTTTAGTTTAATCTGTTCATGTAAAACGGTGATTTTTACGTAGGTGTTTATAGTGGCTGAGCAGCATTGCGCCATCTAGGTGAACAGTTCATTCCTTTTACTGAGCATCCTCTTTTTACACATTACGGCAGACAGCGTCCCCTTTTTACACATTAAGGCAGACAGCGTCCCCTTTGTACACATTACGGCAGACAGCGTCCCCTTTTTACACATAACGGCAGACAGCATGCCCTTTTTACACATAGCGGCAGACAGCGTGGCCTTTTTACACATAGCGGCAGACAGCGCGGCCCTTTTTACACATAGCGGCAGACAGCGTCCCCTTTTTACACATTACAGCAGACAGCGTCCCCTTTTTACACATTAAGGCAGACAGCGTCCCCTTTTTACACATTACGGCAGACAGCGTCCCCTTTTTACACATAGCGGCAGACAGCATCCCATTTTTACACATTAAGGCAGACAGCGTCCCCTTTTTACACATTACGGCAGACAGCGTCCCCTTTTTACACATTACGGCAGACAGTGTCCCCTTTTTACACATTACGGCAGGCAGCGTCCCCTTTTTACACATAACGGCAGACAGCGTGGCCTTTTTACAGATTACGGCAGACAGCGTGGCCTTTTTACACATTACAGCAGACAGCGTGCCCTTGTTACACATTACGGCAGACAGTGTGCCCTTGTTACACATTACGGCCGACAGCGTGCCCTTTTTACACATTACGGCAGACAGCGTCTCCTTTTTACACATTACGGCAGGCAGATTCCCCCTTTTACACATTACGGCAGGCAGATTCCCCCTTTTTACACACTACGGCAGACAGTCCCCCTTTTTGCACAGAAAGAAAGAAAGAAAGAAAGAAAGAAAGAAAGAAAGAAAGAAAGAAAGAAAGAAAGAGAATTATACTTACTGCCTCCGCTGGCTCAGGCTCCTCGGTGCATCTTCTGGCAGAGATCCTGATTCCCGGGCAGGAGAGAAGGAGGAGGAGGGAGGTGGAGGAGGGAGCCGCAGCAGCGCTGTGTTATTGGTGGAGGCGCTGCTGCTGCTGTCCCAGTCCTTCACCATAGGCTGTTCTCCGCCGCTGTGAATGCTGGGATGCGCTTCACAGCGGCGGAAGACAGCCTATAGTGAAGCAGAGGGACAGCAGCAGCAGCGCCTCAACCAATAAAACAGCGCTGCTGCGGCTCCCTCCTTCACCTCCCTCCTCCTTCTTCCCCTCGTGTCCGCTGCGCTCCTCTCCTCTCCGGGCGGCTGTGTGCTGCGGGCAGCGGTTGCCCGCAGCACACAGCGGCATGTAATGAGTCAGTTTGACTCATTACATGCTTTGGGCCCCTGGACGGAGGCGGTTGCACTGGCGGTAGTTCCGCCTCTGATCTCTGCTCTATTACCAGGTAACAGGCCAATCAGAGGATGGGATGGGGTTTGATGGGCTGAGCTAGGCTACATGTTCCAGCACCAGAGAGAAAGAAAACAAAATCCATTGCAGGGCTCTGTGCCATTGATGGCAGAGAACCAATGGATCTCTGCTTTCTCCGGCAGGGTCCACAGGTTTTCCACAGGATAACATTGGGATATGATGAAGCAACAGCAGATTTGCACCAATCAGTCAAAGCTTTTCGGCCTCCCAGCATACAACGGGCCTGTCCATATATCCCCGCCTCCTGGCTCACACAAATTAGTTTTTTGTTTGGTGCGGCAGGAGCTGGACCATGGTCAATGGGCTGCTGGTTTTTAGCAGACATAAGCTTTCTTATTTTATTTTTATATCTTACTCTTTTTTTCGAGTGATCTTTCCAAAAAGCGTCTCATACATACCTTAGAAAGAGTCGCTCCAACAACTCACTACTGGGCCGCAATAACGCTTACCCACGAGCAGGTCCAGCAGACGTTACCAGGCTGTGGCCGGAACATGGGGAGAAGGTAAGGCATCAGTTCCGCTTAGAGGGGGAATACGGACACAGCCGCACTGCTTTGGTAGGAGACTACCAAGCAGTCGCTGATGCGGCTGCCACCTCGAGTGCAGCAGTGCTAGGCCTTAGGGATAATAGGCTCCAAGAGTAGTATGAGGCCGCGATCCCTAGGGTTGATGTCAGCAGAGGGGAGTCAGACGCTCTCCTGGTCGCCAATCTTTGCGGTTCATGACCAGTTTCCTCAGAGTCTCCCGCCATGAACTGTTTTTCCCGCTTCCATCTGAGACGCTGTGTACTAAGGGACCCAGTCGCAGCATAGGCGGCTATGTGACTGGTGCGTCAGTGTTCACTTGGGCGTCTGTGTTCACTATAGGTTCACGGAGTGGCGGTGTACACTAATAGCATCTGGATCCACTCAGCGTTCGCAGACGTATTGATGGATCCTGGAAGCGGGGTAAGTCTCCCTGTATCCCACTCTACTGAGTATGGGGTATACAGCACTAAGTCTCTATCTACCTTTTTAAATACGAATAGCATAATGCATACGAGTCTGATAATATTACTGTGGTTTCTTTTGCTATGCGTCTGAATAAGGTTAAAACTTTTATAAAGTAATGCAGTAATATGTTTCTCCTACATACTTGAAATGTATCTGTAGTTGATTATGTGCTCATATTGCTTATTATACTAATGTATAACATGTGACTGACTGCTAGTGTGATTGCTGACTTTACTATAATTCTGTCAGTTTTTTTTCTATCCCAATCCTCAATGCTGGTGTATAGCAAGGTAGGGTCAGATTGTATGTTACTTTAACGAGTCTTAAAGTGATTACAGTCACAAATTGTGTAGTACACTGTGTAAGTGTTGATTATTTATCATGTCTAAGAGTGGCAAAGGTGAGGAAGATACACTTACAGCAACACCAACACTCATATCATGTTTGTCTTGCAAAGCTGGGTTAACCTCTCAGGATCTGGTTCAGGATGGTTTGTGTGCAAACTGTTTTAGCTTTCACCAATGTCTCTTGAAAAGTACAAGGCAGATAAAGATGAGCGGATAATTCCAACTTCTGTACCAGGGATAGGTTACACGATTAACCCTTACATGCAGCTTCCCACCTGCGGTTTGTCACTTCCAGCAGCAGCCTCTCAAAAGAAACAGGCTGAAAAGCCAGTGGTAAGTAAATCTACATTTTCACAGTCTACACATGTTTCAATGAGAATTCATCGGAGGATGAAGTCTCATTAAGTTCTGGTTCTACTTACGAAGAGGAGAAGGTAGGTCTCAGCTCAGTGGACATAGCAGAGATAATTAAGACAATGAAAGACATTCTATCCTTAGTAGTGATGTGCACCGGACATTTTTCGTGTTTTGGTTTTGGATTCGGTTCCGCGGCCGTGTTTTGGATTCGGACGCGTTTTGGAAAAACCTCCCTGAAAATTTTTTGTCGGATTCGGGTGTGTTTTGGATTCGGGTGTTTTTTACAAAAAACCCTCAAAAACAGCTTAAATCATAGAATTTGGGGGTCATTTTGATCCCATAGTATTATTAACCTCAATAACCATAATTTCCACTCATTTCCAGTCTATTCTGAACACCTCACACCTCACAATATTATTTTTAGTCCTAAAATGTGCACCGAGGTCGTTGGATGACTAAGCTAAGCGACCCAAGTGGCCGACACAAACACCTGGCCCATCTAGGAGTGGCACTGCAGTGTCAGACAGGATGGTCGATTTAAAAAATAGTCCCCAAACAGCACATGATGCAAAGGAAAAAAGAGGTGCACTGTGGTCGCTGGATGGCTAAGCTAAGCGACACAAGTGGCCGACACAAACACCTGGCCCATCTAGGAGTGGCACTGCAGTGTCAGGCAGGATGGCACTTCAAAAAAATAGTCCCCAAACAGCACATGATGCAAAGAAAAATGAAAGAAAAAAGAGGTGCAAGATGGAATTGTCCTTGGGCCCTCCCACCCACCCTTATGTTGTATAAACAGGACATGCACACTTTAACAAACCCATCATTTCAGCGACAGGGTCTGCCACACAACTGTGACTGAAATGACTGGTTGGTTTGGGCCCCCACCAAAAAAGAAGCAATCAATCTCTCCTTGCACAAACTGGCTCTACAGAGGCAAGATGTCCACCTCCTCCTCATCGTCCGATTCCTCACCCCTTTCACTGTGTACATCCCCCTCCTCACAGATTAGTAATTCGTCCCCACTGGAATCCACCATCTCAGGTCCCTGTGTACTTTCTGGAGGCAATTGCTGGTGAATGTCTCCACGGAGGAATTGATTATAATTAATTTTGATGAACATCATCTTCTCCAAATTTTCTGGAAGTAACCTCGTACGCCGATTGCTGACAAGGTGAGCGGCTGCACTAAACACTCTTTCGGAGTACACACTGGAGGGGGGGCAACTTAGGTAAAATAAAGCCAGTTTCTGCAAGGGCCTCCAAATTGCCTATTTTTCCTGCCAGTAAACGTACGGACTGTCTGACGTGCCTACTTGGATGCGGTCACTCATATAATCCTCCACCATTCTTTCAATGGTGACCGAATCATATGCAGTGACAGTAGACGACATGTCAGTAATCGTTGGCAGGTCCTTCAGTCCGGACCAGATGTCAACACTCGCTCCAGACTGCCCTGTATCACTGCCAGCGGGTGGGCTCGGAATTCTTAGCCTTTTCCTCGCACCCCCAGTTGCAGGAGAATGTGAAGGAGCAGCTGTTGACGGGTCACGTTCCGCTTGACTTGACAATTTTCTCACCAGCAGGTCTTTGAACCTCTGCAGACTTGTGTCTGCCGGAAAGAGAGATACAACGTAGGTTTTAAATCTAGGATCGAGCACGGTGGCCAAAATGTAGTGCTCTGATTTCAACAGATTGACCACCCGTGAATCCTGGTTAAGCGAATTAAGGGCTCCATCCACAAGTTCCACATGCCTAGCGGAATTGCTCTGTTTTAGCTCCTCCTTCAATGTCTGCGCTTGAGTCAGGTGCATTCCCCCTCCTTTGCCTATATCGTAGGCAGATGTATAGGCTTGAATGGCCTTTTGCTGCTCCTCCATCCTCTGAAGCATATAGAGGGTTGAATTCCACCTCGTTACCACCTCTTGCTTCAGATGATGACAGGGCAGGTTCAGGACTGTTTGCTGGTGCTCCAGTCTTCGGCACGCGGTGGCTGAATGCCGATAGTGGCCCGCAATTCTTCGGGCCACCGACAGCATCTCTTGCACGCCCCTGTCGTTTTTTAAATAATTCTGCACCACCAAATTCAATGTATGTGCAAAACATGGGACGTGCTGGAATTTGCCCAGATGTAATGCACGCACAATATTGCTGGCGTTGTCCAATGTCACAAATCCCCAGGAGAGTCCATTTGGGCTAAGCCATTCTGCGATGATGTTCCTCAGTTTCCGTAAGAGGTTGTCAGCTGTGTGCCTCTTCTGGAAAGCGGTGATACAAAGCGTAGCCTGCCTAGGAACAAGTTGGCGTTTGCGAGATGCTGCTACTGGTGCCGCCGCTGCTGTTCTTGCAGCGGGAGGCAATACATCTACCCAGTGGGCTGTCACAGTCATATAGTCCTGAGTCTGCCCTGCTCCACTTGTCCACATGTCCGTGGTTAAGTGGACATTGGGTACAACTGCATTTTTTAGGACACTGGTGACTCTTTTTCTGACGTCTGTGTACATTTTCGGTATCGCCTGCCTAGAGAAATGGAACCTAGATGGTATTTGGTACCGGGGACACAAAACCTCAATCAAGTCTGTAGTTGCCTGTGAATTAACGGTGGATAACGGAAACACGTTTCTCAGCGCCCAGGCTGCCAAGGCCTGAGTAATCCGCTTTGCAGCAGGATGACTGCTGTGATATTTCATCTTCCTCGCAAAGGACTGTTGGACAGTCAATTGCTTACTGGAAGTAGTACAAGTGGTCTTCCGACTTCCCCTCTGGGATGACGATCGACTCCCAGCAGCAACAACAGCAGCGCCAGCAGCAGTAGGCGTTACACTCAAGGATGCATTAGAGGAATCCCAGGCAGGAGAGGACTCGTCAGACTTGCCAGTGACATGGCCTGCAGGACTATTGGCTTTCCTGTGTAAGGAGGAAATTGACACTGAGGGAGTTGGTGGTGTGGTTTGCAGGACCTTGGTTACAAGAAGAAGGGATTTAGTGGTCAGTGGACTGCTTCCGCTGTCATCCAAAGTTTTTGATCTTGTCACTGACTTATGATGAATGCGCTGCAGGTGACGTATAAGGGAGGATGTTCCGAGGTGGTTAACGTCCTTACCCCTACTTATTACAGCTTGACAAAGGCAACACACGGCTTGACACCTGTTGTCCGCATTTGTGTTAAAATAATTCCACACCGAAGAGGTGATTTTTTTTTGTAATTTGACCAGGCATGTCAATGGCCATATTCGTCCCACGGACAACAGGTGTCTCCCCGGGTGCCTGACTTAAACAAACCACCTCACCATCAGAATCATCCTTGTCAATTTCCTCCTCAGCGCCAGCAACACCCATATCCTCATCCTGGTGTACTTCAACAGTGACATCTTCAATTTGACTATCAGGAACTGGACTGCGGGTGCTCCTTCCAGCACTTGCAGGGGGCGTGCAAATGGTGGAAGGCGCCACCTCTTCCCGTCCAGTGTTGGGAAGGTCAGGCATCGCAGCCGACACAATTGGACTCTCCTTGGGGATTTGTGATTTAGAAGAACGCACAGTTCTTTGCTGTGCTTTTGCCAGCTTAAGTCTTTTCATTTTTCTAGTGAGAGGATGAGTGCTTCCATCCTCATGTGAAGCTGAACCACTAGCCATGAACATAGGCCAGGGCCTCAGCCGTTCCTTGCCACTCCGTGTCGTAAATAGCATATTGGCAAGTTTACGCTTCTCCTCAGACGCTTTTAATTTTGATTTTTGGGTCATTTTACTGAACTTTTGTTTTTTGGATTTTACATGCTCTCTACTATGACATTGGGCATCGGCCTTGGCAGACGACGTTGATTGCATTTCATCGTCTCGGCCATTACTAGTGGCAGCAGCTTCAGCACGAGGTGGAAGTGGATCTTGATCTTTCCCTATTTTACCCTCCACATTTTTGTTCTCCATTTTTTAATGTGTGGAATTATATGCCAGTATCAATAGCAATGGCCTACTACTATATATACTACGCACAACTGAAATGCGCCACAGGTATGGATGGATAGTATACTTAACGACACAGAGGTAGGTAGAGCAGTGGCCTACTGTACCGTACTGCTATATATTATATACTGGTGGTCAGCAAATTGTGCAAAACTGAAATGCACCACAGGTATGGATGGATAGTATACTTAACGACACAGAGGTAGGTAGAGCAGTGGCCTACTGTACCGTACTGCTATATATTATATACTGGTGGTCAGCAAACTGTGCAAAACTGAAATGCACCACAGGTATGGATGGATAGTTTACTTGACGACACAGAGGTAGGTAGAGCAGTGGCCTACTGTACCGTACTGCTATATATTATATACTGGTGGTCAGCAAACTGTGCAAAACTGAAATGCACCACAGGTATGGATGGATAGTATACTTGACGACACAGAGGTAGGTAGAGCAGTGGCCTACTGTACCGTACTGCTAAATATTATATACTGGTGGTCAGCAAACTGTGCAAAACTGAAATGCACCACAGGTATGGATGGATAGTATACTTGACGACACAGAGGTAGGTAGAGCAGTGGCCTACTGTACCGTACTGCTATATATTATATACTGGTGGTCAGCAAACTGTGCAAAACTGAAATGCACCACAGGTATGGATGGATAGTTTACTTGACGACACAGAGGTAGGTAGAGCAGTGGCTTACTGTACCGTACTGCTATATATTATATACTGGTGGTCAGCAAACTGTGCAAAATTGAAATGCACCACAGGTATGGATGGATAGTATACTTGAGGACACAGAGGTAGGTAGAGCAGTGGCCTACTGTACCGTACTGCTATATATTATATACTGGTGGTCAGCAAACTGTGCAAAACTGAAATGCACCACAGGTATGGATGGATAGTATACTTGACGACACAGAGGTAGGTAGAGCAGTGGCCTTCTGTACCATACTCCTATATATTATATACTGGTGGTCAGCAAAATTATGCACTGTACTCCTACTATATACTACAATGCAGCACAGATATGGAGCGTTTTTCAGGCAGAGAACGTATAATACTGGTGGTCACTGGTCAGCAAAACTCTGCACTGTACTCCTCCTATATAATACTGCTGGTCCCCAGTCCCCTCAATAAAGCAGTGTGAGCACAGATATATGCAGCACACTGAGCACAGATATGGAGCGTTTTTCAGGCAGAGAACGTATAATACTGGTGGTCACTGGTCAGCAAAACTCTGCACTGTACTCCTCCTATATAATACTGCTAGTCCCCAGTCCCCACAATAAAGCAGTGTGAGCACAGATATATGCAGCACACTGAGCACAGATATGGAGCGTTTTTTCAGGCAGAGAACGTATAATACTGGTGGTCACTGGTCAGCAAAACTCTGCACTGTACTCCTCCTATAATACTGCTGGTCCCCAGAATAAAGATATTTGCAGCCCCCTGAAACAAAGTGAGAGGACGCCAGCCACGTCCTCTCACTATCATTTCCAATGCACAAGTGAAAAATGGTGGCGACGCGCGGCTCCTTATATAGAATCCGAATCTCGCGAGAATCCGACAGCGGGATGATGACGTTCGGGCGCGCTCGGGTTAACCGAGCCATACGGGAGAATCCGAGTCTGCCTCGAACCCGTGTAAAATGGGTGAAGTTCGGGGGGGTTCGGATTCCGAGGAACCGAACCCGCTCATCATTAGAAGAATCAGCAGAGCCTGTGTTAAAATCTAAGGCACCTGTGTTTAAATATCCCAAAACAGTTAAGACTGAGTTTCCTGGGTCAGATCAGCTGACGGAAATCATGAAGAGGCTTGGGCTACGCCCCCGTAAGAAGTTATAATTCCTAGGAAATGGAATTCCAATTATCCTCTTCCAGCTGGGGATTGTTTAAAGAGGGAGGTGGTCTCCAAAGTAGATACGCATGTTATTCGATTAGTGCGAAAATCTACATTACCTCTGCCTTCAACATCATTAAATTATGTCATGGATAGGAGAGTGGATGGTTTTTTCAAAAACATTTTTTCCCTGTCTGGGGCAATCATAAGACCAGCCATGGCTTCAGTTTGGATGGCAAAAGCAGTGGCTGCCTGGGCTGATGCATTCGAAGGAGATCCTTCAATGGCATCTAGAGAGCAAAAATCCCATATGGCACATATAAAACAGGCTGCGATGTTCTTGGATAAAGCAGCTTTGGATATGCGTACAATTGCCTCCAGGGCATCAGCCTCAACAGCAGCCGCTCGCAGAACAGTTTGGCTACGTACATGGAAAGCTGATTCAGAATCTAAAAAGGTTTTGGAGTCTTTACCTTTCTCTGGAAATATTATTTTTGGTAAAGAATTGAAAGATATTTTGGAGTCAGAAGCAGACTCCAAGAAAGTAAAGTTTCCTTCCACATATAAATTCAAACCTTAAGTTTCAGCTTTTCGGTCTTTTCGGTCTCCAGGAAAAGCTAAAGGGAAAAGTGATGGCAAACCGCCCCAATACAACAAGTCTAGTAAGACTAAAAAGCATTGGGCTACAAGAGGACCGGTTGATAAAAGAGAAAATAAGCCATCAGCCCGATAGTGCGGGCCTCCACCTGGGTGATTCCAGGGTGGAGGCCGACTTCTTCAGTTTGCTCAGATCTGGCAGCAGTCTACAACAGATGTCTGGGTGCAGGAAGCGGTATCTCTCGGTTATGCATTTGCCTTCAAGAAACACCCTCCTTGAAGTTTTTTTTGTACCAGCCCATCTCAAGGCCAGGACTTTGCAAGAGGCAGTTCAGAAATTGCTTCAGTCAGGATTAATCATTCCAGTTCCTCCTGCACAACGAGGACAGGGTTGGTTTTTACTCCAACCTGTTTCAAGTTCAGAAGCCAACTCAGTCTCAAAGTGCTGAACAAGTATATTTGGGTACCTCAGTTTTATATGGAGACTTTACATTCCATCATTTTTGCTATGGAGCCAGGGGATTATATGGTATCCCTAGATATCCAGGATGCTTACCTACATGTTCCTATAGCACTGTCCCATCAGTGCTATCTCAGGTTCTCTATCCTCCAACAGCATTTTCAGTTCCAGGCCCTACCTTTTGGGTTAGCCACAGCCCCCAGAGTATTTACAAAAATGATGGTGGTAACATAGTAACATAGTATCTGAGGTTGAAAAAAGACAATTGTCCATCGAGTTCAACCTATTTGTGGTGTCCTATGCATTATGATTTGACTAAAATTTCTGACTGATGCTGCTGTCAGCCATTGCATTTTATCCCTATTTATAGTAACTATAATGCATGACTATGCACCATACCCCTGGATATCCTTATCCAATAGGAATTTATCTAACCCATTCTTAAAGGTGTTGACAGATTCCGCCATTACAACTCCCTCGGGCAGGGAATTCCAAACACGTATTGTCCTTACCGTGAAAAAGCCTTTACGCCGTATTGTGCGGAATCTCCTCTCCTCTAACCTGAGCGAGTGTCCACGAGTCCTCTGTGTTGATCTAACCAAAAACAGGTCCCGCGCAAGCTCTGTGTATTGTCCCCTTATATATTTGTAGATGTTGATCATATCCCCTCTTAGTCTCCGCTTTTCCAATGTAAACATGCCTAGTCTTTCAAGCCTTTCCTTGTATTCCATCGTCTCCATGCCCTTAATTAGTTTGGTCGCCCTCCTCTGTACCTTTTCAAGCTCCAGGATATCCTTTTTGTAGTACGGTGCCCAGAATTGTACACAGTATTCAAGGTGTGGCCTCACTAGTGATTTATATAACGGGAGTATAATACTCTCGTCCCTAGCATCAATACCACGTTTTATGCATGCTAATATCTTATTAGCCTTCTTTGCTGCAGTCCTACTTTGGGTACTACTGCTTAGCTTGCTATCTATGAGGACACCTAAGTCCTTTTCCAGTACAGAATCCCCTAATTTTACCCCATTTAGTAGGTAGGTGTAATTTTTGTTCTTGTCACCACAGTGCATTACCTTACACTTGTCTGTGTTGAGGCGCATTCTCCATTTGGCTGCCCATGCTTCTAATTTAACTAAGTCGTTCTGAAGAGACTCGGCATCCTCCTCTGTATTTATAGCCTTACACAATTTGGTATCATCTGCAAAAATTGACACCATGCTCTCTAGACCTTCTGTTAGGTCGTTAATGAAAATATTGAACAATAGCGGTCCTAATACTGAGCCTTGCGGCACACCACTTAGCACTTCAGTCCAAGTTGAAAAAGATCCATTAACCACAACGCGCTGCTTCCTATTATCTAACCAGTTTTTGACCCAAGTGCATATTGTGCTTCCTAGCCCTGATTCTTGTAGCTTGTAGATAAGTCTCATGTGTGGTACAGTATCGAACGCTTTGGCAAAGTCTAAAAAGATTACATCCACGTCTTTACCCTGATCTAGGTTTGCGCTTACTGTTTCATAAAAGCCAAGTAAGTTGGTTTGACAGGATCTGTCCTTCATAAACCCATGTTGATTCCTTTTAATGACCTTATTGGTTTCAAGGAACTTCTGAATACTATCTCTTAGAATACCTTCCAATACTTTCCCCACTATAGATGTAAGACTAACTGGTCTATAATTACCTGGTTCAGCTTTACTTCCCTTTTTGAATATAGGCACTACTTCCGCTATACGCCAGTCTTTGGGAACCATACCTGATATAACTGAATCCTCAAAGATCAAAGATAGCGGTTTTGCCAGTTCAGAGTGAAGCTCCATTAGAACCCTTGGATGAATACCATCGGGCCCTGGTGATTTATTAATCTTTAAATGTTTTAATCGGTCACAGACTACTTCCTCGCTTAAATAAGTACCTATCAGTGTGATATTCTCATTATTGAGATTGTGTGTCAGTCCCTGAATTGGGTCCTCTCTAGTGAATACTGTAGAAAAAAACTCATTTAGTGTGTCCGCTATGTCATTATCATTTTTGCTTAAGACTCCCAACTTGTCTTTTAAAGGGCCAATACTCTCCTTTTTTAATCTCTTGCTATTAATGTATTTAAAGAATTTTTTGGGATTCGCTTTGCTTTCCTTTGCTACTAGTTTTTCAGTTTCTACTTTAGCCGCTCTTATTTCCTTTTTGCAATTTTTGTTACATTCCTTATAGTGCTGAAATGACTCTACTTCCCCGTCAGATTTGTATTTTTTAAATGCTCGCCTTTTCTTGCCCATAAGTTCCTTAATCTTTTTGTTAAGCCACATCGGTTTATGATTTTTATTCCCTTTTTTGCTACTCATAGGAATATATTTGAGTGTATTTTTAGCTAGCAGGAATTTTAGTACCTCCCATTTCTCCGTAGTATTTTTTCCTAAAAACAAACCTTCCCATTCAATATCCCTGAAAAATACCCTCATCTTTTCAAAATTTGCTTTGCTAAAGTTTAAAGTCCTAGTTGAGCCAGTATAGGGCTGTTTGTAGAAACTGATATTGAATGTGACCATACTGTGGTCGCTGTTTCCTATGGGTTCCCCTACTATAATACCCGATACCAAATCCTGATTGTTTGTTAATACCAGGTCTAAGATTGCATTGTACCTAGTTGGTTCCTCAATTCGTTGGACTAAGTAGTTATCATTTAGTGTGTTTAAAAACATATTGCCCCTTGCAGTATCACATGAATCGTTTTTCCAGTTTATTTCTGGATAGTTAAAATCTCCCATCACTACTATGTCTCCTACTCCTGCTGCTCTTTCAATTTGCTTTAGTAACAATTCATCATCAGATGCGTTGATACCAGGCGGCCTATAGCATACACCCAATACTAACTTTTTTATTCCTTTTTCCCCGCATGCAATTTCTACCCATAATGTCTCAACAGTGTCTACAGTCCCCTCCTGAATATCTTCCCATATATTAGGTTTTAAAAACGGCTTTACGTACAGACACACCCCTCCACCCTTTTTATTTAGTCTGTCTCTCCTAAACAGTGTATAGCCCTCTAGATTGACTGTCCAATCATGAGATTCATCCCACCAAGTTTCAGTAATGCCTATAATATCATACTGTTTGCTTGCTGCAAGTATTTCTAGTTCACCCTTTTTACCATGGTAATGGCAGCTTATCTCTGCCATCAGGGGATAAGAATTTTTTCCATACCTTGACGATCTTTTAATCCTGGCACAGTCTCAGGAATTGCTCCTGTGTCATTGTCACGTCTAGCAAGGTATGGAGATCCGGCAGCTGAGATTTGCCCGAGGAGGTAGCAGGCTGTGGTTGAACAAGATGAGGGGGTTGGATATAGTTCCTTCGCATGGGACATGGAGCAATGAAGAACTTAGGCGGGGTTTGAGAGTCAATAGAAAGTATTTATTATGTACAGGGCTGAGGTAGAGAACTGAGGCTGGAGCACGATGGTTAAGGAACGTAATTGTGGATAAAGAACTGCGGGTTGTGGCTTGAAAGACGAGGTTATGATTAATGAACTGCGGAACTGTGGATAGTGGTTAAAGACATGGCTGGAGGCGAAGAACTGTGGACTGTGACTTGAAAGACGAGACTGTAGATGATGAACTGTGGATGGTAGTTGAAGACGTGGCTGGAGACAAGGACTGTGGACTGTGGTTTGGAAAACGAAGCTGAAGATAATAATCTGCAGGCTGTGGTACAAAGGCGTGGCTGGTGAAGGAGATCTGTGGTGTGTGGCTTGAAAGACGAGGCAGAAGATCCGGGGCCGACTGTGCCCAAAGAGTCTTACTGGACCGGGTTTTCCAGGAGCGCTTCCACAAGCAGTAGCAGGCTAGGGCTGCAGCAGCATCAGAGAACCGACCAAGCAGGATCAGGAGGAACCAGAATACAGCAGGAATCCTGGGAGCACAGGCTAAAGCACCTTCAACAGGGTTGTAACTTGAAGCACTGTCGTCCCTGTCCTAAACCAGCCCCCTTTTATAAGAAGAGCTTCCCCTGGATTGGCTGGAAGAAACAGGAAACAGGAACTATGCTCAAAACTTGGTCTCCAACATGGGCGGCGCCCAGTAATGCAGACCTTTTTGGAAAGCCACATTGCTCACTGCCCCTGGTCTCCTAGCAACGGCTCAGCAAGAGCGACCCACTGTAGCGGTGTCCCGCCGCCACAAGCAGACCCCCACACTGCCGCTACTGCTGCCCACGGATCCGGTGCAGCAGCCCACCTCCGCCTCTGCCCACACATCACCAATGAAGCCAGCCCCATGGCCCCAGCGTACCGGTAAGACTCCGGACGCTGACAGTCATCTGCAACAGACAATAACGTGTCTGGAGAAGCACGGGTGGCTAATAAATTGGGCGAAATTGTCTCTGGTTCCGTCACAGCGGATGACTCACTTGGGGGCAGTACTGGATTCATGCCTTCAATTAGTATTTTTACCTCTAAATAAGATATCCAAAGTTCAGTCAAGGATTCAGAAGCTGCTACACAGTCCAAGGGTATCCATTCACGCAGCAATGCGAGTGATGGGATTGATGGTGTTAACATTTGAAATGGTGGAGTATGCTCACTTCCACTCGAGGCCTCTGCAGTATCTGATCCTTGCCAAATGGAATGGGTTTCATCAGATGATAAAAATGCAGACTATGGTCCTTACGGTGGAAGTGAGGAGGTCGTTAGCCTGGTGGCTACAGACACCCCATCACCCTTTGGATATAAGATTGGGAAATTCTGACGACAGATGCCAGTCTCCAAGGCTGGGGAGCAGTGTCAGGAAGGTTTTGTTTCCAGGGGCAATGGGCCAAGGAAGAAGGTTGATGTCAGGACCAACTGATTTTGTGAATCCGTTAACCTTGGACTAGCCACAGGTGTTGGTGCCGGAGGATAGTGAAAACAGGGAGGACAAATAAAGTTCAGTTTTATATTTTATTAAAGGCAACAATTCCTGTAAGGAGTTAAATGACAATTAATAGTCACTTTGTATAAACTGACATATTGCCATGAATGGCAAAATAATAAGCAGGTTCTGTATTAAACATGCATTGAAGAAATGTTAATATGAATAAGATAAACATGCCAGAAGATTAAATGAAGAATTATCCAGTATGAA
This sequence comes from Pseudophryne corroboree, assembly GCF_028390025.1. NCBI lineage: Eukaryota > Metazoa > Chordata > Amphibia > Anura > Myobatrachidae > Pseudophryne > Pseudophryne corroboree. The sequence continues at coordinate 88,334,297 of NC_086455.1, forward strand.
GCAATGATTGGTGCCAAATTGTAAGAAGTGTTAAACGGATATTGCAGACATTGATGAATAGCTGTGAAGACTTGTTACTGAAGTTTAAAGGCTGAACTGAAGAGCTGTGAACAATTGTCTTTAAATGATGCAAAACTGTGGATACAATACAGAAAGGAATACTTGCAGGTTGTTTTATACTTGGAACACTGAAGAACTGCAGCAGACGACAATGGTGACGAATGGGTTAAGCTCAGTGATGAGTAAACGAGGTACAGGATTAAGTAGAGACTGCCACAGGCTGTGTGTTTATAGAAGGCAGTCACAGAACAAACAGGGTAACCTTTCACGGACTCCAGGGATCCAGTTTTTTGCCACTTGGAGAGCGATTGACTGACAGCACAGCAGGGAGCTGGTGGTTCTCTTGCAGGGAAGGCTGCAGGCAGACCTCTGCGAAAGGAGGCGATATCAGGACCACTGGAATCGGGATCGGTATGAAATACCTCCAATCAAAATCCCGACGTTCAAAATCCCGACACCAAGTGACCGATGGTCAAAATCCCGACAAGGTCAAAATCCCGACATGGACAAAATACCGACATTTAAAATACCGACAAGGTCAAAATACCGACATGCGGTTTTTGTTGTTTTTTTGTGTGTATGTCGACATAAGTCAACATGGACACCATATAAAGTGTATCGCGTCCCCTCGCATGGCTCGCTGTGCTCGCCATGCTTCGGGCACGGTGCCTCGCTGCGCTCGGCACACTATTATATTCCCCATCCAGGTCCACTGGGATGGTAAAGTATGAACAAGTCGGTTTCAATAAAAAAGATCATGAAAAACTCATGTCGGTATTTTGACCTGTCGGTATTGTACATGTCGGTATTTTTACCTTGTCGGTATTTTAAATGTCGGTATTTTGTCCATGTCGGGATTTTGACCTTGTCGGGATTTTGACCATCGGTCAATTGGTGTCGGGATTTTGAACGTCGGGATTTTGATTGGAGGTAAACTGACTGCATCCCCTGGAATCACTCAGAAATCCACAGGGAGAGCACAGAGCTAGGGTACAGAGTAGCTACAACAAAGCACTGGCTCAGAGTAACATAATCCCAGCCTACTTAAAGGCAGTACAAGCACGGGATTGGCTAACACTTACCCACAGGTGGTTCACAAGTGCTCTCAGGTGCTCATTTGGTCTCCAACATGGCCGCCTCCTACACTGCAGACACATAGCGGTGCCTTTGGCAATTTGGTCCCCGCACCCCCGGCTCCCAGAACCTGCATCTACCGCTGACCGCGCCGTGTCCCCACATGGCCGCACAGCACCGCGAGCAACCACACCAGCAACGGACGGACCCCAGAACCCGCAGAGGTGAGTGATCGGTTCGTGACAGTTGCCTGCCAATAAATATATTGGAACTTCAGGCCATATACATGGCACTGATTCAGGCAAAGGACATCCTTCTGGGAAAACAAGTTCAGATCCGCTCGGACAATGCGACAGTAGCATTCCTCAACCATCAGGGAGGAAATCGCAGCCAAAAAGCTATGAAGGAGGTAAGTCACACACTGACGTGGGCAGAACTTTATCATCCAGCCTTGTCCTCAGTGTTCGTTCCGGGAGTCCTAAACTGGGGACTGATTTTCTCATTCGACACGCCATTCAGGCAAGCGAAGCCATTCCAGACTCCAGTCGACAAGTGGGGGTTGCCAGAGATAGATCTCATGGTGTCCCATCAAAGCAACAAAGTTTTCACATACGGGTCAAGAACAAAGGATCCCAGAGCGATCTTTGTGGATGCCCTGTCAGTGAGATGGGACTTTCATCTGGCCTATGTTTCTTCCAATCACCTTATTACCCAAGGTGGTGAGAAAGATAAAGCAAGGAACGGGTGCCGTGATACTAATAGCTCTGGCTTGGCCCAGAAGACATTGGTACATAGATCTGCAGAGAATGTCAATGGATGCTCCATTCCTGCTCCCTCAACGTCCAGATCTACTGACGCAGGGTCCTTGTTATCACAGACATCTGGATCGACTGTCTTTGACGGCGTGGCTCTTGAGACCTCTATCCTGAAGTCAAGAGGATTCTCACAACAGGTAATTCAAACAATGCTCAGAGCAAGGAAACCTTCCTCAGCTCAAATTTATCACAGAATATGGCAAACCTATATTCATTGGTGCAGTGAACGGAAAATGGACTCTAGGTCTTTCAGAGTTTCCAGGGTCTTAGCATGCCTTCAGGCAGGTATGGATAAAGGTTTGAAGGTGGCTTCCTTGTGCAAGTGTCAGCATTGACTGTATGGTTCCAAAAGAAAATTGCCAACTTACAGGATGTGCATACTTTTTTCCAGGGAATGCTGCGCATTCATGCTCCTTTTGTTCCTCCTACAGTGCCTTGGGACAAAAGATTAGTCCTAAAGGCCCTTCAAGTTGCCTCATTTGAACCACTTAATAAAGTGGATCTTAAATGTGTGACAGCTAAAGTTCTCTTTCTACTGGCCATGGCGTCAGCTAGAATAGTGCCAAATTTAGGGGCATTGTTATGTCGTCCTCCATTTCTGATCTTTTATCCAGATAGAGTGGTTCTCAGGACTAAATCTGGGTATCTTCCCAAGGTGGTGTCTAAATTTCACCTTAACAAAGAAATTGTACTCCCGGCTTTCCAGTTACCGAGCCTTTCTGCGGGCGATGCATCGCTGGACATGGTCCATGCCTTAAGGATCTACGTGGATCGTACCAGTGCCATCAGAAAGACAGATTCTCTCTTCATTCGCTATGGATTTCACAAGAGAGGATGGCCTGCTGATAAGCAGACACTGGCGAGGTGGCTTCGGATGACTATTTCAGAAGCATATTCTCGTGCTGATCTCCCTGCTCCGGCTAATGTCTCTGCTCACTCTACTCGTAAGGTAGGTCCATCACGGGCAGCACAACATGGTGCTTCAGCAGAACAGATAAGTAAGGCAGCCACATGGTCTTCCATTCATTAGACATTATGCCATGTATACCTTTGCCTCTCAGGACATTGAATTTGGGCGAAGGATTCTCCTGTCCAATCAGGAGCGTCCCCACCACTAAATTGCTTTGGGAAATCCCAATGTTATCCTGTGGATAACCTGTGGACCCTGCCGGAGAAATATACGTTATGGTAAGAACTTACCGTTGATAACGGTATTCCTCCTAAGTCCACAGGGATCCCACCCTGACGCACCTGATTTGAGGATCCTTTTACTCACTAACCTCTTCCTTCTTGTACGAAAGGGTGTGCATGTGTGTTCTTCTCGTCTGATTAGGGCTATCTATGATGCTCCTGCCTTGAGCTTTGGGAAAACAACTGATTTGTCTGAGCCAGGAGGCGGAGATATATGGACGGGCCCGTTGCATGCTGGGAGGGCGAAAAGCTTTGACTGATTGATGCGCTGTCACTTCATCATATCCAAATGTTATCCTGTGGAACCTGTGGACTTAGGAGAAATACCGTTATCAACTGTAAGTTCTTACCATAACGTATATATCGATAGCAAAACCATTGAGCATTGGTGATTAACCGGTGATAGTTGTTCATCACCAAAGGATTTTTGCCACCCCTATCGCAACCTGCTTTGCGATGGCATGGTAACCAAAGGTTTAACCACCCAAGGTTAGCAATTACGCGAAGGAGCACTGCTGTCTAAACTCTTTTTGTGGTATACGCAGCAGAATGGATGTCAACAGTCATCGTAAAGAAGCAGGTGATAACCGCAACGTAGAATAGAAGAAGCATTTCCATTGGATCCTGACCACCAATAGTTCCCAATCATCAGTTTCTGATGGCTATCCCTATATCTGTAATCTCCAGATTTAGGATGGGTTGTGAGTAATGTTCAGAAAGGTGTTTATTGGGAAGGCATTGCTTGATCATGACCTCTTCTCACACTCTTTTGCAGCTAATATTTGTCACTTTGCATATTTTTACACAAATATTTGTTATACACTTGCAGTTACTTTAGTTCAAACTGCAAAAATGATTGCAAAAGGAGAAAATAAACTTTTTGTGGGGCCAGTACTTTCAAACAAATGATTCAAATACTTTATTAATTGTGACGTGCGGTGAGGAGAGGCAGAGCCTTTCTTGTAATACTTCAGTACATGCCAGAGTTTTGACTATTTAACTCTGTAGTAAAAAGTATATGATAGGTGAGGAAATGCCTCACTGGCCCACCCCTTCCTCACATCTCTGGTCAAAACTCAACCAAATTTCCAGCATTATATACTGCTGTACCTGTGTATAATGCCCACATGAACCCGTGAGCTCATACTGTATATTGGCCCTCATTCCGAGATGATCATAGCTGTGCTAAATTTAGCACAGCTACGATCATTCACACTGACATGCAGGGGGACGCCCATCACAGCGCTAGTCTACCCCGCATGTCAGTGCCGGCCCCCCCGCAGAAGTGCAAAGGCATCGCACAGTGGCGATGCCTTTGCACTTCCTGAGTAGCTCCCGACCAGCGCAGCTTTAGCGTGCTGGCCGGAAGCTACTCGTCGCTCCCCGATCCGCAGCGGCTGCGTATGACATCACGCAGCCGCTGCGGGCCACTCCCCGCACAGTCCGGCCACGCTTGCGTTGGCCGGACCGCGCCCACGAAACGGCGGCCAAATGCCGCCGTTACGCTCCCTCCCACCCAGCGACCGCCTCTGCCTGTCAATCAGGCAGAGGCAATCGAAGCCCAGCTACGGCCTTCGGCGGCGCACTACGAAGACCGTTACGCGACTGAGGGATATTCACAATCTCGAGCGAAGTTTAGATAGAACGGTGGAGGAGTTGCAGCAGGGGTCACTGGTAGATGAGGAAAATCAGGTAGGCAGTTGGGTCACTATTAGAAGGAAGAAAAAGAGGGGGAGGCACGACATCTTGGATCTATCAAACCCGAAGAAATTTGCCTGATTGGACGATGATTCGGTGGATGATAGCGACGAAATGACGGAGATGGAGGAGACTGCAACCTCTAGCAATTGGAGGAGTGGTCCCTCTGGCTCAGATGGGATGAAAGCTAGAGAGGCGCCCAGGCAGATGGTGGTGGTAGTGGACTCTATCATTAGGAAGGCAGATAGGGCAATCTGCTACCGGGACCGTGATTGCCGTACGGTCTGTTGTCTCCCGGGTGCTCGGGTACGGCACATCGCGGACCAGGTAGATAGATTGTTGGGAGAGGCTGGGAAAGACCCGGCGGTCTTGGTGCACGTTGGCACCAACGACAAAGTTAGTGGTAGGTGGGATTTCCTTAAGAAAAATTATAGGGACTTAGGCCAGAAACTAAAAAAAAAGAACATCTAAGGTAATTTTCTCCGAAATATTACCAGTGCCACGCGCTAGCCCAGGGAGACAGAGGGAGATTAGGGAGGTAAATGTGTGGCTCAGAGACTGGTGTAGGAAAGAGGGGTTTGTGTTCTTGGAACACTGGGCGGACTTCTCAGTCAGACGTCATCTTTTTTCTCGTGACGGATTGCACCTGAATGAGGAAGTGGCTGCGGTGCTGGGGGGTAGGATGGTTAGTAGGTTGGAGAAGCTTTCAAACTAAGAGCCTGGGGAGAGGGTTTAGCTAGAAAATATGGGTCATGCAGCGAGTATAGTAGGGATGGTGGTAGTGAGATAAAAGGGGGTGGAGAAGGGAGAGGGAAAGTGCAGACGGTAAGGGTATTTACATGGGTTCTAATAAGGGTGTTAAGAAAGGTATTGCTAAAGCATTAAATAATAACAATTATGTGTCATCATTACAGCCTATAGAAAATGTTGTACGGGACTTAAGGGAAAATACTTATGTCAGGGCGGTGAGTTTAGACGGGAACATTGGGTTGACCAAAGAGAAAAGTAGGTGGGCAATACTAAGTACGGTGGGGTTGGAGAGGGAGCGAGAAGGACAGTCTGTATCAGTAACTCTACGGATGCACTAGTTAACCAGGATGGGAAATCTTTAGGAAAACAAACAAATAAAGGAACCGATAAACTAAAATGCATGCTTGCAAACGCAAGAAGTCTAGCAGGTAAAATGGGGGAATTGGAATTGTTAGCATCAAAGGCTGAGTATGACATTATAGGTATTACGGAATCATGGTGGGACGACTCTCACGACTGGGTTGCTAACTTGGAGGGGTATTCTCTTTTCAGGAGGGACAGGGCTAACAAAAGAGGAGGAGGTGTATGTCTTTATGTTAAACCATCACTTAAACCATACCTAAAGGAGGTTATCTATGAGGAGACTGGCGATAATGTGGAGTCACTATGGGTCGAAATCTCAAGTGGGGGAATTGATGCAAAAAAAATAGTCATAGGCACGAGCTACAAACAGCTGGATATTAGCATACATGAGGAAGAACAACTATTGCAGCAAATCAAAACGGCTGCGGAATTGGGGGACATCCTTGTGATTGGGGATTTTAATTACCCGGATATAAACTGGAGTAACGATTCATGTGCTAAAGCGAGGGGCAGCAGGTTCTTAAATATGTTTAGGGATCACTACTTGTCTCAATTAGTCGAGGACCCAACTAGGGGTAAAACTACCCTGGATCTAGTAATTACTAATAATGTGGACATTATATCAAACACTAAAGTTGGGAAGACTTTGGGTAACAGTGATCACTATATGATCACATTCTACATCAGTTTCAGGAAACATAGCTACAGGGGTTCCACCAAAACTTTTAACTTTAGGAAGGCTAATTTCAGTATGATTAGATGTGCACTTAACGGCATAGAGTGGGATGTTCTGTTTAATAACAAGAACACTTCAAAAATGTGGGATGTTTTAAAAGGATTGCTGGATAGCAATATTCATAACTTTATTCACATGAGCAGTAAACGCAGGAGTATTAAACTCAAACCGATGTGGCTTAACAAGAAGGTTAAGGAAGAAATGGATAAAAAAAAAAGCGGGCTTTCAAAGCATTTAAATCTAATGAAAAGGAGGAGTCTTTCAAGTATTACAAGGAGTGTAATAAGAAATGCAAAAAAGCAATAAGAGCAGCTAAAATGGAAAATTAAAAGCAAATCGCTATAGAGAGTAAAACCAATCCTAAAAAGTTTTTTAAATACATAAACGGTAAAAGGTTAAAAAAGGAGAATATAGGTCCATTAAAAGATGAATTAGGAGAATTGATAAATGATGACGAAATAAAAGCGGAAATACTGAACAAATTCATTTAATCAGTATTCACCAGTGAAGAACTGATGGTGGGAGTAGAGCATAACATAACATAAGCGAAGTAGTAGTCCGGGAGAGACTAAGCAAAATTAAGATTAATAAATCACCTGGTCCTGATGGACTTCACTCGAGGGTTCTTATGGAGCTTAGTTCACAACTAGCACGACCCCTATACTTGATTTTCAATAGTTCAATTAGATCAGGCATGGTTCCGAAGGATTGGCGTATAGCTGAGGTAGTGCCATTATTTAAAAAGGGATCCAAAAATCTTCCGGGAAACTACAGACCAGTTAGTTTAACATCTATAGTGGGGAAAATATTGGAAGGAATTCTAAGGGATGGCATACAGGAGTATCTACAGTCCGCTAGGATTATTAGCAAGAACCAGCATGGGTTTGTGAGGGACAGGTCATGTCAGACTAACTTAATTAGCTTCTACGAGGAAGTGAGCAATAATCTTGATCAAGGAAAAGCAGTAGATGTGGTCTTTCTAGATTTTGAAAAAGCCTTCGATACAGTTCCATACAGGAGACTGATGATCAAATTAAAGGAGCTTGGCCTAGGAAAAACTATTTGCACATGGATAAGCAGCTGGTTGGATAGCAGGGTTCAGCGAGTAGTGGTCAACAGGAAGTCCTCAACCTGGTTCCCAGTAGTCAGCGGAATACCACAAGGGTCCGTACTCGGACCACTACTGTTCAACATATTTATCAATGACCAAGAAATAGGCCTGGAAAGCACAGTGTCAATCTTTGCAGATGATACTAAACTGTGTAAGGTAATTAATTCAGAATTGGATGTGGAGTCCTTGCAGAATGCTCTATCTAAACTTGAGCTCTGGCCGTCTAAATGGAAAATGAGGTTCAATACAGACAAATGCAAGGTTATGCATTTTGGGACGAAAAACAAACTGTTACGTTCACTGTACTTGGTACTCCTGAAACTGGACAGATGAGCCCCAAGTACAGGAACGTAATGCTGGAGTGGGAATTGAGTTCAGTAGCAACCCCTACAGGACCCCTGACTCCGTTGTTCCACCCGCGTTATCAGTCTACGCCTGCGAAACTATGTTTGCTTGGGCCCACGGCAGCCGCGTTTGAAGGGCGGATTATGTCTGCCCAACTCCGATGCCCCCCGGTCTTAGTTGGAGACAAGGCGTAAACTGAGATGGGGCAATAACAAGGGGAACCTCTAACTAAACAGAAACTCGAGTTAGGGGCAACTACAGAACTCAAACAACAGTATGTGCGGCACCGCCATCAGGACAAACTACAACAAATGAAATGCTGTCCACACGCCGACACAATATTACTGTGTACCGGCAATGACAGCATACGCAGAACCCTCTGCAGAAAATCCAAACCAAATATAACGGACAAATACGGCCAAGGCCGTAAGGTCCGGCAAAGCCGCTACTCACGACACCGGTGTGCACACAAGCGGACGGACGGGAACCCCAAAACCGCAGTCACAGGCTCACATAACAGGAAAGCCGGACAGATATCTTTAACAGGCTCCGGACACCAGGACTCAGGACTCTGGACTCAGGGCTACTGGATCACAGGAACACACCACAGCTCACAGGAAGCTCTGGACTCTGCCAGAGCTGAGTCCACAGGATTCCAGTATCAGACAGGACCTGGACACAGATGCAATACTGGACAAGACTCTATTCAGGAACATACAGGTATTTTAGCAGGACGTCTATCACCAGCTCAGAACTGCATAGCCAGCTAGGTAATAAGGGAACACGCCCCAATCAGGATGGCTGGAAGCCAGGAACAAGATAATGACCAGAATAGCTGCAGGTGAGAGTAACAGACAAGAGCCAGATTGCAGTACAGAGACTCGCCACATGATGATCAACTATCTGACAGGTGAGACTAAACACATAGAAAGAGGCTGCAATTACACAGACTCACCACCGGCGGCCAACAAGAGTCTTCTAAACCAATGTAATGGAAATCCTGGCATGCGAACAGAACTATAGTACAAAATACATAAACGGAAAGCAAACAAGAATGAACCCCTACTTGTGGTTCATAACACAAACTTGCATCTTACATATTAAATGGGGAACGCCTAGGGGAAACAGAGTTGGAAAAAATTTTGGGGGTATTCATTAGGCTTAATAACCATACACAATGTAAAAACGCAGTAAAGAAGGCAAGTAAGGTGCTAGCGTGCATAAAAAGAGGAATTGAGACAAGGGACTCGGATGTAATCATGCCGCTGTATAAGGCATTGGTATGTCCGCACCTGGAATATTGTGTTCAGTTTTGGGCACCATTGTATAAAAAAGACATCAGTGAACTCGAAAGTGTTCAAAGGCGAGCTACTAAATTGATTAAAGGCCTAGAAGGACTGGACTATAAGGAAAGACTTACTAGGCTGAATATGTATACACTAGAAAAGAGGCGCCTAAGAGGAGACATTATTAATATCTTCAAATATGTAAAGGGACATCACAAAGAGTTATCAGAGGAATTATTTATTAAAAGAACACAGTTTAGGACACGTGGGCACTCGCTGCGACTGGAGGAAAGAAAGTTCCGAACGCAACGGAGGAAAGGGTTCTTCACTGTTAGGGCAATCAGGATGTGGAATTCCCTGCCAAGAAAGGTGGTAATGGCGGACTCTGTAATTGGATTTAAAAAAGGAATGGATACATTTCTGAATGAAAAAGCTATCCAAGGTTATAATACTTAAAATATCAATGTGGTTAATCCGGGGGTAGCATGAGTTATAGTAGCTAACTAGTCATAAAACATTATTCAGCAAGTATGTAGAATCATCACAACTTAAAACAGGTTGAACACGATGGGCAATTTGCCTCTATTCAACCTCAAATACTACCGGCGCATACGCAGTGGGTACCCGTTCGCTCTGCCGCGATAAAAAGCAGCGAGCGAATGGGTCAGAATGACCCCCATTGTGTGTAAATCTAGCTCTGGTACTAGCCAGTGCCTCCTCAGCCATTTACCTCACCGCTCGTCACTGAAAGAGACATACAGTACAACGAACACTCAGTGCCGGATTACCAAATAGGCCGAGTAGGCACCAGTGTATGGGCCCATGCCTTTTAAGGGACCCACAACAACAGATCAAAATAATATTGATTTGAATTTGTAATAAAATTACAGTCAAGCTTCTTAATTTGTTTCCAAAAGATAGAAGAAAATAATCAACTCAAAGTAATAAACACTTTACATTAAAAAGACTGTATAGAGAAAATACCATAATAATGTAATGTACCCATTACCAACTTAAAGTACATAAACCACAGACATCAAATTCACATTACAGTTTCTAGATCATAGACTGTTGCTTGGTAAAATTAAAAACGTATTAGGAGGTCATTTTTGAGGAGGAAGGGGGCAAGAGTTTGACTGCCTAGGAGCCCCCACAGGGTTTAATTCAGTAGATTACTTAAAATTACTCTCTTTCGTGTATAAGCTAAACACACATAACAAGTAATCACTGAAACGTCTTATAACGTATAATAATATAATAAGATTAAGAGGGAGCAATGCAGTTGGCAATCAAAATCCTATATGCTGATAGTTCAACTGACCCTCTAGAGTCAACAATATAAAATTATATCCGAACAGCGTAATATATGTACAGTCATATGATAATAATAATAATAATACTGTTTATATAGGGTAACTTAAGGCAACACCTAACAGACCTCATATCACATAAAACATAAATTCTGGATTAAATATTCAGCAATTTAGACCATAGGGATTCAGTATGTTATACCGGCTGTCGGGATCGATGCCAGGATCACGACAGATGGGATACCAGTGACTGGATGTGCTTGCAAATTAAAGGTGTGTACACACAATACAATATATCCTACAATCTTGGTAGTTTCGGCCAATCTGCACGACATACTTGCCTACTCTCCCAGAAGCTGCAGGAGGCTCCCGTTTTTTGAAGTAGCGCCCTGCACCCCGGGAAGAGTAGACAGGTCTCCTGCTCGGACCATAGTGATGCGGGCAGGATGGAGAAATAATCTCCCGTATTTGTGGGTCCGTGGGGTGGGGAAGGGATTAAAATTATGCAAATTGCGACATTTTATCCCCGGTCCCTTCCTGTGGACACACGAATCGCAGCGTTTTCTGATGTGGGGGCGGGGCATGATGAGGTCACAGCCCTCTCTTCCCCCCTTCCATCCCGAAGTCTCCTGCAGAGTCTTCTCTCCGGGCTTCTCCTGGAGAGGTGACATTCAGAGTAGGCAAGTATGCTGCACAACCTTTGTATATAGGCCCTCATTCAGTATCAGTAGCAGATTCTGCTAAATAGCATAATCTGCTAATTAAAAATTCTCATGCTGAGGGCCGCCCAGCACAAGGCAAGGACACCCAGCATGTGTAGCAATACCCAGCGCTGCCTCCGCGTTGAGTGTATGTGGGTACCGGATAGTGGTGTAGTATGCTAGAACAGCATCTAAAATAGCATGTAATCACAGGTCTCACTGGACCTAAGTGGAAGACTACTGTCTCCCACTGTGGCACTCACACTGGGCCTATTTCATGTTTATAAGAAAAGCAAAAAAAAAAAAAAGGTAACTGTGTCTGGAACAAATCATGTTGCCATGGAAGGGGAGTTATATTTTTTCTGGGCAGGGAAAACACTGGCTGCAAGGATGTATCTAGGGGTCCAGGCGCCCCTGGCAAAGTAAGGGACTGGCGCCCCCCTGTTTTTGAATAAGGGAAGGTGCATATGCAAAAAAGGGACATGATCTTGTGGGAACAGGGCATGACCATTAGAGATGAGCGGGTTCGGTTCCTCTGAATCCGAACCCGCCCGAACTTCAGTTTTTTCTTCACGGGTCCGAGCGACTCGGATCTTCCCGCCTTGCTCGGTTAACCCGAGCGCGCCCGAACGTCATCATCCCGCTGTCGGATTCTCGCGAGGCTCGGATTCTATCGCGAGACTCGGATTCTATATAAGGAGCCGCGCGTCGCCGCCATTTTCACACGTGCATTGAGATTCATAGGGAGAGGACGTGGCTGGCGTCCTCTCCGTTTAGAGAAGAGAGTGAGACAGTAGAGAGAGACACAGTAGTAGTAATTTTGGGGAGCATTATTAGGAGGAGTACTACTATACTACTACTACTTGCTGAAGTGATATAGATTAGATAGTGTGACTGTATTAATTATCTGACTTGTGGGGGAGACACTGACAGTGGGGAGCAGTTAGAGTCTGAGAGCAGGACTCAGGAGTACATATAACGTACAGTGCACACTTTTGCTGCCAGAGTCAGTGCCACACTGTCATTGTGACCACACTGACCACCAGACCAGTATAATATATTTTGTTATTGTCTGCTTAGGAGTATTACTTGCAAGTTGCTGATAGTGTGACCAGTGACCTGACCACCAGTTTAATAATCAATCACCACCAGTTTAATATATATATATATATATATATATATATATATATATATATAATTGTATATAATATATATATATATATATATAATATTGTATACCACCTACCCGTGGTTTTTTTTTTTTTTTCATTCTTCTTTATACATACTACTATAGTAGCTTACTGTAGCAGTCTGCGGTGCTGCTGAGCTGACAGTGTCCAGCAGGTCCGTCATCAGTCATTACATAATAAATATATATACCTGTCCGGCTGCAGTACTAGTGATATTATATATACATATATATTGATTTCATCTCATTATCTTCCAGTCTATATTAGCAGCAGACACAGTACGTTAGTCCACGGCTGTAGCTACCTCTGTGTCGGCACTCGGCAGTCCATCCATAATTGTATACCACCTCCCCGTGGTTTTTTTTTTTCTTTCTTCTTTGTACATACTACTATAGTATAGTAGCTTACTGTAGCAGTCTGCGGTGCTGCTGAGCTGACAGTGTCCAGCAGGTCCGTCATCAGTCATTACATAATAAATATACATACCTGTCCGGCTGCCTTACTAGTGATATTATATTGATTTCATCTCATTATCATCCAGTCTATATTAGCAGCAGACACAGTACGTTAGTCCACGGCTGTAGCTACCTCTGTGTCGGCACTCGGCAGTCCATCCATAATTGTATACCACCTCCCCGTGGGTTTTTTTTTTCTTTCTTCTTTGTACATACTACTATAGTATAGTAGCTTACTGTAGCAGTCTGCGGTGCTGCTGAGCTGACAGTGTCCAGCAGGTCCGTCATCAGTCATTACATAATAAATATACATACCTGTCCGGCTGCAGTACTAGTGATATTATATTGATTTCATCTCATTATCATCCAGTCTATATTAGCAGCAGACACAGTACGTTAGTCCACGGCTGTAGCTACCTCTGTGTCGGCACTCAGCAGTCCATCCATAATTGTATACCACCTCCCCGTGGTTTTTTTTTTTTTCTTTCTTCTTTGTACATACTACTATAGTATAGTAGCTTACTGTAGCAGTCTGCGGTGCTGCTGAGCTGACAGTGTCCAGCAGGTCCGTCATCAGTCATTACATAATAAATATACATACCTGTCCGGCTGCAGTACTAGTGATATTATATTGATTTCATCTCATTATCATCCAGTCTATATTAGCAGCAGACACAGTACGTTAGTCCACGGCTGTAGCTACCTCTGTGTCGGCACTCGGCAGTTCATCCATAATTGTATACCACCTCCCCGTGTTTTTTTTTTTCTTTCTTCTTGATACATACTACCATAGTAGCTTACTGTAGCAGTCTGCGGTGCTGCTGAGCTGACAGTGTCCAGCAGGTCCGTCATCAGTCATCATTACCTAATAAATATATATCTACCTGTCCGGCTGCAGTACTAGTGATATTATATATACATATATATATTGATTTCATATCATTATCATCCAGTCTATATTAGCAGCAGACACAGTACGTTAGTCCACGGCTGTAGCTACCTCTGTGTCGGCACTCGGCAGTCCATCCATAATTGTATACCACCGACCCGTGTTTTTTTTTTTCTTTCTTCTTTATACATACTACTATAGTAGCTTACTGTAGCAGTCTGCGGTGCTGCTGAGCTGACAGTGTCCAGCAGGTCCGTCATCAGTCATTACATAATAAATATATATACCTGTCCGGCTGCAGTACTAGTGATATTATATATATATATATATTGATTTCATCTCATTATCATCCAGTCTATATTAGCAGCAGACACAGTACGGTAGTCCACGGCTGTAGCTACCTCTGTGTCGGCAGTCGCTCGTCCATCCATAAGTATACTAGTATCCATCCATCTCCATTGTTTACCTGAGGTGCCTTTTAGTTGTGCCTATTAAAATATGGAGAACAAAAATGTTGAGGTTCCAAAATTAGGGAAAGATCAAGATCCACTTCCACCTCGTGCTGAAGCTGCTGCCACTAGTCATGGCCGAGACGATGAAATGCCAGCAACGTCGTCTGCCAAGGCCGATGCCCAATGTCATAGTACAGAGCATGTAAAATCCAAAACACCAAATATCAGTAAAAAAAGGACTCCAAAATCTAAAATAAAATTGTCGGAGGAGAAGCGTAAACTTGCCAATATGCCATTTACCACACGGAGTGGCAAGGAACGGCTGAGGCCCTGGCCTATGTTCATGGCTAGTGGTTCAGCTTCACATGAGGATGGAAGCACTCAGCCTCTCGCTAGAAAACTGAAAAGACTCAAGCTGGCAAAAGCACCGCAAAGAACTGTGCGTTCTTCGAAATCCCAAATCCACAAGGAGAGTCCAATTGTGTCGGTTGCGATGCCTGACCTTCCCAACACTGGACGTGAAGAGCATGCGCCTTCCACCATTTGCACGCCCCCTGCAAGTGCTGGAAGGAGCACCCGCAGTCCAGTTCCTGATAGTCAGATTGAAGATGTCAGTGTTGAAGTACACCAGGATGAGGAGGATATGGGTGTTGCTGGCGCTGGGGAGGAAATTGACAAGGAGGATTCTGATGGTGAGATGGTTTGTTTAAGTCAGGCACCCGGGGAGACACCTGTTGTCCGTGGGAGGAATAGGGCCGTTGACATGCCTGGTGAAAATACCAAAAAAATCAGCTCTTCGGTGTGGAAGTATTTCACCAGAAATGCGGACAACATTTGTCAAGCCATGTGTTGCCTTTGTCAAGCTGTAATAAGTAGGGGTAAGGACGTTAACCACCTCGGAACATCCTCCCTTATACGTCACCTGCAGCGCATTCATAATAAGTCAGTGACAAGTTCAAAAACTTTGGGCGACAGCGGAAGCAGTCCACTGACCAGTAAATCCCTTCCTCTTGTAACCAAGCTCACGCAAACCACCCCACCAACTCCCTCAGTGTCAATTTCCTCCTTCCCCAGGAATGCCAATAGTCCTGCAGGCCATGTCACTGGCAATTCTGACGAGTCCTCTCCTGCCTGGGATTCCTCCGATGCATCCTTGCGTGTAACGCCTACTGCTGCTGGCGCTGCTGTTGTTGCTGCTGGGAGTCGATGGTCATCCCAGAGGGGAAGTCGTACTCGTAAGCCCACTTTTACTACTTCCACCAAGCAATTGACTGTCCAACAGTCCTTTGCGAGGAAGATGAAATATCACAGCAGTCATCCTGCTGCAAAGCGGATAACTGAGGCCTTGGCATCCTGGGTGGTGAGAAACGTGGTTCCGGTATCCATCATTACTGCAGAGCCAACTAGAGACTTGTTGGAGGTACTGTGTCCCCGGTACCAAATACCATCTAGGTTCCATTTCTCTAGGCAGGCGATACCGAAAATGTACACAGACCTCAGAAAAAGAGTCACCAGTGTCCTAAAAAATGCAGCTGTACCCAATGTCCACTTAACCACGGACATGTGGACAAGTGGAGCAGGGCAGGGTCAGGACTATATGACTGTGACAGCCCACTGGGTAGATGTATGGACTCCCGCCGCAAGAACAGCAGCGGCGGCACCAGTAGCAGCATCTCGCAAACGCCAACTCTTTCCTAGGCAGGCTACGCTTTGTATCACCGGTTTCCAGAATACGCACACAGCTGAAAACCTCTTACGGCAACTGAGGAAGATCATCGCGGAATGGCTTACCCCAATTGGACTCTCCTGTGGATTTGTGGCATCGGACAACGCCAGCAATATTGTGTGTGCATTAAATCTGGGCAAATTCCAGCACGTCCCATGTTTTGCACATACCTTGAATTTGGTGGTGCAGAATTTTTTAAAAAACGACAGGGGCGTGCAAGAGATGCTGTCGGTGGCCAGAAGAATTGCGGGACACTTTCGGCGTACAGGCACCACGTACAGAAGACTGGAGCAACACCAAAAACGCCTGAACCTGCCCTGCCATCATCTGAAGCAAGAAGTGGTAACGAGGTGGAATTCAACCCTATATATGCTTCAGAGGTTGGAGGAGCAGCAAAAGGCCATTCAAGCCTATACAATTCAGCACGATATAGGAGGTGGAATGCACCTGTCTCAAGCGCAGTGGAGAATGATTTCAACGTTGTGCAAGGTTCTGCTGCCCTTTGAACTTGCCACACGTGAAGTCAGTTCAGACACTGCCAGCCTGAGTCAGGTCATTCCCCTCATCAGGCTTTTGCAGAAGAAGCTGGAGACATTGAAGGAGGAGCTAACACGGAGCGATTCCGCTAGGCATGTGGGACTTGTGGATGGAGCCCTTAATTCGCTTAACAAGGATTCACGGGTGGTCAATCTGTTGAAATCAGAGCACTACATTTTGGCCACCGTGCTCGATCCTAGATTTAAAACCTACCTTGGATCTCTCTTTCCGGCAGACACAAGTCTGCTGGGGTTCAAAGACCTGCTGGTGAGAAAATTGTCAAGTCAAGCGGAACGCGACCTGTCAACATCTCCTCCTTCACATTCTCCCGCAACTGGGGGTGCGAGGAAAAGGCTCAGAATTCCGAGCCCACCCGCTGGCGGTGATGCAGGGCAGTCTGGAGCGACTGCTGATGCTGACATCTGGTCCGGACTGAAGGACCTGTCAACGATTACGGACATGTCGTCTACTGTCACTGCATATGATTCTCTCCCCATTGAAAGAATGGTGGAGGATTATATGAGTGACCGCATCCAAGTAGGCACGTCACACAGTCCGTACTTATACTGGCAGGAAAAAGAGGCAATTTGGAGGCCCTTGCACAAACTGGCTTTATTCTACCTAAGTTGCCCTCCCACAAGTGTGTACTCCGAAAGAGTGTTTAGTGCCGCCGCTCACCTTGTCAGCAATCGGCGTACGAGGTTACTTCCAGAAAATGTGGAGAAGATGATGTTCATTAAAATGAATTATAATCAATTCCTCCGTGGAGACATTGACCAGCAGCAATTGCCTCCACAAAGTACACAGGGAGCTGAGATGGTGGATTCCAGTGGGGACGAATTGATAATCTGTGAGGAGGGGGATGTACACGGTGATATATCGGAGGATGATGATGAGGTGGACATCTTGCCTCTGTAGAGCCAGTTTGTGCAAGGAGAGATTAATTGCTTCTTTTTTGGTGGGGGTCCAAACCAACCCGTCATTTCAGTCACAGTCGTGTGGCAGACCCTGTCACTGAAATGATGGGTTGGTTAAAGTGTGCATGTCCTGTTTATACAACATAAGGGTGGGTGGGAGGGCCCAAGGACAATTCCATCTTGCACCTCTTTTTTCTTTAATTTTTCTTTGCGTCATGTGCTGTTTGGGGAGTGTTTTTTGGAAGGGCCATCCTGCGTGACACTGCAGTGCCACTCCTAGATGGGCCTGGTCAGACGTGTGTGTTGTGAGCTCCTGAGTTCCACTCGAGTGTCGGATTACACCCAAGATCCCTGGAGCCCTTCCCAGCTGGGATGGAGCCTCCCAGGGGTAAGGAGAAGCAGTTTCCCCCGGTTATGGAGCCTGACCCAGGGGAACCTATACTGTGCAAAGGCTCTGGTGCTGGGGATTTAAGTCCAGTGTCCCAGTCTGCTGTAAAATCATCCTGCATGCAGTCTGCTATGGAGGTCACTGTGGAAATCCCCAGCAGTATGTCTAAAGCCTGTGGTTTAACTGCAATTACTGACCTATCTACAACAGCTGGTTTATCTACACCAGTGTTCCCTGAGCCTACAAAGACTTCTGTAAAATCATCCTGCATGCAGTCTGCTATGGAGGTCACTGTGGAAATCCCCAGCAGTGTGTCTAAAGCCTGTGGTTTAACTGCAATTACTGACCTATCTACAACAGCTGGTTTATCTACACCAGTGTTCCCTGATCCTGCAAAGACTGCTTCTAGTTTGCCTACTAGTGGATCCCCTGCTGCATCTGTTAATGGCCAGAGCATGGAATCTTATGTGGAGCTGCTGCATAGTACCGGGGGCTGTGCTCCCTTTTCAGCGGGTGCTAGTGGCAGAGTCCGGTGGTCAGGAGAGCCGGTAAAGACCTTAATAGGCAGCCCTGAGCTCCCCCCTGCAAGTGCTGTGAATGGCGTTGAGACCCGGCGTCTGGAAGTGAAGCAGCTGGAAGGAGAGTTTTCTGCCGCTGGAGCCCCTGCTGACGCGACGGTGAAGAGGTTAGTAAGTCCGGCTGTCGGCGGGTTCCCTGCATGTTATCGTCGCTCTGTAGATGCAGGGGCTGGTATAGTGGCCTCTGGGTCTGCTGCACCAGTGTGCACTGCTGCCAGCCTTAATGTAAAAAATCAAAAGGAGGTGGAGGAGGTTTTGGATGGTGATAAGGACAATCAGGGAATAAAGCCCCATGCTAGTAATGTTCCATCCATGCCAACAGGTGTTACTAAGGTGGTTCCCCCCATGTTAAGTTTGGCTGCCAATAAATCAGTGACAATGATTAAGGAAGGTGACGTTCAAGTGGCGCCTATATCTACATCTGCTGTGCTTAAAAAAAATCCTGTGTGCCCAACTGGTGATGAGACATCTATGATTAAGGAAAAAGTGACTGGGGGTTCGGTTGCTGTGAAAATTGAGGGGTGTCTAGTGAAGATGACCCCCTGTACAGTGAATTTAAGTCCCCCCCCGTTTCCGTGCCATCTGGATCTGCTTTGTTGGTGTGTGAGGGAAAGTCAGTGGCTGCTACCGATGCTACCGTGGGACCGGTGACCAGGTCCAGAGCTGTTAAACCTGTGGTAGCCCCTGCAAAGTTTATTGTTGGTAGCTCAGGGATCGGTGATGTCAAGAAATTAGCCACTGTGGCCTCTGTGTCAAAAACAAAGAAGCCGGGGCTGAAGTGTGATGTCTTGGTGGAGTCTGGATCGTTGCTTGATGTGGTATCCTCTGACACCGAACAAACGCAAGCACAACTCTCATCCGCTGCAATTGGGGGTAATCTCCCTGCGACAATTAAGTTGGAGTGTAGGGCGGCTGGTGCCCGGAGTGTATCCTCTGACCTGCCTGTGGAGGTCCAGGACAAAGTGACAGAGCAGTCTGTCTGTGAGACGGGTTTGTCGTCTGGCGACTCCCAATCTTCTTGTGGGACTAGCATGGCAATTATCGATGAGGATACTAAGGAGATGGAGATGCAGGACTTTGCTAGCACTGGTGAATCAAGTATTGACATTGCTGAGTTGAAAATGTTAGTTGTTAAGAAGGGGATTTTGATTGCGGAGAAGAAGAGGAGGAGGAACACTTGTCCAAAATGGGAAAGGGAGAGGATGGAGGGGGACATACGCAGGTTGGAGCTTGAATGTATATGTTTGGAGGCCAGGATGCTAGCACTTCAGAAAGAGCTGGAGGAAGAGGAGAAAATTGAGTGTGAGCCAAGTGGATCGACCGTGTCTGAGGAAGAGGATCCAAGGTGTGATGGTGGTGCTTCTGCTGGTGAAGATACTGTGGATTCTGCGATGGATCAGGGCCTGGAGTGTAATGTTGCTATGGTGGAGGAGGCGTCTCCTCTTTTGATTGTGGAACAGCGGTTGGATGGTGGTCTGGGAGGTGTCGCTGTTCAGGCTGGTGTTGCTTGCTCGGGGTCGACCTCCCAAGATCTGGCCTCCTCTGCTGGGAAGCAGGTTGCGTCCATGGTGGGTCCGGCGCGTGCCGGTGAGATGGCTGAGGCGAGTCTCCCCAATCTGCCTACGGGTGGTGGCGTTAGCAAGCCAAGCATGGTGGCAGGGGTGAGTGGTGCCAAAGACGCCACTGGCACTAATGTTGATGGTGTCACTTGCTCTAAGGCTAGGGCTAAAACAAAACATGTTGCCGAGACTGGTGTTAAGAGTGTGTCGGTGGGTCCAGTGTCATCGTGTGGACTTGCCCAAGGTCTTCCGGCGTTAAGGAAAGAAGATTTATCTGCAGAGGAGCGGGCTATTGTTGATGGTCTATATGGTAGCTTGGGCGTACCTGTGAGATCCTTGCCAGCTATATCCGTTATTA
Organism: Pseudophryne corroboree; assembly: GCF_028390025.1. Taxonomy (NCBI): domain Eukaryota; kingdom Metazoa; phylum Chordata; class Amphibia; order Anura; family Myobatrachidae; genus Pseudophryne; species Pseudophryne corroboree. Next base: position 88,354,786 of record NC_086455.1, read on the forward strand.
GAACCTCTTTGGCCAATAAAAATGCTAGTTCTGTATCTGTTGGGCAGGGTGCGGGGCGGGGTAATGTTGTGGGCTCTGTTGGGCAGGCCTCGCCTCAGGTAGTTCCTAAGCCGGGCTTGTCCTCTTATGCGGGTGCTGTCTCAAGTGGCAATAGGATTGTTGCTCCAAAGGTGTTTTCGGCTTCTGATCAGGCTGGTAAGCGTCGCAACGTGGTTTCACTTAAGTGGATAGGGGTTGAGGAACCCCCTTCTAAAGGGGATTTCCTGGAAATGGTGTTCTCATTGGGTTTCCATGCCCCTGATCTTTTTGCTTGCATCCACCCTGTAAAGACCCCTGACTACGACCTTAGTTTCATATCTTATCAAGGGCTGCGGGTGTTCTGGGAACAGTGGGAGCTAAAGAAGGGGTGTGAACCGTATTGTCGCTATAAAGCGGCGGCTGTTACTCGCCAGGATAGAGTCCGTGCAACTGTATTGGTCAGGAATGAATCCCTCCCTGCTGCAGATATTGGCTATTGGTTAAGTCGATATTGCGACATCTTGTCTCCTCTGGTGAAGATTGATTTCACGAAAGGTGTGTGGGGTGGAGCCTGGTCGGCTGTGATCAGGCTTAGGCATAATGGTCAGGTGCCTTGCCATGTTCCCTCTGCTGCTTTCATTGGGAGAGACAAAATCCAATGTTTTTATCCTGGTCAACCTAGACAGTGTCACCGCTGCGGAGACTTTCGTCACCTAAGCAGTGACTGTACTGTCCTGAAATGTGCCCTCTGTGGTAAAACTGGGCACATGGCGAGGGATTGTGGCAACGTAACCTGCAACCTTTGTGGGTGCGAAGGACATCCTTATAGTAGGTGCCCCAAGGCCTCCCATAACCTTGAGGTTATGGGGGAAGAGCTAGAGAGGGAAATGGGTCGTCTTTTTGAGGAGGAGCAACGGGAGGTTGTAGAAAAGCAAGTGGTGAGGGCGGTGGTAGAGAAGAACAGTGTGGTGAGGAAGGTGCCTGCTGAGGTGGATAAAGATGGCTTTCAGGTGGTTGAATCTAAGTCAAGGAAAAGGTTGGCCAAAAGAAGGGATTCAGACCCTGGTATTTTTTGTGTTAATAGATTTCAGTTTAACTCTGAGGAAGAGTCTGAGGTGGAGGACAGTGATATCGTCTTATCTGAAGGGCAGCTTGTCCAGGTCCCAAAAGATAAACCCAAGAAACAAAGAAGGAGGTCCTCTGTTAAGAGTTCTTTTGGGGAAGTAGCGTCCGTGGTGGAGGGGAAGGGGTGTAGGAGGAGTGAAAGGAGGAGACGAAGTAATGAGGTTGATAGTTCTGGTCATGTGTCTTCAAAAGTTAGATCGGTGGTAACATCAGACACTGATGGGAAACCTCAGAGTTCAGTCAGGGAAGATGTGGGGGACTTTTCCTTCATGCCTTCCTGTACCCCTCAAATCCTTTCCTCATTGCCCCAGGATCTCGTGGATCCTCCCCCTGTCCCTGTGGACCCTAGGCCCTTTCCCGCTTCTCCAGGAGCGGAGCCTCCTGATCCGGGTCCTCCTCATGATGGTTTGGGCCAAGATATTTCTGCTGCTTTGGGGGAGGCTCGGGACATGGACCTCTCTGTCTCTCCCACTGCAGGTGAGAGTGATACTGAGGAGGTGTTTGTTGGGGAGGATGATCCTCTTCCCTTGGGGACTAGTTTTAAAAGGTATGGCTCCGATGAGGAGTCAAGTAGGCAAGCAAAGAGAAAGTGATTGGGTCCTACCTTACAATCCAATGAAACATGGATCCCCAGCCTATACGATGTGCCACAATTAATGTGGCTTCCGTTTTGTCCGAACGTGCTCGTTTTATGGCCTTTGATTTTTTCAGCACAATTGAGGCTGATTTTTTATTTTTGCAGGAGACCAGGATTGGTGATCTGGCGGTTCTTCATAGAGCAAAGCGTGAATGGAGGCGTGGACCGTCTTTCTGGTCTCTTGCGGCCGAGCCGTACGGTGGGGTGGCGGTGCTTTTTACCGGTATGGTTACCGTGCACAGGATTGTAGAGTTACAGGTAGGTAGGTGTATGGTTTTGGATATCAACTTGAAGGGACAGAACCTACGGCTAATTAACATCTATGGGCCCCAGTCCCCAAGGGACAGGAGATGTCTCTTCACGGAGATAAAACCGTTTCTTTTTTCAGCCCGGCAGATTGTCTTTGGTGGCGATTTTAACGCTATCACTAGGCCAAAAGACAGGGGGGGCACAAAGACAACCCTGGGTCATGATTCCAATTTTTTAGCTAGCATGACTAGGGAGGCTGGTCTGGTGGATGTGCACGTTCGCCATTTTCCAGACCTCACGGGTTACACCTTCTATTGTGGTAGTCGTAGGTCTAGGATAGATAGGTTTTTTGTTAAGGAGTCCGCGAAAACTTTGCCTCCTGTGGTGAAGCTAGTAGAGTTCTCCGATCACTGTATTCTGAGTTTTGCTTTGAATGCTTCGGAAACCCCTCAGAAAGGGCGGGGTCTATGGCGGCTGAATTCGGGGCTCCTGAAGGAGGAGACGGTGAGACAGTCCTTTAGAGATTTCTTTCAACTACAAGAGACTCTTTTGGAGGCAGGTTGGAGTAGATCTGAGTGGTGGGAGGAGTGTAAAAAGCGCACTCGGGGGTTTTTCCGTAGGCTGGTAGCTCGGAAAAACTTGATAAAACAAAATGCCTACTATGACTTGCGAAGGAAACTTGATTTCTTGATCTCTGAGCGTGGAGATAGTGGGGAGATCTCTCGGGTGAAGGCTCGGTTGAGGGAATATCAATACAGTCGCATGGCTTCCTTGATTTTGGAGAGGGATTATGGAGCTTACCACTCACCTGATCCCTGTCAGAATTGTAGAAAGTCGGTTGATCTGAAGGAGGTGCGGGGTTTGGTTGATTCTCTGGGTGTCCTTCGTGAGGATAGGGAGGGCATTCTGGGGGTCATCAGATCCTACTACTCCGATCTTTTGTCCGAGCAGCCACTCATCAGAGAGAGGATGGAAAGGTTTCTTAGGGAGACACCTGGGCTCGGGGGCCTTGATGCCTCTTTTGACTCTTTGGGAAGTGATGTGACGGCGGAGGAGATCAGGAAGGCCATAGACGGTTTGTCTATAAAGAAATCTCCGGGCCTGGATGGCTTAACATCTGAATTTTTTAAAGCATTTTCGGACCTCTTGGTTCCTCATCTTGTGGAGGTTTTTAATGAGAGCCTGGCTGAGGGTTTGCTCCCTCCCTCCATGAGGTTGTCCGCCCTCATATTATTGTCCAAAGGTAAGGATCCATCTCGTGTTGAGAACTGGCGCCCCATCGCTCTTCTCAATACAGACAGGAAGATTTTGGCAAAGGTGCTCTTCAATAGGCTGATGGAAGTTTCCGGGCTGTTGCTTTCTTCTTCTCAGCATGGTACCGTGAAAGGCCGTAGCACCTTTAGTGCTGTCCTTGGCGTCCGGGAGGCTGTGGAGCGGTGTCGTGCTGAGAAGTGGGGAAAGTACTTGCTGGCATTGGATCAGTCTAAGGCTTTCGATAGAGTCAATCATGAGTACCTGTGGGCCTTGCTTGAAAGGTATGGACTTCCAGTGAGGGTGGTGGATTGGCTTCGCGTTATTTATAATCAGGCCGAGAGTTTCCCGCTTGTCAATGGTTGGGTAGGTCCTGCCTTCGCGGTCAACTCCGGTGTCCGTCAGGGTTGTCCCTTGAGCTCCCTTCTGTATGTGTTCGCAATCGACCCTTTCGTCAGGTGGGTTGAAAGTGGTGCACTCGAGGTGGTGCAATTGGGGCCGGAGTGTCTGCTGAAGGTGGTGGCCTATGCAGATGACGTCACGATTGTCGTATCGTCTACGACTGAGGCACGTGATGTGGAACACCTTATCTGCGAGTACTCTGGGGCCTCGTGCTCCATGATAAACCAAGACAAATGTGAAGCTTTCTGGATGGGGGAGGAAGGTGAGGAGTTCAGCCTTCCGGACAGCCTTCCCCGGGCCAATTCGTCAATCAAAATCTTAGGGATTTGGTTTAGTCGTGGTGATTATACCACTCTAAATTGGGTGAGTAAGCTGGAAGTTGCTGCCCGTAAAGTAGAGAGCTGGAGAAAATGGAAATTTTCTCTCAGGGAAAGGGTTGACCTGTGTAAGACTCACCTGATCTCGGTGTTTCTTTATGTCAGTTATGTGTGCTGTTTGCCTCAATCTTTGTGGTCCAGGATTTATTCTTTGTTCTTCCTGTTGTTGTGGGGGAACAGGATGAATCTCGTTAAGAGAGGCATCACCTACAGACCGAGGGCAGAGGGTGGACTTGGTATGGTCAACCCTGTGGTGTTTTTCACATCCACTTTTGTAAAGTTACATCTTGGGAGTCTGTTTTTGGAGGCCCCCCCTCGGTGGGTAGAAGGCTTTAGGGTTTGGGTGCACCCCTTCCTCAGGTCATGGATAGATGGCGGTCAGGTGAGAAACCTCCGAGTTGATAAATGCGGATACCTCCCGATCTACGTCATCTTGTGCTTGAAGGTGACAAGGCTATGGGGAATTTTGATGAGTGAAGTCAAAGGCTTCTCTAGAAGGGAGTTGGAGAGGAGCATTTTGCGATCTCATTTTTATGACCATCCATCGCTAAGGGACTGCCCGGGCAATGTGTACTCAGCTGGGTTGAATCTGATTAATTCTCGGAGGATCCCACTGAAGTTCAGGGACATTGCCTGGCTTCTTTTTCAAGGGAAGCTTTATGTTAGGGGGAAGATCGGGTTTCGAGGTGCCAGTGATCGTGTTTGCCCACGTGAGGAGTGTCCTGGGGTGGTGGAGACTGTGGACCACTTCTTGCTCGAGTGTCCCTTTAATGTAAAAATTTACAAAGCCGTTTCAGCCGCCTTACGCCTTCCGTGCCTTTCGGGGCTTAGTTACCCTGAGTGGGCGTATGGGGCGTTCAAAAAGAGGTTTGGGAGATTTGATTTAGTCACCATTTACCTAGTTAGTTTAGCGGTCAGGTACCACACTTGGAGTGCACGGTGTCTAGTTTCCCTTAGAAGGTTAGTCCTTCCCTGTACTGAGGTGGTTAGTACCATTCTTCACGAGGTAAAGAGGATGATGGATATGGATCGAGGGAGGATGGATGCCGTCAGTTGGTCCAGGCTTTGGCGCCATCTGAGACCCCCTTGAGTGGGTTGCTGAAGTCTTTCCTTCCTTCCATCCTTCTGGCTTTCTTTTCTTTCACCCCCCGTAGATTTTGTGTTATAGTTTTTTTATGCTATGGTTTTAACATACGACTAAAAGCTCACCTCACTTTCTCTATGTTTGGATTTTGTTGTGTGTTAAGGCTTGATTTTGTACATATTGGTCTGTATATTGCTATTGACTGTCTATTTGACAAACTATTATTAATCTTGCCAGTGCTATGGACTTTTGAGTTTATTTGACATTGCCTCTTCATACACTAATCTGATATATTATGCCATCGTAGTCGGACTATAGACTTTGGACAATATTATTTAAGTATGGCTTTTGGCTGGTATCACCTTGTTTATGTAAATTATTTTTTTTTCTCGTGTTTGTTGATTGCTTTGTTTTGTTGTTGCAATTTTTCTAATAAAAAAACATAGCCACTCCTAGATGGGCCAGGTGTTTGTGTCGGCCACTAGGGTCGCTTATCTTACTCACACAGCTACCTCATTGCGCCTCTTTTTTTCTTTGCGTCATGTGCTGTTTGGGGAGTGTTTTTTGGAAGGGCCATCCTGCGTGACACTGCAGTGCCACTCCTAGATGGGCCCGGTGTTTGTGTCGGCCACTAGGGTCGCTTATCTTACTCACACAGCTACCTCATTGCGCCTCTTTTTTTCTTTGCGTCATGTGCTGTTTGGGGAGTGTTTTTTGGAAGGGCCATCCTGCGTGACACTGCAGTGCCACTCCTAGATGGGCCCGGTGTTTGTGTCGGCCACTAGGGTCGCTTATCTTCCTCACACAGCTACCTCATTGCGCCTCTTTTTTTCTTTGCGTCATGTGCTGTTTGGGGAGGGTTTTTTGGAAGGGCCATCCTGCGTGACACAGCAGTGCCACTCCTAGATGGGCCCGGTGTTTGTGTCGGCCACTAGGGTCGCTTAGCTTACTCACACAGCTACCTCATTGCGCCTCTTTTTTTCTTTGCGTCATGTGCTGTTTGGGGAGTGTTTTTTGGAAGGGCCATCCTGCATGACACTGCAGTGCCACTCCTAGATGGGCCCGGTGTTTGTGTCGGCCACTAGGGTCGCTTATCTTACTCACACAGCTACCTAATTGCGCCTCTTTTTTTCTTTGCGTCATGTGCTGTTTGGGGAGTGTTTTTTGGAAGGGCCATCCTGCGTGACACTGCAGTGCCACTCCTAGATGGGCCCGGTGTTTGTGTCGGCCACTAGGGTCGCTTATCTTACTCACACAGCTACCTCATTGCGCCTCTTTTTTTCTTTGCGTCATGTGCTGTTTGGGGAGGGTTTTTTGGAAGGGCCATCCTGCGTGACACTGCAGTGCCACTCCTAGATGGGCCCGGTGTTTGTGTCGACCACTAGGGTCGCTTAGCTTACTCACACAGCTACCTCATTGCGCCTCTTTTTTTCTTTGCGTCATGTGCTGTTTGGGGAGTGTTTTTTGGAAGGGCCATCCTGCATGACACTGCAGTGCCACTCCTAGATGGGCCCGGTGTTTGTGTCGGCCACTAGGGTCGCTTATCTTACTCACACAGCTACCTCATTGCGCCTCTTTTTTTCTTTGCGTCATGTGCTGTTTGGGGAGTGTTTTTTGGAAGGGCCATCCTGCGTGACACTGCAGTGCCACTCCTAGATGGGCCAGGTGTTTGTGTCGGCCACTAGGGTCGCTTAGCTTACTCACACAGCTACCTCATTGCGCCTCTTTTTTTCTTTGCGTCATGTGCTGTTTGGGGAGTGTTTTTTGGAAGGGCCATCCTGCGTGACACTGCAGTGCCACTCCTAGATGGGCCCGGTGTTTGTGTCGGCCACTAGGGTCGCTTAGCTTAGTCATCCAGCGACCTCGGTGCAAATTTTAGGACTAAAAATAATATTGTGAGGTGTGAGGTATTCAGAATAGACTGAAAATGAGTGGAAATTATGGTTTTTGAGGTTAATAATACTTTGGGATCAAAATGACCCCCAAATTCTATGATTTAAGCTGTTTTTTAGTGTTTTTTGAAAAAAACACCCGAATCCAAAACACACCCGTATCCGACAAAAAAAATTCAGTGAGGTTTTGCCAAAACGCGGTCGAACCCAAAACACGGCCGCGGAACCGAACCCAAAACCAAAACACAAAACCCGAAAAATTTCAAGTGCACATCTCTAATGACCATACAATAGTTCCTCCAATTCAAATTACGCTACACAGTAGTAACCCTTGTACACATGCCCACACAGTAGCAGTTCCCTTTACAAATTATGCCCCCACAGTAATTCTTATAACACTGAGGAGACAGCAGTGCCTGGCCTGGCTGAGGAGGCAATGCCACCCAAGGCCAGGTAGTATAATCAAATAGTAGTGCAAAGAAGTGCAGTGCAGCGCACTACCCAGGGGTGCAAGTAGAAAAAAAATCTTAGTGTTACTGTGTGCGCGCACCTTTGGCGCGAACACGCCAAAGAATTGGTGTGGCCACATGGGGCGTGGCCAATGAAAATGGGGGCGTGATACACATATAGTGCCAGATACACATTTGCCCCACAGTGCCAGATACACACATGCCCCCACAGTGCCAGATACACACATGTCCCCACAGTGCCAGATACAGATATGCCCCCACAGTTCCAAATATGCCCCCACAGTGCTAGATATGCCCCCATGGTGCCAGATACACATATGACCCCACAGTGCCAGATATGCCCCCACAGTGCCAGATACACATATGCCCCCACAGTGCCTTCCCTCATGTTGCCAGATATGCCCACACATTGCTAGATACAAATGCCCCCACTGTGCCAGATATGCCCTCATAGTGCCAGATATGCCGCCATGGTGTCAGATACACATATGCCCCCACAGTGCCAGATAAGCCCCCACAGTCATATAGTCATAGTCCCCATCCCCCTCCCAGCACATAGCCATAGTCCCCTCCCAGTAAATAGCCATAGCCCCCACCTCCCCAAGCAATAGCCGTAGTCCCCCCAGCACATAGCCGTAGTCTCTACCTCTCTCAGCACAGTCATACAGTAGTCCCCACCCCCCTCCCATCACATAACAATAGTTCCCGGCCAGCATAGATAGCCATAGCCCCCCTCCCAGCACATAGCTGTAGTCAGTCCTTAGCCCATAGTAGTAGTCTCCCCCATTCCCAGCACATACATAGCCTCCCCACACAGCACATAGCCCTAGTCCCCACCCCACAACATCCCAGCAGATAGCCGTAGTGTCTGGCAATACCTGCTGTGCCGAGCTGCATGGGATGGAGGGCGGAGGATCGCTCAGCAGGCAGGAGCTGGCACCGGTGTCCGGCACTGTACCAAACTACGTTAAGAAACTGAAAATAAACTACAGCTTCCAGCAGCCCTTGCCGCCGGGAGCTCCCGACAGCAAGGGTTGCTGGGAGTTGTAGTTTATTTTCAGTTTCTTCCCTGTAGTGCATTGCGGTGCCGGAAACTGGAGCCAGCTCCTGCCTGCTAAGCGATCCTCCGCCCTCCATCCCAGGCAATGCACAGGCAGCTCGGCAAAGCCAGCCCTGGGCATAGGAAAGTAGGCAAATGCCTAGGGCATTTGGTATGCATAGGGGCACAAGCAGCTTCTGCTGATTAAAATGAAATGCAGCATGCCTATATTCTGTGTGTAGCATTTTGTATGCAGATACAGCCACAGTCGCACACAGAATTTAGGCATGCCGCATATCATTTTAATCAGCAGAAGTTGCTTTTGCATCCTAGCCACATTGCAATGCAAATAAGATGAATTTTCATTAACAAAAAAGGCATTAGCAGACTCTGGACAGGCATCTCTTTCCGTATTGCGCATTGAGGCAAGATGTGTGAGGACACATCTGTATCCAAGCAGAGGTCACAGTGTTAGCGGCCGTGTGAGTGCTGTGTGTGAGTGGGTTGGTTGTGCAATAGTGTTCGGCTTATGTGTAAGGGGCAGTATGTCGGGCATTATGTGTATAAAGGCATTAATAAAGGTTGGCATAATGTGTAAGGCGCATTATGTTTATAAGGACATTAAGAATGTGTGTCATATGTTCGAGAGGCATTACTGTGTGGTATGTGTATAAATGCATTACTAATGTTTGGCATTATGTGTATAAGGTGCTCTACTGTGTGGCGTAACGTATAGAAAGGGCACTACTGTGTGGTCTAATGTGAATAAAGAGCAATATGGTGTGATGTAATGTGAATAAGGAGCAATTCAGTGTGATGTAATGTGAATAAGGAGCACTACTATGTAGAGTAAAGTCTAAAGTGGTACTACTGTGTGAACAAGGGACACTATCGCATGATAAAATGTGAATAAAGTTGCAGTACTGTTTGGCGTAATTTGATTTGGGGGTACTTCTGTGTGGCCATGCCCCTTGGCAGCAAAAACACCCCCCTTTTTATTCATATTTAAAACATAGGGGGTAGGAACAGCAAAATAAGGACTGCTATGGGTGAGGGGTGATGGTGCTGGGAAAGGGATGCAAGGTCAGAGGCAGAACAAGCAGGCCCGCACTTCCAAACCTGGTAAGCCAAAGCCAAAAAGAGCCTGGGAGGCCCGTCAGCCAGCTTCCAAGACCGATAAGCCTGCCGCATGACGGGGCGGGCCTCCCCCTGGGGGATCTCAGGGTGGGGGGCCGGCTTCTAGGGTATACCCAGGAATGGTTGAAGACCACTTCAGATGCCTGGGTATGGGAAGTCGTCACACGAGGTTACGCCATAGCCTTCAAAAACCACCCCCCTCATCGATTTTGCCAGACAGACGTCCCGTTGGACCAGACAAAGGCAAACACTCTGCATTCGGTGGTACAGACCCTCCTGGATACAGGAGTCGTAGTACAGGTGCCTCTTGCGCAGAGAGGCCGGGGGTACTATTCTCCGCTGTTTCTAGTCCCGAAACCAAATGGGTCCTCCCGGCCCATTCTCAACCTCAAGGCATTGAACAGGTTTGTGAAGGTTTCCAAGTTCCGTATGGAAACCCTTCGTTCTATAGTTCTGGCCTTGGAACCTGGGGACTACATGGTCTCCCTGGATATACAGGATGCTTACCTGCATATTCCTATAGCAGCGTCACATCAGCAGTTTGCTATTGGCAACCTCCATTACCAGTTTCGGGCGTTACCTTTTGGTTTAACAACGGCTCCGCGAGTCTTCACAAAAGTTATGGCGGTGATGACGGTGGTACTCTGCCGTCAAGGGGTCAGGATACTGCCGACTCTGGACGACTTGTTAATCCTGGCAAATTCCCCAGAACTTCCCCTACGTCATCTGGATATGACAGTCCTGTTACTACAAGCCCACGGGTGGCTCATCAACTGGAGGAAATCCTCCCTGATCCCTGCTCAGAGCATGGTGCATCTGGGAGCGCTATTGGACACTCACAACCAGAGGTTGTTCTTGGTTAGGAGAAAGTCCTGAAGCTTCAGGACAGGATTCGTTGCTTCCTTTCTCGTCCGCAAGTGACGATACATTCGGCAATGCAGGTGCTGGGCCTCATGGTGTCAGCATTCGACATGGTGAAGTATGCTCAATTCCATTCTCGCCCCCTCCCGAGGCTGATTCTAGCCAAGTGGAACGGCCTGCCTCATCGGATCAGGTCTCAAATGATCTCATTGGCTCCGGAGGTCCGTCTGTCGCTGCTCTGGTGGTTCTGGGACCAACAGTTGTGCAGGGGCCGTCCCTTCTGGATATCCGACTGGGTCCTGTTGACAAGTCTAAGAGGTTGGGGCACGGTGCTGGAGCAACACTCCCATCAGGGTCGGTGGACCAAGGAGGAGTCCCTCCTCTCAATCAACATTCTGGAATTGCGGGCGGTCTTCAATGCATTGAACCTAGCCCAGCTTTTAATTCAGAACCGTCCTGTTCAAGTGCAGTCGGACAACGCCACCACAGTGGCTTACATAAATCATCAAGATGGCACTCGAAGCCGTCTGGCAATGAAGGAAGTCTCACGGATTCTACTTTGGGCGGAAGGCCATCTACCAGCCATATCGGCAATCTTCATTCCGGGAGTCCTGAATTGGGGAGCGGGCTTTCTCAGTCGTCAGGACGTACATGCCGGCGAGTGGGGCCTCCATCCAGAAGTGTTTCAACTCCTAGTGGAAAAGTGGGGTCTTCCAGACGTAGATCTGATGGCGTCTCGACAGAATCACAAGGTTCCGGTCTTTGGAGCAAGGACAAGGGATCCTCAAGCAGCATTCGTGGATGCGCTGGCGGTGCCGTGGAGGTTTTGGGCTGCCGTGCGTGTTCCCTCCGGTGTCACTCCTGCCCAGGGTAATTCGGAAGTTCAAGCAAGAAAAGGGAATTCTGCTTCTCATAGCTCCAGCTTGGCCCAGACGGCACTGGTTCTCAGACCTGCACGGCCTATCGTCAGAGCGTCCAATTCTACTTCCACAACGCCCAGACCTCCTCGTTCAGGGCCCCTGTGTCTACCAGGACCTAGCCCGGCTGTCTTTGACGGCGTGGCTCTTGAAGCTTCCGTCTTAAGGGCTAAAGGGTTTTCTGAGGCGGTCATTCGAACTATGTTGCGGGCCCGGAAACCGGCTTCGGCTCGGATTTACTATAGGGTCTGGCATTCTTACTTTGTTTGGTGCGCATCTAACGATTATGACGCTTCCAAGTTTAGTATAGCCAAGTTGTTGGCTTTTCTTCAGCAGGGCCTGGACTTAGGCCTACGTCTGGCCTCCCTCGTTCATATTTCTGCCTTGTCGGTGTGGTTTCAGAGAAAAATTGCAACCTTACCTGATGTGCATACCTTTACTCAGGGTGTGTTGTGTATCCAACCTCCCTATGTCCCGCCTGTGGCTCCTTGGGACTTGTCGTGGTTTTGGAGACGTTACAAGAGTCTCCGTTTGAACCTCTTGGTTCAGCTGACCTTAAGTGGCTTTCCCTTAAGGTGGTGTTTCTGCTGGCTATTGCTTCAGCTAGAAGAGTGTCGGATTTGGGTGCCTTGTCCTGTAGCTCCCCATATCTGATATTTCACCGTGACTGGGCGGTTCTTAGGACTCGTCCCGGATATTTACCTAAGGTGGTTTCTTCGTTCCACCTTAACCAGGAGATTGTGGTTCCGGCACTTGTTTCTCCTGATCTGTCTCCCAAAGAGCGGTCTTTGGATGTGGTACGGGCTCTCCGTATCTATGTGCAGAGAACTGCTTCTATTAGGAAATCTGATTCTCTCTTTGTGCTGTTTGGATTTCACAAACGGGGCTGGCCTGCTCACAAGCAAACTTTGGCCAGATGGATTAGAATGGTGATTGCACATGCTTATGTGAGGGCTGGTCTGTCAGCTCCTGCTCACATTACGGCCCATTCTACTCGGTCTGTTGAACCTTCTTGGGCGGCCCGCCGTGGTGCGACCCTTGAACAATTGTGCAAGGCGGCTACGTGGTCATAGGTGAACACGTTCATAAGGTTCTATGCCTTTGATACTGCCGCTTCCCAGGATGCTTCCTTTGGACGCTGGGTTCTTGTGCCCGCTACAGTGCGTCCCTTCCCATAAGGAACTGCTTTAGGACATCCCCAATGTCTATCCTTGTGGATCCCAGTGTACCCCGCAGCAGAAAACGAGATTTATGGTAAGAACTTACCTTTGTTAAATCTCTTTCTGCGAGGTATACTGGGCTCCACAAGGCGCCCACCCTGACGCACTTAGCTTCTTTGGGTTGGTATGGCATTAGCTGCTGACACTTCTTTTGTCGTGAGAGTGTGGTGTATGTGGCTACTAACCGTTGTCGTCTCTTTTCCTGCTACTGCATTGGGCTGGTTAACTAAAAACTGAGCTCCTGTGCAGGGAGGCGGGGTTATAGAGGAGGCGGCGCTGTGCATTCTGGGAACAGTCAAAACTTTGAGCCTGTTGGTGCCTCGGATCAAGATCCTACTCTACACCCCAATGTCTATCCTTGTGGAGCCCAGTGTACCTCGCAGAAAGAGATTTAACAAAGGTAAGTTCTTACCATAAATCTCGTTTTCAACAGCTTAAGGGTCATCAGCAACCATAATTAGCATTTTACCCGAACAAGCTATGATATGCACATATAGATAATTATTAGTATAAATTGTTGAGTTTATTATTCACTTTATCTCTTTTCCCTGCCTTTTTGCATCTTATAATTAAATACAGTTTTGATTGATTTTGTGCCTTCATTCTCAGATAATTTTGTGTGGGAATAACAGATGGAGTATTAACTGATGGACTAATGATTGGCAACCTGCACTGATTGTACTAGCAAGGTTATATATAATCTTCATATTTGCAAAGCATACAACTCAAGCTTGACGATTGTGGATGATATTTTGGGGGCCCATTTATGAAGAATTGCATATGCAATGCGATCTGGGCACAATATTAGTTCCCACAATCGCATTGCAATATGCGATTGTACCGGCGCCATGTATTAACTGGCACCTGCAGGGACAGGGGTCCAATAGCATCCCGTCAATGCGATGTGCCCTGCGTGTTACCATGGGTCCTGCCCATGAACAGTACTGCTGACCGCACATGTGCAGTGGCTATTGCCGGAACCCTCTCATGAATTAGGCTGGGTACACACCTGGCGATGTGCACCCGATATATCGTCTGTTCTGGCGGTTTGGACGATATATTATTCACATCGTCCAGTGGGTATTCACTATATCGTTAATGATGCACGCTCCAGCGTGTCGTCAATGACGTGCAATATCTTTCATTTTTACCGTGAAATCTAAAGATAGTGTACAAGATGGCATGCACCTGGATGTGGGTGCATGCCGTCACTGACAAGAAGCAAACAATATCGCTCAGTGTGTATGATCGATACCGTTTGCGCGCACGCGGGGTGGGGGGGAATCTTGCACGATGTCACATCTAATGGGGGGTTGCGGCTGCCGGAGGGACTGGAGGGATCGTAGCAGGTATCGGAGAACATAAGGCCTTATTGCGAAAAAACGCACATCTACAATCAAAATCTCTCACATGCGGGGGGTCGCCCAGCACAGGACTAGTCCGCCCCACATGCCGGGTCCTCCCTCCCTGCAACAGATGTGCGATTGTTATGTTCCTGATGCTCAGAACTAGAGAGATGTTGCGTAGTGAGTCCAGAGCACCAGGACGTGACGCTGAAATAAGGGGTGGTACGGGAATAGCCCCCTAGCACCCTACCTCCATTGTTTTACCCGTGTGGTCAGTTCACGCCTGAGTGACTATGGTTTCTTGGGCCCACGGCAGCCGCGTTTGAAGGGCGGATTAGGTCTGCCCAACTCCGATGCCCCCAGGTCTTAGAGTGAGACAAGGCGTGAACCGAGACAGGAAAATAACAAGGGGACCTCTAACTAAAGCAAACAGAAAGCTAGGGGCTACTAACTACCCTAAAACTAAATATATGTGCGGCACGCCGCCAAAGGAAAAGAACAACAAAAGATACCACTGTCCACTCCCCCACACGGCACCGCCGAGTTTCCCGGGGAGGACAGTGAAAAGCGGAAACCTCAGCAAAAACCACCAATACAAAATTAACACAAGGACTAATCGGCCTAGGCCGCAACACGCGGCAGAAGCCGCTACTCACGAAACTGGGAGAGAACCCCAACAAGCGAGAACCCCCAGATGACTGCAACAGGTTCACTTGGACAGGAAGGATTCCCAGGACCGGCTTAAGAACTCCGGAGCACAGGGAGCAGGATCGACCAGATACAGCTGACCAGGAACAGACGTTTGCAAGGCAGGAACAGCATACAGGAAGCTATCACCGGCGAGGCTGCAGTGTGCTGGCTCCCATAAAAAGACCCTGCTGGCCAATGACAGGAGGGCCAGAAAAACCAGCCCCCAGACCCTAATTACTAGTTGCCGTGCAGCTGCCCTGCTGCATGAGCAACTAATCAATCCTATCTGGCAACGGGGAACGCGGCCCGCCAAAGGCGTCCCCGTTGCTATGGACCCAGCGGCTGAGGACGCCCGGCGTCCTAGCGTTGCCAGGGACCCGGCGGCTACAGTACGCATGGCGTCCTGGCATTGCTAGGCGCCGGGTGGGCAGGGAGGAAGGTGCGGCGGCCGTGAGCGTCGCTCGGAAGCAGACCGAGCGGCGCTGCGTACCGCGGCACCTAACAGTACCCCCCCTTGAGGAGGGGTTAAAGAACCCCTAAAGCCGGGTTTCTGAGGAAATTCCTGAAAGAATAATCTCAAGTTTAGGGGCATGTAAATTGTTATCCAGGACCCAAGACCTTTCTTCCGGGCCATAGCCTTTCCAGTGAACCAAAAAATAAAGCCGGCCCCGAGAAACTTTGGAATCTAAAACCTTCTCCACCAAGAACTCTTGTTGCCCCTGAACATCCACCGGAGGTCTACCCTGGGAAGTCTTCCGAGGGAATCTCCTGGAAGAAAAATACTGCTTCAGAAGGGAACAGTGAAAAGTATTGCCAATTTTGAGTGATTTAGGCAAGCGTAGCCGAAAAGCAACTGGGTTGACCTTCTTAACGATAAGGAACGGTCCAATAATTTGGGTCCCAATCTAGCCGAGGGTTGTCGAAGCTTGATGTTGCGGGTTGACAACCACACCTTATCTCCCACCTTAAAAGTGCATGGGCGTCGGAACCTATCAGAAATTTTTTTTTCTCGGAAGGCAGCCTTCTTAAGGGCAAGGTGCACCTTTTTCTAAATCATTCTGAGACGGGAAGTTAAGGTCAACGAGGAGACTGGAAAATGAGGGTAAAAAGAATTGGCTCTAGGATGAAAGCCCAAGACCGAAAAGAATGGGGACTCCTTGGTGGAAGAATGACAAGAGTTATTATAGGCAAACTCGGCCAAAGGAAGAAATTCAGACCAATCATTCTGAAGTTTGGCCGAATATAGCCGTAAATACTGTTTTAACGACTGATTAACACGTTCAGTTTGTCCGTTAGACTGTGGATGGTACCCAGATGTTAAAGAGAGTTTCATATTTAATGAGGCACAAAAACGTTTCCAGAAACGGGCGATGAATTGCGGTCCCCGATCAGAGACAATATCCCTGGGTAAACCATGGAGCCTGAACACATGGCGGAGAAACAAAACTGCCAACCCTTGAGCAGAGGGTAATCGGGGGAGAGCAATGAAGTGGGCCATCTTACTAAAATGGTCTACTACCACCCAAATTACTCAAAATCCAGCTGAAAGAGGAAGGTCCACTACGAAATCCATGGATATATGTGACCATGGCCTGAGAGGAACGGCTAGAGGCATGAGTTGCCCGACCGGCAACGATCGAGATACCTTGTACTGAGCACAAACCTGACAGGAACGGACAAATTCCCTTACATCTTTAGAAAGATTAGGCCACCACACTGAGCGAGAGATTAACTCCAAGGTCTTAGTGATACCCAGATGACCAGAAACCTTATTATCATGAAACTCAGCTAGAACAGTGCCTCTCAGAAATTCAGGGACGAAGAGACGATCTGCAGGAGTGACTTTGGGAGCCTGCTGCTGAAGCTGGACTAGCTGTGTAAATAAATCCTGTGTGAGGCCAGCCCGGATGACTGACGATGGGACTATGGGGGTAGTAGCCGGGTGGTTATTGTGAACCGGAAGAAAACAACGTGACAGGGCATCGGCTTTTGTATTCTTGGAACCGGGCCTGAAGGTGATAATAAACCTGAAACGAGTAAAAAACAGCGCCCAACGTGCCTGTCGAGCATTAAGCCGTTTAGCTGACTCAATATACTGCAGGTTCTTGTGGTCAGTAAACACCGTAATGGTATGCCTTGCTCCTTCCAGCCAGTGCCTCCACTCCTCGAAAGCCCATTTAACTGCCAACAATTCTCGATTACCAACATCATAGTTGGATTCTGTGGAGGAGAATTTTCTGGACATGAAGGCACATGGGTGTAATTCCTGAGACTCCGGGTCTTTCTGAGAAAGGATAGCCCCCACTCCAACCTCTGAGGCATCTACCTCGACAATAAAGGGGAGATTCGGGTTAGGGTGTCTGAGTACTGGAGCTGAGACAAAGGCCTGCTTTAAGGCCAGGAAGGCAGACTTGGCTTCAGGCGACCAATTGGAAGGGTCCGCTCCTTTTTTAGTCAATGCCACAATAGGAGCAACCAAATCTGAGAAGGTATGAATAAAACGCCTATAGTAATTTGCAAACCCTAAAAAGCGCTGAATTGCTTTTAAGTTCGTGGGTTGTGCCCAATTTAGGATGGCCTGGAGTTTTTTCGGTTCCATGAAAAACCCCTTAGGAGAAATAATGTACCCCAGGAAGGACACTTCTGTGATGTAGAAATCACATTTCTCCAGTTTGGCGTATAAATGATTTTCCCATAACTTCTGTAGGACCAATCGCACATGGGTAATATGTTGTTCAAAAGACTCGGAGTAAATCAAAATGTCGTCTAAATAAACAACTACGAACTTTCCTAGAAAGTCGCGAAGGACGTCGTTAATGAGATCTTGAAATACAGCAGGAGCATTAGACAGCCCAAACGGCATCACCAAGTATTCATAATGTCCCGACTGTGTGCTGAAAGCCGTCTTCCACTCATCCCCAGATTTTATTCGGATGAGATTGTAAGCCCCTCTAAGATCGATCTTGAAAAAGATAACGGCAGTCCGGAGCTGATCAAATAGTACTGAAATCAGTGGCAAGGGGTAGGTGTTTTTAACAGAAATTTTATTCAAAGCCCGATAATCAATACATGGTCTGAGCGACCCATCTTTTTTCTCAACAAAAAAGAACCCTGCACTCAATGGAGATTTCGAGGGCCTAATGAAGCCTTTTTTTAGGCTCTCCTGTACATAATCATTCATTGCCGTAGTTTCCGGCCCAGACAGGGCATATAGTCTCCCTTTAGGCAAAGAGGCACCGGGAACTAAGTCAATAGCGCAGTCATAGGACCGATGAGGAGGTAGAATATCCGCATTACTCTTGGAGAAAACATTGGCAAAGTCCTGATATTCCAAAGGAATAAGTTCTGGGGTGACTGCCGCAACCCGGACTGGACGGGAAATACATTCCTTAACACAAAAGGGACCCCATCAGGAAATCTCCCCAGACCGCCAATCTATGGTGGGATTATGAAAGGCAAGCCAGGGGTGACCCAAAACTACGGGGACAGCCGGACAATGGGTAAGGTAAAATTCGATTTTCTCCGAATGTAGGGCCCCCACTGTCAGTTGTACTGGAGGTGTGCGGTGAGTGATTACCCCATTAGAAAGCGGACCACCATCCAAGCCGTGCATGGTGATACGTTTATCCAAAGGTATCTGTGGAACGCCCAAAGCCTGAGCCCAACCAAGATCCATGAAATTTCCCGCAGCTCCACTGTCGACGAAGGCCGACACCAACGAACTGAGACTACCAAAGGGAATTTTTACAGGAACTAATAAGGAATCAGTAGAGGAGATCAATTGCAGACCCAAGTGAACCCCCTCACAATTCACTTGGTCAGAGCGTTTCCCTGCTTATTCGGGCAATTACGTGCGATATGTCCCTTGCCACCACAATACAAGCAAAGACCAGAATTTAGCCTTCTGGTTCTTTCCTCTGGGGACAGCCGGGAGAGACCCATTTGCATAGGCTCCTCGACGTCCTCAGGGAAAGTATACACACATGGACTAGGCCTGAAACTAGCTCCTCTTTCAGCCCTCCGCTCCCGGAGACGACGATCAATTTTAATAGCAAGCTCCATGAGTTTGTCTAAAGTCTTTGGAGCGGGGTACTGAAGGAGACTGTCTTTAATAACTTCAGACAAACCGAGGCGAAACTGACTGCGCAGGGCCGGGTCATTCCAGCCACAGTCGTTCGACCAACGGCGAAACTCGGTACAATACGCCTCTGCTGGATTTTTCCCTTGCTTAAGTGCACGCAGGTGGCTCTCAGCCGACGCTTCTCTATCAGGGTCATCGTACAGAAGGCCTAGAGACTTAAAAAAGGCATCTACAGAAAGCAAGGCAACATCATCGGCTTTTAGCCCAAAAGCCCAGGTTTGCGGATTGCCTTGTAGCAAAGACATTACAATCCCGACCCGTTGAGACTCAGTACCAGAGGATCGGGGCCTTAAATGAAAATAAAGCTTACAAGCTTCCTTGAAATTAAAAAAATCCTTTCGGGTACCTGAAAAACGGTCAGGAAGGTGCATATTTGGTTCTGGAATTATACTCGGGGAGGCTCGCAAAAGATCTTCCTGCGATCTCACCCGAAGAGTAAGATCCTGAACCATCTGAGTTAGTTCCTGAATCTGGTTGGCCAAAAGCTGGCTGGGATTCGGTCCTAATACTGCCGGATTCATGAGGCCGAATTTCAAGGCCCACCAAAAAACAAATAACTCTTTATATTTTGTTTTCTTTGTTTTTGGGCCGGTGATAATGTTACGTTCCTGATGCTCAGAACTAGAGAGATGTTGTGTAGTGAGTCCAGAGCACCAGGACGTGACGCTGAAATAAGGGGTGGTACGGGAATAGCCCCTAGCACCCTACCTCCATTGTTTTACCCGTGTGGTCAGTTCACGCCTGAGTGACTATGGTTTCTTGGGCCCACGGCAGCCGCGTTTGAAGGGCGGATTAGGTCTGCCCAACTCCGATGCCCCCAGGTCTTACAGTGAGACAAGGCGTGAACCGAGACAGGAAAATAACAAGGGGACCTCTAACTAAAGCAAACAGAAAGCTAGGGGCTACTAACTACCCTAAAACTAAATATATGTGCGGCACGCCGCCAAAGGAAAAGAACAACAAAAGATACCACTGTCCACTCCCCCACACGGCACCGCCGAGTTCCGGGGAGGACAGTGAAAAGCGGAAACCTCCGCAAAAACCACCAATACAAAATTAACACAAGGACTAAGCGGCCTAGGCCGCAACACGCGGCAGTAGCCGCTACTCACGAAACCGGGAGAGAACCCCAACAAGCGAGAACCCCCAGATGACTGCAACAGGTTCACTTGGACAGGAAGGATTCCCAGGACCGGCTTCAGAACTCCAGAACTCCGGAGCACAGGGAGCAGGATCGACCAGATACAGCTGACCAGGAACAGACATTTGCAAGGCAGGAACAGCATACAGGAAGCTATCACCGGCGAGGCTGCAGTGTGCTGGCTCCCATAAAAAGACCCTGCTGGCCAATGACAGGAGGGCCAGCAAAACCAGCACCCAGACCCTAATTACTAGTTGCCGTGCAGCTGCCCTGCTGCACGAGCAACTAATCAATCCTATCTGGCAACGGGGAACGCGGCCCGCCAAAGGCGTCCCCGTTGCTATGGACCCAGCGGCTGAGGACGCCCGGCGTCCTAGCGTTGCCAGGGACCCGGCGGCTACAGTACGCACGGCGTCCTGGCATTGCTAGGCGCCGGGCGGGCAGGGAGGAAGGTGCGGCGGCCGTGAGCGTCGCTCGGAAGCAGACCGAGCGGCGCCGAGGACCGCAGCACCTAACAGCGATCGCACATCAGCAATGCTTTCGTCCCTGCCGAGTATCTCCCTGCCTACGCAGCCTAGCTGCGAAGGCAGGCGGCTACCCGCCATGTTTTTGGCCTCAGCGGCTACGTGTGACATACACAGCGCCATGGCCCGCCCTGCAAACTGTCCAGACACGCCTACGTTGTCTGGACTGCGCCTCCAACGCCGCCGACATGCCCCCGACCGCCCCACATTCGCCTCTGCCTTTCAATCAGAGAGAATCGATTGCACAAGTGAGATGCCTTGGCGTGCGCACACCTCACTGGGCTTCAGACTGCAACCGCTGCCACTTCCAGGTCTGAATTAAGACCATAGTTCTAAAGGTCCCCACGAATGGAATGATGTTGGCAACAATCGCTCGCTAATTATTTCCCTTGAACTCCCAGATAAACAATATTGTGCATAAACACAGAAGGATTGTACACACGATCGGCTATAGATGGGTCATTAACGACTGCAAAAGCCTTATGATTCATATTAAAAACTACTTTTAAATTTAAATAAAGGGTGGGTGTTCGCCATCCATGACATCATTGATCATGCCTACACACGGAACGATGTGTGCCAAATCGTGAAAGACAGGTCGTGATCTTTCCACATGCAGAAGAGATCAGTGACCATGACCAATGACCCGCGGGTGCCTGCATTGCATCGTTATCATGCCCACATACAGACAATTTTTAAACAATGTCGTTCCAATCGGTCGAAAACGGCAATATCGTTTAAAAAACCTTACCATGTGTGGGCACCTTAATGCATATGCCACTTCTTCATGTACAGCACTGCTCTGGCAGTTTTGTATGAAACACACCCCTTTAAATTTAGCTGGTTAATATAAAGAATTATAAATCAAAATGAAGTAGAAGAAATTCAAAAACGATTATCTGAAGCGTTTTACCTTGACGTGGTGGATGGGCATTTTTGGACAAACATGCTTAGAACTTCACTTAGGGGCCTATTACTCATCAGGGGGTTCAGATGCTTAAGTATCCAGTTCACCCAAGCAATTTAGCATTGTTCTGGTGCGGGGACAGCTGCCCCGAAAAACAGCTGTCCCCGTGATCTGTAACACTGGTTGTGATACTTTCAACCCGTTACCAGCTTCTGCACATGTGTAACCTGAGGTCATGCATGTGAACAGCTGCTGGAAACACAGTGAGGAGGTAGTGGAGGGATTCGCGCGGATCCGTTTTCGCAAGAACTTTTTCCCTTAGGAAGGTGCAGGGGTCAAGAGCCAGCACCACCTGAAGATGGCAGTTCTCACAGTCAAGCCCTATTGTGCCCAAATGATGAATGTGCCAGTTACATAAACATGTGCAACTGGCACCTTAAGTGATAATTAGAGATGAGCGGGTTCGGTTTCTTTGAATCCGAACCCGCACGAACTTCACTTTTTTTTTCACGGGTCCGAGCGACTCGGATCTTCCCGCCTTGCTCGGTTAACCCGAGCGCGCCCGAACGTCATCATGACGCTGTCGGATTCTCGCGAGACTCGGATTCTATATAAGGAGCCGCGCGTCGCCGCCATTTTCACACGTGCATTGAGATTGATAGGGAGAGTGGCTGGCGTCCTCTCCATTAGAATAGATTAGAAGAGAGAGAGAGAGAGAGAGATTGTGCAGACAGAGTTTACCACAGTGACCAGTGCAGTTGTTGTTAAGTTAACTTTTATTTAATATATCCGTTCTCTGCTATATCCGTTCTCTGCCTGAAAAAAACGATACACAGCAGTCACACAGTGTGACTCAGTCTGTGTGCACTCAGCTCAGCCCAGTGTGCTGCACATCAATGTATAAAAGCTTATAATAATTGTGGGGGAGACTGGGGAGCACTGCAGGTTGTTATAGTAGGAGCCAGGAGTACATAATATTATATTAATTTAAAATTAAACAGTGCACACTTTTGCTGCAGGAGTGCCACTGCCAGTGTGACTAGTGGTGACCAGTGCCTGACCACCAGTATAGTAGTATATTGTTGTATACTATCTCTTTATCAACCAGTCTATATTAGCAGCAGACACAGTACAGTGCGGTAGTTCACGGCTGTGGCTACCTCTGTGTCGGCAGTCGGCACTCGGCAGGCAGTCCGTCCATCCATAATTGTATAATTATATACCACCTAACCGTGGTATTTTTTTTTCTTTCTTTATACCGTCGTCATAGTCATACTAGTTGTTACGAGTATACTACTATCTCTTTATCAACCAGTGTACAGTGCGGTAGTTCACGGCTGTGGCTACCTCTGTGTCGGCAGTCGGCAGGCAGTCCGTCCATCCATAATTGTATTATTATAATATATACCACCTAACCGTGGTTTTTTTTTCATTCTTTATACCGTCATAGTGTCATACTAGTTGTTACGAGTATACTACTATCTCTTTATCAACCAGTGTACAGTGCGGTAGTTCACGGCTGTGGCTACCTCTGTGTCGGCAGTCGGCAGGCAGTCCGTCCATCCATAATTGTATTATAATATATACCACCTAACCGTGGTTTTTTTTTCATTCTTTATACCGTCATAGTGTCATACTAGTTGTTACGAGTATACTACTATCTCTTTATCAACCAGTGTACAGTGCGGTAGTTCACGGCTGTGGCTACCTCTGTGTCGGAACTCGGCAGGCAGTCCGTCCATCCATAATTGTATTACAATATATACCACCTAACCGTGGTTTTTTTTTCATTCTTTATACCGTCATAGTCAGTCATACTAGTTGTTACGAGTATACTACTATCTCTTTATCAACCAGTGTACAGTGCGGTAGTTCACGGCTGTGGCTACCTCTGTGTCGGAACTCGGCAGGCAGTCCGTCCATCCATAATTGTATTACAATATATACCACCTAACCGTGTTTTTTTTTTCATTCTTTATACCGTCATAGTCAGTCATACTAGTTGTTACGAGTATACTACTATCTCTTTATCAACCAGTGTACAGTGCGGTAGTTCACGGCTGTGGCTACCTCTGTGTCGGAACTCGGCAGGCAGTCCGTCCATCCATAATTGTATTATTATAATATATACCACCTAACCGTGGTTTTTTTTTCATTCTTTATACCGTCATAGTGTCATACTAGTTGTTACGAGTATACTACTATCTCTTTATCAACCAGTGTACAGTGCGGTAGTTCACGGCTGTGGCTACCTCTGTGTCGGCAGTCGGCAGGCAGTCCGTCCATCCATAATTGTATTATAATATATACCACCTAACCGTGGTTTTTTTTTCATTCTTTATACCGTCATAGTCAGTCATACTAGTTGTTACGAGTATACTACTATCTCTTTATCAACCAGTGTACAGTGCGGTAGTTCACGGCTGTGGCTACCTCTGTGTCGGAACTCGGCAGGCAGTCCGTCCATCCATAATTGTATTACAATATATACCACCTAACCGTGGTTTTTTTTTTCATTCTTTATACCGTCATAGTCAGTCATACTAGTTGTTACGAGTATACTACTATCTCTTTATCAACCAGTGTACAGTGCGGTAGTTCACGGCTGTGGCTACCTCTGTGTCGGAACTCGGCAGGCAGTCCGTCCATCCATAATTGTATTATTATAATATATACCACCTAACCGTGGTTTTTTTTTCATTCTTTATACCGTCATAGTGTCATACTAGTTGTTACGAGTATACTACTATCTCTTTATCAACCAGTGTACAGTGCGGTAGTTCACGGCTGTGGCTACCTCTGTGTCGGCAGTCGGCAGGCAGTCCGTCCATCCATAATTGTATTATAATATATACCACCTAACCGTGTTTTTTTTTTCATTCTTTATACCGTCATAGTCAGTCATACTAGTTGTTACGAGTATACTACTATCTCTTTATCAACCAGTGTACAGTGCGGTAGTTCACGGCTGTGGCTACCTCTGTGTCGGAACTCGGCAGGCAGTCCGTCCATCCATAATTGTATTACAATATATACCACCTAACCGTGGTTTTTTTTTCATTCTTTATACCGTCATAGTCAGTCATACTAGTTGTTACGAGTATACTACTATCTCTTTATCAACCAGTGTACAGTGCGGTAGTTCACGGCTGTGGCTACCTCTGTGTCGGCACTCGGCAGGCAGTCCGTCCATCCATAATTGTATTACAATATATACCACCTAACCGTGGTTTTTTTATACCACCTAACCGTGGCAGTCCGTCCATAATTGTATACTAGTATCCAATCCATCCATCTCCATTGTTTACCTGAGGTGCCTTTTAGTTCTGCCTATAAAATATGGAGAACAAAAAAGTTGAGGTTCCAAAATTAGGGAAAGATCAAGATCCACTTCCACCTCGTGCTGAAGCTGCTGCCACTAGTCATGGCCGAGACGATGAAATGCCAGCAACGTCGTCTGCCAAGGCCGATGCCCAATGTCATAGTACAGAGCATGTCAAATCCAAAACACCAAATATCAGAAAAAAAAGGACTCCAAAACCTAAAATAAAATTGTCGGAGGAGAAGCGTAAACTTGCCAATATGCCATTTACCACACGGAGTGGCAAGGAACGGCTGAGGCCCTGGCCTATGTTCATGGCTAGTGGTTCAGCTTCACATGAGGATGGAAGCACTCAGCCTCTCGCTAGAAAACTGAAAAGACTCAAGCTGGCAAAAGCACCGCAAAGAACTGTGCGTTCTTTGAAATCCCAAATCCACAAGGAGAGTCCAATTGTGTCGTTTGCGATGCCTGACCTTCCCAACACTGGACGTGAAGAGCATGCGCCTTCCACTATTTGCATGCCCCCTGCAAGTGCTGGAAGGAGCACCCGCAGTCCAGTTCCTGATAGTCAGATTGAAGATGTCAGTGTTGAAGTACACCAGGATGAGGAGGATATGGGTGTTGCTGGCGCTGGGGAGGAAATTGACCAGAAGGATTCTGATGGTGAGGTGGTTTGTTTAAGTCAGGCACCCGGGGAGACACCTGTTGTCCGTGGGAGGAATATGGCCGTTGACATGCCAGGTGAAAATACCAAAAAAATCAGCTCTTCGGTGTGGAGGTATTTCACCAGAAATGCGGACAACAGGTGTCAAGCCGTGTGTTCCCTTTGTCAAGCTGTAATAAGTAGGGGTAAGGACGTTAACCACCTCGGAACATCCTCCCTTATACGTCACCTGCAGCGCATTCATAATAAGTCAGTGACAAGTTCAAAAACTTTGGGTGACAGCGGAAGCAGTCCACTGACCAGTAAATCCCTTCCTCTTGTAACCAAGCTCACGCAAACCACCCCACCAACTCCCTCAGTGTCAATTTCCTCCTTCCCCAGGAATGCCAATAGTCCTGCAGGCCATGTCACTGGCAAGTCTGACGAGTCCTCTCCTGCCTGGGATTCCTCCGATGCATCCTTGCGTGTAACGCCTACTGCTGCTGGCGCTGCTGTTGTTGCCGCTGGGAGTCGATGGTCATCCCAGAGGGGAAGTCGTAAGCCCACTTGTACTACTTCCAGTAAGCAATTGACTGTTCAACAGTCCTTTGCGAGGAAGATGAAATATCACAGCAGTCATCCTACTGCAAAGCGGATAACTGAGTCCTTGACAACTATGTTGGTGTTAGACGTGCGTCCGGTATCCGCCGTTAGTTCACAGGGAACTAGACAATTTATTGAGGCAGTGTGCCCCCGTTACCAAATACCATCTAGGTTCCACTTCTCTAGGCAGGCGATACCGAGAATGTACACGGACGTCAGAAAAAGACTCACCAGTGTCCTAAAAAATGCAGTTGTACCCAATGTCCACTTAACCACGGACATGTGGACAAGTGGAGCAGGGCAGGGTCAGGACTATATGACTGTGACAGCCCACTGGGTAGATGTATGGACTCCCGCCGCAAGAACAGCAGCGGCGGCACCAGTAGCAGCATCTCGCAAACGCCAACTCTTTCCTAGGCAGGCTACGCTTTGTATCACCGCTTTCCAGAATACGCACACAGCTGAAAACCTCTTACGGCAACTGAGGAAGATCATCGCGGAATGGCTTACCCCAATTGGACTCTCCTGTGGATTTGTGGCATCGGACAACGCCAGCAATATTGTGTGTGCATTAAATATGGGCAAATTCCAGCACGTCCCATGTTTTGCACATACCTTGAATTTGGTGGTGCAGAATTTTTTTAAAAACGACAGGGGCGTGCAAGAGATGCTGTCGGTGGCCAGAAAAATTGCGGGACACTTTCGGCGTACAGGCACCACGTACAGAAGACTGGAGCACCACCAAAAACTACTGAACCTGCCCTGCCATCATCTGAAGCAAGAAGTGGTAACGAGGTGGAATTCAACCCTCTATATGCTTCAGAGGTTGGAGGAGCAGCAAAAGGCCATTCAAGCCTATACAATTGAGCACGATATAGGAGATGGAATGCACCTGTCTCAAGTGCAGTGGAGAATGATTTCAACGTTGTGCAAGGTTCTGATGCCCTTTGAACTTGCCACACGTGAAGTCAGTTCAGACACTGCCAGCCTGAGTCAGGTCATTCCCCTCATCAGGCTTTTGCAGAAGAAGCTGGAGGCATTGAAGAAGGAGCTAACACGGAGCGATTCCGCTAGGCATGTGGGACTTGTGGATGCAGCCCTTAATTCGCTTAACAAGGATTCACGGGTGGTCAATCTGTTGAAATCAGAGCACTACATTTTGGCCACCGTGCTCGATCCTAGATTTAAAGCCTACCTTGGATCTCTCTTTCCGGCAGACACAGGTCTGCTGGGGTTGAAAGACCTGCTGGTGACAAAATTGTCAAGTCAAGCGGAACGCGACCTGTCAACATCTCCTCCTTCACATTCTCCCGCAACTGGGGGTGCGAGGAAAAGGCTCAGAATTCCGAGCCCACCCGCTGGCGGTGATGCAGGGCAGTCTGGAGCGACTGCTGATGCTGACATCTGGTCCGGACTGAAGGACCTGACAACGATTACGGACATGTCGTCTACTGTCACTGCATATGATTCTCTCAACATTGATAGAATGGTGGAGGATTATATGAGTGACCGCATCCAAGTAGGCACGTCACACAGTCCGTACTTATACTGGCAGGAAAAAGAGGCAATTTGGAGGCCCTTGCACAAACTGGCTTTATTCTACCTAAGTTGCCCTCCCACAAGTGTGTACTCCGAAAGAGTGTTTAGTGCCGCCGCTCACCTTGTCAGCAATCGGCGTACGAGGTTACATCCAGAAAATGTGGAGAAGATGATGTTCATTAAAATGAATTATAATCAATTCCTCCGCGGAGACATTGACCAGCAGCAATTGCCTCCACAAAGTACACAGGGAGCTGAGATGGTGGATTCCAGTGGGGACGAATTGATAATCTGTGAGGAGGGGGATGTACACGGTGATATATCGGAGGGTGAAGATGAGGTGGACATCTTGCCTCTGTAGAGCCAGTTTGTGCAAGGAGAGATTAATTGCTTCTTTTTTGGGGGGGGTCCAAACCAACCCGTCATATCAGTCACAGTCGTGTGGCAGACCCTGTCACTGAAATGATGGGTTGGTTAAAGTGTGCATGTCCTGTTTTGTTTATACAACATAAGGGTGGGTGGGAGGGCCCAAGGATAATTCCATCTTGCACCTCTTTTTTCTTTTCTTTTTCTTTGCATCATGTGCTGATTGGGGAGGGTTTTTTGGAAGGGACATCCTGCGTGACACTGCAGTGCCACTCCTAGATGGGCCCGGTGTTTGTGTCGGCCACTAGGGTCGCTAATCTTACTCACACAGCTACCTCATTGCGCCTCTTTTTTTCTTTGCGTCATGTGCTGTTTGGGGAGGGTTTTTTGGAAGGGACATCCTGCGTGACACTGCAGTGCCACTCCTAGATGTGCCCGGTGTTTGTGTCGGCCACTAGGGTCGCTAATCTTACTCACACAGTCAGCTACCTCATTGCGCCTCTTTTTTTCTTTGCGTCATGTGCTGTTTGGGGAGGGTTTTTTGGAAGGGCCATCCTGCGTGACACTGCAGTGCCACTCCTAGATGGGCCCGGTGTTTGTGTCGGCCACTAGGGTCGCTAATCTTACTCACACAGCTACCTCATTGCGCCTCTTTTTTTCTTTGCGTCATGTGCTGTTTGGGGAGGGTTTTTTGGAAGGGACATCCTGCGTGACACTGCAGTGCCACTCCTAGATGGGCCCGGTGTTTGTGTCGGCCACTAGGGTCGCTTATCTTACTCACACAGCGACCTCGGTGCAAATTTTAGGACTAAAAATAATATTGTGAGGTGTGAGGTATTCAGAATAGACTGAAAATGAGTGTAAATTATGGTTTTTGAGGTTAATAATACTTTGGGATCAAAATGACCCCCAAATTCTATGATTTAAGCTGTTTTTTAGTGTTTTTGGAAAAAAACACCCGAATCCAAAACACACCCGAATCCGACAAAAATAATTCGGTGAGGTTTTGCCAAAACGCGTTCGAACCCAAAACACGGCCGCGGAACCGAACCCAAAACCAAAACACAAAACCCGAAAAATTTCAGGCGCTCATCTCTAGTGATAATGAACAGCCCATTTATACTCCATGTTACTTGTAGAGTTTATCAAATTGTTATGACTATCAGTATTCTTAGTGCTTAGAGGGGAAGATAAAATACCGCTAGTCAGGATCCCAGTGGTCACGATGCCGACGCCAGAATCCCAACTAGCTGTGAAATCCCGCCGCCGGAATACCGCTGTCGGTATACTGACGGCCAACATCCCAGTTGCCAGTAATTCATACTGAACCTGCTTAGAGTGTGCACCTGCATTTTTTTTTACTGCACGGTAACACCCAGGGCCGTAACTAGCGCATATGCTCTTTGGGTGGAGAACCGCCCAGCACTATCCACACCAAACTACTGTCTCTCATGTCCCACTGCCGCTAGGTGCAGCACTGCCCACTGTGATGTATGTAGCCGAGTGCATATATTACAGCGGGCAGCACTGCAGATACCTGCCCGTATGTTCTGCCCATCCCGACTCCCCCATATTCATCTGCAGCATCTCGCGAGAGAGAGGTCATGACATCTCTCCCAGCCCATTCCTAAAGTGCCCTGCGCTGCAAGGAGCCGCAACATTTGGGTATGTGGCTAGCTATGCAGATTCAGGTCCAGTCACTGATGTTAGAGCGCTTGTGCTCTCCAGCAAAATAATGATATTTTCAGAAAACACCAGAGATTACGCGTCCCATTCTCCAGACCTCTGGGATTCTGGTAGCTGGTCGAAGGCAATTGTACACAATTATTTAATGTTTAATGTAGGTTTTTGTGTAGCCACAATAAAAAGCGCAATGCCACACCAAAATCCTGCTGTTGGTTTAACTTGAGAAGCACTGGCATACAGAAACAGTTCTCCATTCAGATGTGACTTTAGCAGTGCTTTGAGTAGCTTATAGGATCTTAAGAGTTTTTGACTTAAAAGGTGGTAATAAGGAGATTTATGGTAAGAACTTACCTTTGTTAAATCTCTTTCTGCGAGGTACACTGGGTTCCACAGGGATAAGCTTTGACTGTTCCCAAGATGCACAGCACCGCCTCCTCTATAACCCCGCCTCTGTGCACAGGAGCTCAGTTTTGTTAACCAGTCCGATACAGTAGCAGGTAAAGAGACGACAACCGTTAGTAGCCACATACACCACATTCTCGCGACAGGAGAAGGTACCAGCGGCTAATGCCATACAAACCCAAAGGAGCTAAGTGAATCAGGGTGGGCACCCTGTGGAACCCAGTTACCTCGCAGAAAGAGATTTAACAAAGGTAAGTTCTTACCATAAATCTCCTTTTCTGAAGCGGGGTACACTGGGGTTCCACAGGGATAACATCAGGGATGTCCTAAAGCAGTTCCTCATGGGAGGGGACGCACTGTATCGAGCACAAGAACCCGGCGTCCAAAGGAGGCATCCTGGGAGGCGGATGTATCGAAGGCATAGAACCTTATGAACGTGTTCACTGAGGACCACGTAGCCACCTTGCACAATTGTTTAAGGGTCGCACCACGGCGGGCCGCCCAAGAAGGTCCAACAGACCAAGTAGAATGGGCTTTGATGGTAGCAGGAGCTGGAAGACCAGCCTGTACATAAGCATGTGCAATCACCATTCTAATCCATCCAGCCAAGGTCTGCTTATTAGCAGGCCAGCCACGTTTGTGAAAACTAAAAAAAACAAAGAGGGAATCAGATCTCCTAAGAGAAGAGCCCGTACCACATCCAAAAACCGCTCATTGGAGGATAAACCTGGAGAGGTAAATGCCGGAAACACAATTTCCTGGTTAAGGTGGAAAGACGACACCACCTTAGGCAAATAACCAGGACGAGTTCTAAGAACCGCCCGGTCACGGTGAAAAATCAGAGAGGGTGACCTACAGGACAAGGCACCCAAGTCTGAAACCCATCTAGCAGAGGCAATAGCCAGCAAGAACAAGTCCTTAAGAGTAAGCCACCTAAGGTCCACAGACTCAAGAGGTTCAAACGGAGACTCTTGAAAGGCATCCAGAACAACCGACAAATCCCAAGGCGCCACAGGCGGGACATAGGGAGGTTGAATCCATAAAACACCCTGAGTGAATGTATGAACATCAAGCAGAGTCGCAATTTTTTTCTGAAACCATATCGACAAGGCAAAAATATGAACCTTGAGGGAGGCCAGACGAAGGCCTAAGTCCAGGCCGTGTTGCAGGAAAGCCAAAAGCTTGGCAGTACTGAACTTGTATGCGTCATAATGATTAATTGCACACCAGGCGAAGTAAGATTTCCAGACCCTATAATAAATCCGCGCCCTAGCCCCGCAGACTGGCATCCGTCGACAGAAGGACCCAGTTGGAGATCCAGAAGGGATGACCCCTGCTCAGTTGCTAGTCCTGTAGCCACCAGCTCAGTGACAGGCGGACCTCCAGAGTCAATGAGATCATGTGAGGCAGGCCGTCCCACTTGGAGAGTATCAACCGCTGTAGAGGGTGGGAATGAAATTGAGCGTACTCTACCATGTCGAAAGCCAACACCATAAGGCCTAGTACTTGCATCGCCAAGGTTGAGAATGGCCCGAGAGGACCCATTCGGTTTCGGGACTAGGAACAGCGTGGAATAGTACCCCCTGCCTCTCTGACCCAGAGGCACCGGCACTATCACTACTGTATCCAGGAGAGCTTGTACCACCAAATGGAGAGTTTTTGCTTTTACCTGATCCAAAGGGATTTTTGTTGAGCAAAACTGGCAAGGGGGACGTTTCTTGAAAGAGATGGCGTATCCGTGAGTGACGACTTCCCTTACCCACGCGTCCAAAGTGGTCTGTAACCACGCCTGAGCAAACCGTAGAAGTCGACCTCCCACCCTGGGATCCCCCAGGAGGAGGCCCGCCCCGTCATGCAGCAGGCTTGTCTGTTAAGGAAGCAGGCTGACGGGCAGCCCAGGCACGTTTAGGTTTGGGCTTAGAGGTTTTGGAAGTGCGAGCCTGTTTTGAGTACGCCTGACCCTTTGCTTTACCTGGAAGTCGAAAGGTACGAAAGGAAGTACTCTTAGCCTTTGGAGCTGAAGGAGCAGTACTAGGCAGATATGCAGTCTTAGCTGATACCAAGTCAGCAACAATCTTGTTGAGATCTTCCCCAAAAATAATGTTTCTCTTAAAAGGGATCACCTCCAACATCTTTTTAGAGTCCAGATCTACGGACCAGGGGGTAAATTTACCAACATGGAAGTTCTATTTAAGATGGGATATTGCCCATAGCAACCAATCAGATTCCAAGTATTATCTTCTGGTAGATGCTAGATGAATGAGAAGTAGAATCTGATTGGTTGCTATGGGCAATATCCTATCTTAAATAGAACTCTGATCTTTGTAAATTTGCCCCCAGGACTGCAACCAGAGATTCCGGTGAGCCAGAATGGACGTAGTAGACACCCTGGCCACCAGGACACCTGTATCAGATGCCGCCTCCTGAATATATTGAGAGGCTGTAATAATATATGAAAGACACTGTCTAGCATTATCAGGAAAATCTGATGGTAGTTCCGCTTCAACTTCCTGAACCCAGGCTTCAATAGCTTTTGGCGCCCAAAAAGCCGCAATAGTGAGCCTATGCACAGCTCCAGCAAGAGTGTAAATGGACTTCAAGCAACCCTCCACATGCTTATTCGTTGGTTCCTTCAGCGGGGTAACAGTAGTGACAGGCAGAGCAGAGGAGACCACCAGATGTGCGACTTGTGAATCCACCGGCGGAGGTGTTTCCCAATTTTTACTTAACTCTGCAGCGAGGGGATAACGAGCTAGCATCTTTTTAGACAGGGAAAATGTATTTTCTGCATTTTCCCAGGAATCCTGACGAATGTCAACCAAGTGGTCAGAATGAGGTAAAACTAATTTAGTAACCTTCTGACGTTTAAACTTATCTGGTTTCTTAGAGGTAGCTGGAGGCTCTTCGTCATCATCGATTTGAAGAATCAGCCTGATAGCCTCCAAGAAGTCAGGAACATCCACTTGTGTCAGAGATTCCCCATCAGAAGCATCT
This sequence comes from Pseudophryne corroboree, assembly GCF_028390025.1. Taxonomy (NCBI): domain Eukaryota; kingdom Metazoa; phylum Chordata; class Amphibia; order Anura; family Myobatrachidae; genus Pseudophryne; species Pseudophryne corroboree. Next base: position 88,387,769 of record NC_086455.1, read on the forward strand.
GCATCAGTGTCTGCAGGGTCAGTGTAAGCGCCATCTTCATCAGATGAGGTATCCGAAACATGTGTGGATTGTGAGGAAGTAATGGCCCCTTTAGATTAGAGATGAGTGGGTTCGGTTCACCGAGAACCGAACCCACCCTGAACTTCACGTGGTTTACACGGGTCCGAGGCAGCCTCGGTTCTTCCCGCCTTACTCGCAAAACCTGAAAGGGGGAAAATGTCATCATCCCGCTGTCGGATACTCGCGAGATTCGGATTCCATATAAAGAGCCGCGCATCGCCGTCATTTTCACTCGTGCATTGTAGATTGAGCGAAGAGGACGTGGCTACGTTCTCTGCCTGAAAAGCCCATTATCAGCTAATATCAGCTCAATATCTGTGCTCAGTATCAGTGCTGCATTGTGGTGACCAGTATACTGCAGTACAATAGTCCATTGCTGTATCTTGCTGCTCCATGTCAGTTCTAGTATCCTCAACAGTGCTCAATATCTGTGCTCAGTATCAGTGCTGCATTGTGGTGACCAGTATATAATTGTTATGCACACCAGTGCCAGCAGGAATGTACTGGTGTCTGAACGGTGAGGGATGCAAAACAAATGAACTCACAGACAGACTGGGGAATATGACATTACATACACAGAAGGTGATAGGGTAACAAAATAAACACAAAGTGAACAGAGAAGCCCAAAGGCTAAGAAACTGGGTGTCTCCCTAGTATTAGGAATGCTCAGATGGAAAGAAGCGAGATGTAGTGATTTAATACGTAGAGAACCCGAAATGCTGTTGCTAAGGGCAACAGCAAAACCCTAAAGGGTTACCAACGGGTGTGGCAGTAAACTCCTTGGTCAGAGAGGGAATAATAGACACAAGGAGAGTCTCCACAATCCTAGTCCTCACTTGCAGTGCACTGGTTCAGCTTACTGCCACTAAACTGACACCTGAACACCTTGCACAGTGAGAAAGGATTTTGGCAGGCAAGTCTGAGAATACAGCCGCAAACTTGCTAGGTTCACAGAGTAGCAAAAGAACCCCAGCAGGTTAAACGACTGACTCCAGTCTTACTGCTAGGTCTGGATTGGCAGAGTGTAATACCAAATCCCAAGGCCTATTTGCAGTAAGCAACAAACAAATACAAAGTTTACACAGTACTAGCTAGCTTTCAGGAACTGACTAACCAACAAAGATTCAGCAGCATCTGCCTAACCTGAGAAGAGGGTTTATATAGCAGGTGCTGTCCACGCCCCACTCAGACCTCACAGACTGTGAGCACAAAAACCAGCACCGGATCCCCTGTCGTGCACAGAGCCTGTAACCACTGCACAGCAAAAGACCCGAACCGGAGTATCAGCTACGCTCAGGTTACTCCGCTAGCACTTGTCTCCCGGTTGCCATGACGACGCGGCAGCACAGAGCAGGAGACCCTAACAGTACCCCCCCTCTGACGAGGGGTCAAAGAACCCCTACCACCGGGTTTATCGGGGAACTGCGAGAAGAAAGAGCGTAACAGTCTGGGGGCATGAAGATCACAACTGCGCACCCACGACCGCTCCTCCGGGCCATACCCCTTCCAGTGCACCAAAAATGACAGCCGACCCCGAACCATCTTGGAGTCAAGAATCCTTTCAACAACAAACTCCCTCTGGCCACGTATCAGAAGAGGGGAAGGTCTTCCACTGGAAGAAGGATTACTAATCGCCCGTTTTAAAAGGGAACAATGAAATGTTTTATTGATACCCAAAGAACGGGGTAGATCTAACTGAAATGCCACCGGATTGATAACCCTAGTGATCTTATAAGGACCGATGAACCGGGGGCCTAACTTATGAGATGGCTGTCTCAACTTCAAATTCTTGGTAGACAACCAGACGAAGTCTCCTAATTTAAAGCTGCAGGGTCTTTTCCGCTTATCAAAAACCCTTTTGGTCACTAATGACACAGACACAAGGGCTTTCTTCACGTTCCTCCAAATACCTCTAAGGACCGAAACCACAGAGGAACCACCAGGCATGGAGTCCAGGGGGTCAAAAGAATTGGCCTTAGGATGATGCCCATACACACAAAGGAAGGGAGAGATCCCTGTAGCAGAGTGAGCCGCGTTGTTATAGGCAAACTCCGCCATGGACAGATGAGCCACCCAGTCAGTCTGACACTTGGAGACATAACACCTGAGGAACTGCTCCAAGGACTGGTTCACCCTTTCAGTCTGCCCATTAGACTGCGGATGGTAGCCTGACGACAAGCTGACAGAAATCTGGAGATCGGAACAAAATGCCCTCCAGAATTTGGCCACAAACTGGGATCCGCGGTCAGAGACCACATCAAGTGGCAACCCGTGGAGGCGCACAACATGCAGCATAAATAATTCAGACAGGCGTCTGGCCGATGGCAGCCCAACCAATGGAACGAAGTGCGCCATCTTCGAAAACCTGTCAACGACAACCCAGATGGCTGTCATCCCCGAGGATTTGGGCAAGTCCACCACAAAATCCATTGAATGTGGGTCCATGGCTTAGATGGAATAGAGAGTGGATGTAATGGGCCAACAGGAACCCCTCTAGGAGTCTTATTTCGGGCACAGATGTCACATGCCCGAACCCACTGATCCACATCCCTAGCCACCGAGGGCCACCACACCGCCCTAGATAGCAACTCCCGAGTTCTGGCAATACCCGGGTGACCTGCCGACTTCTTGGCATGGAATTCCAGGAACACTCGCTGTCTTAACCTAGGAGGCACAAATAAAAGACCTACCGGAAAGGTTTGGAGGAGCCTGCTCCTGTGCTCTAAGGACTAATGACAAGAGGTCCTGGGTAATGCCCACTTTAATACATGATGGGGACACAATGGGCAATGGCTCCTCGGTGGTGTCCTGGATTGGAGCAAAACTCCGCGAGAGCGCATCAGCCTTGATGTTTTTTGACCCAGGGCGATATGTTATCAAAAAATTAAAGCGAGCAAAAAACAAAGCCCATCGTGCCTGCCTGGCATTGAGGCGCTTCGCTGACTCTAAATATGCCAAATTCTTATGGTCGGTGAGAATTGAGACCACAAACTTAGCCCCCTCAAGCCAGTGTCTCCACTCCTTGAGTGCATCCTTAATAGCCAACAATTCCCGGTTACCCACGTCATAATTCATCTCGGCAGGCGAAAATTTACGGGAAAAGTAAGCACAGGGATGAAGGCGATTATCAGACACCCCCATCTGAGAGAGCACTGCCCCAATACCCATCTCAGAGGCATCCACCTCCACCACAAAAGGACGCTCTGGATCTGGGTGTCGCAGCACCTTGGCCGAGACAAATGCCCTTTTGAGACGGGCAAAAGCCGCTTTGGCCTCACAAAACCAGTGAGCAACATCCGCCCCTTTCTTAGTGAGTGCCACCAAGGGCGCCACTATAGACGAAAATCCAGCGATAAATCGTCTATAAAAATTCGCAAAGCCCAGAAAACGCTGAAGCGCCTTCAAACTAGTAGGCTGCACCCAATCCAGGACTGCCTGTACCTTGGAACCCTCCATTTAGAAACCTTCTGGGGAGATAATATATCCTAGAAATGCGATTTGCTGAACTTCAAATTCGCACTTCTCCAGCTTCGCCCCAAGCCGGTGGTCTCTGAGTTTCTGGAGGACTAAGCGTACATGCTTCCGATGTTCCTCCAGGGAATGGGAGAAGATTAGGATGTCATCTAAGTATACAACTAAGAATCTATCCAAATATTCCCTGAGCACATCGTTCATGAAGTCCTGGAAGACTGCCGGGGCATTACAGAGCCCAAAAGGCATCACCAAATATTCATAATGCCCTGAGTGGGTATTAAAGGCAGTCTTCCATTCATCCCCCTCCCTTATTCGGATTAGATTGTACGCACCGCGTAGGTCAATCTTAGAAAAAATGGTGGCAGTACGAAGCTGGTCAAACAAGACCGAAATGAGAGGCAGTGGGTATGAGTTTTTAATCGTGATACGGTTCAATTCCCTGAAGTCGATGCAGGGTCGCAACGAACCGTCCTTTTTACCCACGAAGAAGAACCCCGACCCAACTGGAGACTGTGAAGGTCTGATAAATCCCTTAGCCAAGTTCTCCTGAATGTACTCTGCCATAGCCTGAGTCTCAGGACGTGACAGGGAGTACAACCTGCTCTTGGGAAGCTTAGCATTCGGCAACAAATCAATGGCACAGTCATAGGGGCGATGGGGAGGTAGTACCTCTGCAACTCTTTTGGAGAACACGTCCGCAAAATCTGCATAACATCCTGGCAATCCTGGCAAACTTAGCTGCGAAAGCCTGACTGGAAGGCTCAAGCAACTCCTGAAACAATCAGTACCCCAATTAAGAATCTCCCCAGAGACCCAGTCAAATTGAGGATTGTGGGCCCTTAACCAGGGTAACCCTAACACCAATGGGGCAAAAGTACAGACAGTCACATAAAAGGACAATTTTTCAGAGTGTGTGGCTCCAATAAACAAAGAAATCTGGCTAGTGCAAGAGGTCATTTTACCCTGGGATAATGGTTCCCCGTTTAACCCACAAATCTCAATTTCCGATGCCAAGGGTACTAAGGGAACAGAGTGTTTCAGGGCGAATTGGCGGTCCATAAAAACCCCGTCGGCCCCACTGTCCACAAAGGCCTCAGTCTTGACAGTTTGACCGAGGATCTTCAAGGTCACCGGAATGATAAAAGTCTTCTTGGGAAATTCCGACTTCTGACCTGACAAGATATTTCCCATCACCCTCAGGCCCTGAAGTTTTCCGGCTTTTCTGGGCATGATACTACCACATGACCTTTATTCCCACAGTACAAACATAACCCCTGCTGTCTCCTCCGCGTCTTCTCACGCGAGGAGAGGCGGGTAGCCCCAATTTGCATAGGTTCCTCGGAAAATTCCTCAGAGTCTGAGGTTCCTTTGGGAAAAAAGGAAACCTTGGTCTCCCTTTCAAGCCTGCGCTCTCTCAGCCGTCTATCCACCCGAATGGATAACTGCATGAGCTGATCCAAGCTATCAGGCAAGGGATATTGTACCAGTTGGTCTTTTAACTGGTTAGAAAGACCTCTTCGGTACTGGTGTCTCAGGGCTGGGTCATTCCACTGGGTATCATGGGCCAACCTCCGAAACTCCGTACAATAAACCTCAACTGGCCTTCGCCTTTGCTTAAGGATCGAAATCTGAGCCTCGGCTGAGGCCGTCTTGTCAGGGTCATCATACAACATGCCCAGTGCCGTAAAAAAAGCATCAACACTTTTAAGCGACGGACAGTCAGGCTGCAACCCATATGCCCAGACCTGTGGGTCTCCTTGTAGCAAGGAAATCACTATGCCCACCTGCTGAATCTCCGACCCAGAAGACTGAGGCCTAGCTGGAAATATAGCTTGCAGCTCTCCTTGAAACAAAAGAACTGCGAGCGATCTCCAGAAAAACGATCCGGGAGATTTACTTTCGGCTCCTTAACCCCTGAAGGTACTGCTGCTGCGGAAGCTCCACCAGCGGCCTGCGAGGTGTGCATTTTAATGGACAAATCATTAAATTGTCGAGTCAGGACCTGCACCTGATCGACCACCTGTTGCAAAGTATTTTGAGGGGTATGCTCCATATTCCCACAAAATTTCAACAGGAGTATTAGGCTGCTGAATATGTTATGCACACCAGTGCCAGCAGGAATGTACTGGTGTCTGAACGGTGAGGGATGCAAAACAAATGAACTCACAGACAGACTGGGGAATATGACATTACATACACAGAAGGTGATAGGGTAACAAAATAAACACAAAGTGAACAGAGAAGCCCAAAGGCTAAGAAACTGGGTGTCTCCCTAGTATTAGGAATGCTCAGATGGAAAGAAGCGAGATGTAGTGATTTAATACGTAGAGAACCCGAAATGCTGTTGCTAAGGGCAACAGCAAAACCCTAAAGGGTTACCAACGGGTGTGGCAGTAAACTCCTTGGTCAGAGATGGAATAATAGACACAAGGAGAGTCTCCACAATCCTAGTCCTCACTTGCAGTGCACTGGTTCAGCTTACTGCCACTAAATTGACACCTGAACACCTTGCACAGTGAGAAAGGATTTTGGCAGGCAAGTCTGAGAATACAGCCGCAAACTTGCTAGGTTCACAGAGTAGCAAAAGAACCCCAGCAGGTTAAACGACTGACTCCAGTCTTACTGCTAGGTCTGGATTGGCAGAGTGTAATACCAAATCCCAAGGCCTATTTGCAGTAAGCAACAAACAAATACAAAGTTTACACAGTACTAGCTAGCTTTCAGGAACTGACTAACCAACAAAGATTCAGCAGCATCTGCCTAACCTGAGAAGAGAGTTTATATAGCAGGTGCTGTCCACGCCCCACTCAGACCTCACAGACTGTGAGCACAAAAACCAGCACCGGATCCCCTGCCGTGCACAGAGCCTGTAACCACTGCACAGCAAAAGACCCGAACCGGAGTATCAGCTACGCTCAGGTTACTCTGCTAGCACTTGTCTCCCGGTTGCCATGACGACGTGGCAGCACAGAGCAGGAGACCCTAACAATAATACTGCAGTACAATAGTCCATTGCTGTATCTTGCTGCTCCGTGTCAGTTCTATTATCCTCAACAGTGCTCAATATCTGTGCTCAGCATCAGTGCTGCATTGTGGTGACCAGTATATAATACTGCAGTACAATAGTCCATTGCTGTATCTTGCTGCTCTGTGTCAGTTCTATTATCCTTAACAGTGCTCAATATCTGTGCTCAGTATCAGTGCTGCATTGTTGTGACCAGTATATAATACTGCAGTACAATAGTCCATTGCTGTATCTTGCTGCTCCGTGTCAGTTCTATTATCCTCAACAGTGCTCAATATCTGTGGTCAGTATCACTGCTGCATTGTGGTGACCAGTATATAATACTGCAGTACAATAGTCCAGTGCTGTTCTCGCTGCCCAGTGTCAGTTCTAGTATCCTCATAGTATCAGTATCCTCTAGTATCAGTATCACTACTCATTGTCTTGTGCTGCATTGTGGTGACTAAAAGTCCAGTGTTTTGTGCTGCATCTTGCTGCTGTAGGGTGCTGTGGTAGTGTCCTGTCACTGTGCATAGGTCATCATCATTCCAGTCACAGTGGTATTTGGTATCTATCTAGTGGTATCTAATTCCAGACATTACTGCCGTCTAATTCCAGATATATTACTGGCATATAATTCCACACATTAAAAAATGGAGAACAAAAATGTGGAGGGTAAAATAGGGAAAGATCAAGATCCACTTCCACCTAGTACCTGAAGCTGCTGCCACTAGTCATGGCAGAGACGATTCAATGCCATCAACGTCGTCTGCCAAGGCCGATGCCCAATGTCATAGTAGAGAGTATGTAAAATCCAAAAAACAAAAGTTCAGTAAAATGACCCAAAAATCAAAATTAAAAGCGTCTGAGGAGAAGCGTAAACTTGCCAATATGTTATTTACAACACAGAGTGGCAAGGAACGGCTGAGGCCCTGGCCTATGTTCATGGCTAGTGGTTCAGCTTCACATGAGGATGGAAGCACTCATCCTCCCACTAGAAAAATGGAAAGAGTTAAGCTGGCAAAAGCACAGCAAAGAACTGTGCATTCTTCTAAATCACAAATCCCCAAGGAGAGTCCAATTGTGTCGGTTGCGATGCCTGACCTTCCCAACACTGGACGGGAAGAGGTGGCTCCTTCCACCATTTGCATTCCCCCTGCAAGTGCTGGAAGGAGCACCCACAGTTCATTTCCTGATAGTCAAATTGAAGATGTCACTGTTAAAGTACACCAGGATGAGGATATGGGTGTTGCTGGCGCTGAGGAGAAAATTGACAAGGAGGATCCTGATGGTGAGGTGGTTTGTTTAAGTCAGGCACCCGGGGAGACACCTGTTGTCCGTAGGATGAATAAGGCCATTGACATGCCTGGTCAAAATACAAAAAAAATGACCTTTTCGGTGTGGAATTATTTCAACAGAAATGCGGACAACTGGTGTCAAGCCGTGTGTTGCCTTTGTCAAGCTGTAATAAGTAGAGGTAAGGACGTTAACCACCTAGTCACATCCTCCCTTATACGTCACCTGGAGCGCATTCATCAGAAGTCATTGACAAGTTCAAAAACTTTGGGTGACAGCGGAAGCAGTCCACTGACAACTAAATTCCTTCTTCCTCTTGTGCCCAAGCTCCTGCAAACCATCCCACCAACTGCCTCAGTGTCAATTTCCTCCTTAGACAGGAACGCCAATAATCCTGCAGGCCATGTCACTGGCAAGTCTGACGAGTCCTCTCCTAACTGGGATTCCTCCTATGGATCCTTGAGTGTAACGCCTACTGCTGCTGGCGCTGCTGTTGTTGCTGCTGGGAGTTGATCGTCATCCCAGAGGGGAAGTCGGAAGACCACTTGTACTACTTCCAGTAAGCAATTGACTGTCCAACAGTCCTTTGCGAGGAAAATGAAATATCACAGCAGTCATCCTGTTGCAAAGCGGATAACTCAAGCCTTGACAACTTTGTTGGTGTTAGACGTGCATCCGCTATCCGCCGTTAGTTCACAGGGACTTAGAGAATTGCTTGAGGTAGTGTGTCCCCGATACCAAATACCATCTAGGTTCCACTTCTCTAGGCAGGCGATACCGAGAATGTACACAGACGTCAGAAAAAGAGTCACCAGTGTCCTAAAAAATGCAGTTGTACCCACTGTCCACTTAACCACGGACATGTGGACAAGTGGAGCAGGGCAGACTAAAGACTATATGACTGTGACAGCCTACTGGGTAGATGTATTGCCTCCCGCAGCAACAAAAGCAGCGGCAGCACCAGTAGCAGCATCTCGCAAACGCCAACTCGTTCCTAGGCATGCTACGCTTTGTATCACCGCTTTCCATAAAGGGCACACAGCTGACAACCTCTTACGGAAACTGAGGAACATCATCGCAGATTGGCTTACTCCAATTGGACTCTCCTGGGGATTTGTGACATCGGACAACGCCACCAATATTGTGCGTGCATTACATGTGGGCAAATTCCAGCACGTCCCATGTTTTGCACATACAATGAATTTGGTGCTGCAGAATTTTTTTAAAAACGACAGGGGTGTGCAAGAGATGCTGTCGGTGGGCAGAAGAATTGCGGGCCACTTTCGGCATCCAGCCACCGCGTGCCGAAGACTGGAGCACCAGCAAACACTCCTGAACATGCCCTGCCGTCAGCTGAAGCAAGAGGTGGTAATGAGGTGGAATTCAACCCTCTATATGCTTCAGAGGATGGAGGAGCAGCAAAAGGCAATTCAAGCCTATACATCTGCCTACGATATAGGCAAAGGAGGTGGAATGCACCTGACTCAAGCGCAGTGGAGAATGATTTCAACGTTGTGCAAGGTTCTCCAACCCTTTGAACTTGCCACACGTGAAGTCAGTTCAGACACTGCCAGCCTGAGTCAGGTCATTCCCCACATCAGGCTTTTGAAGAAGCAGCTGGAGAGATTGAAGGAGGAGCTAAAACGGAGCGATTCCGCTAGGCATGTGGGACTTGTGGATGGAGCCCTTCATTCGCTAAACCAGGATTCACGGGTGGTCAATCTGTTGAAATCAGAGCACTACATTTTGGCCACCGTGCTCGATCCTAGGTTTAAAGCCTACGTTGTATCTCTCTTTCCGGCATACACAAGTCTGCAGATGTTCAAAGACCTGCTGGTGAGATAATTGTCAAGTCAGGCGGAACGTGACCTGCCAACAGCTCCTCCTTCATTTTCTCCCACCACTTGAGCTGCCAGGAAAAGGATAAAATTTCCAAAACCACCCGCTGGCGGTGATGCAAGGCAGTCAGGAGAGATAGCTGACATCTGGTCTGGACTGAAGGACCTGCCAACGATTACTGACATGTCGTCTACTGTCACTGCATATGATTCTGTCACCATTGAAAGAATGGTAGAGGATTATATGAGTGACAGCATCCAAGTAGACATGTCAGACAGTCCGCACGTATACTGGCAGGAAAAAGAGGCAATTTGGAGGCCCTTGCACAAACTGCCTTTATTTTACCTAAGTTGCCCCCCCTCCAGTGTGTACTCCGAAAGAGTGTTTAGTGCAGCCGGTAACCTTGTCAGCGATCGGCGTAGGAGGTTACTTCCAGAAAATGTGGAGAAGATGATGTTCATCAAAATGAATTATAATCAATTCCTCCGTGGAGACATTTACCAGCAATTGCCTCCAGAGAGTACACAGGGACCTGTGATGGTGGATTCCAGTGGGGACGAATTAATACTCTGTGAGGAGGGGGATATATACAGTGAAAGGGGTGAGGAATCGGACGATGAGGAGGAGGTGGACATCCTGCCTCTGTAGAGCCAGTTTGTGCAAGGAGAGATTGATTGCTTCTTTTTTGGTGGGGGCCCAAACCAACCAGTCATTTCAGCCACAGTTGTGTGGCAGACCCTGTCACTGAAATGATGGGTTTGTTAAAGTGTGCATGTCCTGTTTATACAACATAAGGGTGGGTGGGAGGGCCCAAGGACAATTCCATCTTGCACCTCTTTTTTTTTTTTTATCTTTGCATCATGTGCTGTTTGGGGACTATTTTTTTAAGTGCCATCCTGTCTGACACAGCGGTGTCACTCCTAGATGGGCCAGGTGTTTGTGCCGCCCACATGGGTCGCTTAGCTTAGTCATCCAGCGACCTCGGTGCAAGTTTTAGGACTAAAAATAATATTGTGAGGTGTGAGGTGTTCAGAATAGACTGGAAATGAGTGGAAATTATGGTTATTGAGGTTAATAATACTATAGGATCAAAATTACCCCCAAATTCTATGATTTAAGCTGTTTTTGAGGGGGTTTTTAAAAAAAAAACACCCGAATCCGACAAAAATTCTTAAGGGAGGTTTTGCCAAAATGTGTCTGAATCCAAAACACGACCGCGGAACCGAATCCAAAACCAAAACACAAAACCCGAAAAATGCCCGCTGCACATCTCTAGTTTAGATGACCCCTTGGTCTTAGGCGGGCGAGAGTCAGGAATTTGCTTAGCCAGAGACTGATTCAATTGCTGCAACTAAGAGGACAGTGTATCTGCCCATGGCGGATTAGCTGCAGGGACAATATGTGGCTGTAATGGCACAGGAGGTCCCATAGGGGGCGCAAGTCTAGTTACTAGCGTAGTCAGTAAATTAGAGAAAGCAACCCAAGGTGGGTCTTGATTTGCCCCGTTTGCTGCAGACTGACCATGGGGTATAGAACCTTCAGTACCTGAACCCTCAACTGCTATGTGTTATGAACCACAAGCAGTGGTTCATTCCTGCTCATGTATTTTATGTTATAGTTCTCTTGCAAGCCAGGATTTCCTTTGCTCTGGTTTAGAAAGACTCTTGTTGGCCGCTGGTGGTGAGTCTGTGTAATTGCAGCCTGTTTCCATGTGTTTAGCCTCACCTGTCTGTTAATTGCACCTGTCAGTTTGGAGTCGTGCAGCAGAGCAGCTGCACAACATAATTAATTAGGGTCCCTGCTGTGATTGGAAGAATTCTTTGTTATATTCTCCCTCACTGCCTGACACAGACGCCGGTGATAGCTTCTGTCTAGCTGCTCGTATACCTCGCCGGTATACGACAGTATCGTGTAGGCGTGTGGACAGCATTGCCTTTGTTGTTAGTCTTGGCGGCTGAGCCGCGCATACTTTCATTTAGTTCTGTAGCGCCCCTAACTCTGTATTTCTGTCTTTAGTTAGAGGTTCCGCTTGTCATCATCCCGTCTCAGTTTACGCCTTGTCTCCAACTAAGACCGGGGGGCATCGGAGTTGGGCAGACATAATCCGCCCTTCAAACGCGGCTGCCGTGGGCCCAAGAAACCATAGTCTCGCAGGCGTAAGCTGACTACGAGGGTGAGACAACAGAGTCAGGTTTCTGTAGGGGTTGCTGCTGAGTACCGTATCTTTTGCAGCATCACGCTCCTGTACTTGGGGCTCATCCACCCTGTCTCTGGAGTACCAAGTACAGTGAACGTAACACTATGTTTTCCTCCGAGTAGTCCGTGGTGTCAGCACTGCATAGTGCAGGATCAGCCATGGATCTACCACCCTGTTTAGCAGACATTATATATAAGCGTAACCTTAGGGTATAATAGTACAATATAAGCAGACAAATTACCTGAGAGAAAAAAACCTCTGTATAGTGTGACTGCAAAGCAGAGCACAAACAGAGGATTTAAGAGGTATGGGGTGACTGTAAAACACAGAGAAAAATACCAAAATAGTATATTCTGTGAAACACTATATTACATACCTCCCGACTGTCCCGATTTTCACGGGACAGTCCCGTTTTTTGGGGACTGTCCCGCTGTCCCACCCGCGGGCCGCAGTGTCCCGCGGTGGGGGGGTCAGTTGGGAGTCTCTGTCAATCGCTGCTCTGCAGCGGTGAATAGACGCTGTGCGCATGCACACAGCGTCTATTCAGTGGAGTCAGAGGGAGAGGGAGCATGCCAGCGGCTCACAGAGCGCTGGGCATGCCCCCTCAGTGACGAAAACGGGGGCGTGGCTCGCGATCGCGGGTCCTCCGCGGAGCCACGCCCCCTTTTCACAGACCACGCCTCTTTTTCGGGAGCGCGCGCGGCTTCGCCGCGCAAGTGTCCCTCTCCACAGTACAGTAAAGTTGGGAGGTATGATATTATATGAAAACCCTGATGCACTTACCCCCCCTCAGGGTACAGAATATAGGGATAGCAATATGTGTGAGATACACGAAATAGAGATCACACAGCAGCTGTTGACACACACACAATCACATGTACAATGCAGAAATTATTACAAACAACAATAAAACTGCACTGGACTAGCAATACTAAGTACAAACTGTACCACTAAGTAAAGCTATATAGGTATATAGATATAACAATGCACAGTAAAGACTGGATGTATATCACAGAGTACTTGTACTAAATATCCCTGTAGTAATGCACTTGTTCTTAACTAACACTGTCTAAATGACATGTAGAATACTTAAGTGTCCTGTAAATGCTCAGCGCTGACGATGCAGGCGGCTTTACAGAGTAGACATTACCCAGCAGTCCCAGAATCAGCTCTGCATGTGTAATGGCGCCCAAACGCTGACAGGGAGTGTGGGAGACGGAGAGATGCAGTTCCAGGGCGGGAACATTTGCAGTAAATGGCGCCTGGGGCTGGAGGAGGGGCTACTGGTCAGCGCCCTTTCCCCTCTGCTTCACTTCACCACTGGGTACTGCGGGGCCTGTTAAAGTGGATTATGAGGTAATCCAACCTGTGCCTCTTGCCCTGGTGGTCTAGTGGGGTCCCTGTATGGCCACAGTGTCCACGCCAGCGTGGCCCATCTCCTAGAGACCGCGGCGGATCACGGTTTTCAGCGGGTCCCACCTGGGGGACCCTCTTACCTCCTCCCTGTAATGCGGCCACGCGATCCTGGAGAGCAGCGGCAAGTGTGTGTGCCCTGAAGAGAAACCGGAGCCATCCGCTGTAAGTACCCAGCAACCAGGGCGCGGGAGTATACAGCGCCGTTGGGGAAGGTGAGGGAGCCGCAGCACGATATGTCAGAATGACATATAGCAATTTTGAAGTGCCTGTGCTGCGGCCCTTGAAGTCTTCTGTCTTCTGAAAAAGCTCTTTTCAGGGCTGCCTAGCGCAGCCCTCCCTGTTAGCTGCCTGCACTGCAGGCACCAACTTACAAACTGAACTCCTGTGCACAGAGGCGGGGTTATAGAGGAGGCGGCGCTGTGCATCTTGGGAACAGTCAATGCTTTTAGCCTGTTGGTGCCTCGGATCAAGATCCAACTCTACACCCTCGATGTTATCCCTGTGGAACCCCAGTGTACCCCGCTGCAGAAATTACAATATATCCCCATGAAGCCAAACCCCCTTCCAATGAAGCCTCACCCCTACATACCTCCCAACTGTCCCGCACTGTTAATTGGTTAAGTATTCTGGTTTGTTCAGCTGTTTTCGCGGGACAGTCCCGCAGTGTCCCGCGGTGGGGGGCGCAGTCGGGAGGCTCCTATCATCGCTGCCCTGCTCAGCAAAGCAGCGGTGAATAGATGCTGTGCGCGTGCGCACAGCTTCTATTCACTGGAGACAGGAGGAGAGGGGGCATGCCAGCAGCTCACGGAGCGCTGGGTATGCCCCCTCAGTGACCAAAACGGGGCGTGGCTCGCGACCACGGGTCCTCCTGCGAAGCCACACCCCTTTTTCAACAAGCCACACCCCTTTTCAGGAGCGCGCGGCTTTGCCGCGCGTGCGTCCCTCTTTCAATATTTAGAAAGTTGGGAGGTATGCCCCTATATTTTTGGCGCACTGTCCCTATTTTGAATATAGGGGGAGGGAGGGGGCACCAATTCTTTCTGGCACAGGGCACCAAAATGTCTAGTTACAGGTCTGGTAGCACCTCTTTTTTTTTTTTTTTTAATTAGGGTGTGCAGTCCAAGACACCTCTAGTCCCATTTTTGTGTAAATAGGCCTGGGCCTAACATTGTAGATTCTCAGGGACAGAAGGCTGCGCTACAGTATGTTTCATTTTGCATAATTTTCTCGTACAAGAATTTTTTATCATTTTATTTTATATGTATGTTCTTCATACTTGCCTACTCTTTCTGGAATGTCTAGGATACTCCAGACTCCTAGGAGAGAAGCCAGCCCTCCAGGAACCTCCCAACGTCTACATTTAATTGGGGGCGACAGTCTAATGATGACATGATTCGTGGTGAATTGCGTCTTTTAGCTCCCTGCTTCCCGCTGTGCTATTGCATGAATCACTGTATTTTGCAGTGGCTGAGGAGGGATTGGGTTCGAGCGACCAGCATTTGGGATCCCGACGATCATCATACCGACACCAGGATCCTGATCTTTAGATTGCCGGCGGGGGGGGGCGAGCACAACGATGCCCCTTGCGGGCTCATTGCGCTCACCACGCAGGGGGCTCGCTGGCTCACTGCACTTGCCAAAGGTTCTTTTCCCACTCTATGCGTGTCGAGGACTCAGAAGCGGCGGTGTCGGTATAGTGAGCGGCAGTCACATAACTACAGTACATCCCTGACCAGGGCTGGTGAGACAAATGTTGTCATTCCCCCCATATTGGCACACTAGACATCCCCCCACTGAGATCTCTCGGATTGGAACAGCAAAATTAGGTAAGTATGATGTACTTCTGTGGGAGTTGCGCAGCTGGTGTACATACCTCCCAACATGATCCTCTCCAGGAGGGACAGAATGCTCTGCTTCTGGACTTCCATCGTAATGTATGATTGCCAGCACCTGTGGTGAAACACCTTTCTTACCCATTAACCTGTTCAAAACAGGTGCCAGCAATCATACATTAAAAGAAAAGTCCAGAAGCACAGCATTGTGTCCCTCCTGGAGAGGGTCATGTTGGGAGGTATTGGTGTACAGTGTGGTACATGTAACTGTCAGCATATACAATTCATAGATATTTAAAATTAGTAGTAAAATGCATTATTTTAGTTTTATGCATACTTGATGTAGATTAGTGGTTCCCAAGCTCAGTCCGCAAAGGACCCCCAACAGATCATGTTTTCCATGTTTTCCAGGTCACCTAGTAGGTGCACAGGTGTATTCATTACTCACTGACACATTTGAAAAGATCCAGAGGTAGAGCTGATTATTTTACTTGGAAAACGTGAACTGTTGAGTGTCCTTGAGGAACTGAATTTGGGAACCACTGATGTAGATCATGGAACTGTGTGATAATGGAGGGGAGAACGGGTCTAAGCCAGGCATGTCCAAACTGCGGCCCTCCAGCTGTTGTGAAACTACATATCCCAACATGCCCTGACACAGTTTTTGCTGTCAGTGAATGCTAAAGCTGTGTCAGGGCATGCTGGGATTTGTAGTTGCTCAACAGCTGGAGGGCCGCAGTTTGGACATGCTTGGAAAGCAGTATAGTAGGGAAACATGATAACAAGTTTTTTTTGACACTACATTGGCCAGATTGAATTATCTGCAATTCTCCGTCAGAACCTTATGCGCTGATACTATGTTAATTATCCGGACAGAAAACCTTGCTTATTTTTGCTTGTTTCCTGAAAAGGTGTGAGCAAAATCATGCAAGTAGTAACCTGTTAAATACGCAGCAGCAAGTCGCTCACCCTTAGTCATACTTGCCTACCTGACCCTCTCCATGCGGGAGAAAATGCTCTGTTCCTAGACTTTCCTGGTAATGTATGATTGCCATCACCTGTGGTGAGCTAGTTCATTGATAAGAAAGGTGTTTCACCACAGGTGATGGCAATCATACATTACCAGGAAAGTCCAGGAACAGAGCATTTTCTCCCTCATGGAGAGGGTCAGGTAGGCAAGTATGCTAGTTGAATTTGCTTCTATGTGTCATTTGCGAACCCATGCCCCCACACTGTACATTTTATGATATCACAGGCATATGTACATATTTGTGGGTGAAGTGAATGGATCTGCATGGTAGGATGATGACTATCTCCAGATCCTTCAAAACTCCAGACAAACAGCTCAGAAAGAGAAAGAGATGAAGACCATAAAGAGACGCTCATACCCTAACCCACATTAAGAATAGATACTAATGTTACTAGTCTGTATTTTATGGGATGTAGTTATGTGACCGACAGTCAGGAGACCAACGGTCACATAACCTCCCCCTGCATCCCAAACACTGAAAATACCGACAGTCGGCATGCCGACTAGAAGGGACTATTCCTACTCGTGGGTGTCCACGACACCCATAGAGTGGGAACTCGCCACTGAGCTCACAAGGGACTTTGTTGCATTCGACCCCACCACCGGCGTTCTGCGGCCGGGATGCTTGCCACCAGTATCCCGGCTGCCGGTCACGCGGCCCCAACCCTACTGTACTATTATAATTATTATAAATAAAGAGAAAGAATAGATGGAGAGAAAATAGAATGGAATTTGGATCATGTTGGGAGGTTACAGTTGCAGGACCCCGCTCCTGAATCTAATCTAAGTTCTATTTTACCCCATAAAACTTGGATTTGTTCTACTCATTGTAGTGACTACATAATATCTCATTTTAAATGCACAACAATCATTGAGCATTGTGTTGTGGTGAAAAGTAGGTTGCTGAAGTTTTAGCAGATAATCTACACTAATAATTTACACTGTCATCCAAGAAAAAGAAGGATTAACTGAATACTAGAGATGAGCGGGTTCGGTTCCTCTGAATCCGAACCCGCCCGAACTTCAGGTTTTTTACACGGGTCCGAGCAGGCTCGGATCTTCCCGCCTTGCTCGGCTAACCCGAGCGCGCCCGAACGTCATCATCACGCTGTCGGATTCTCGCGAGGCTCGGATTCTATCGCGAGACTCGGATTCTATATAAGGAGCCGCGCGTCGCCGCCATTTTCACACGTGCATTGAGAGTCATAGGGAGAGGACGTGGCTGGCGTCCTCTCCGTTTAGAGAAGAGAGAGACACAGTATTTTGGGGAGCATTATTAGGAGGAGTACTACTATACTGTATACTACTATACTTACTACTTGCTGAAGTGATATTTATAGATTAGATAGTGTGACTGTAAGTGTATTATCTGACTTGTGGGGGAGACACTGACAGTGGGGAGCAGTTAGAGTCTGAGAGCAGGACTCAGGAGTACATATAACGTACAGTGCACACTTTTGCTGCCAGAGTCAGTGCCACACTGCCATTGTTGTGACCACACTGACCACCAGTATAATAATATATTTTGTGATTGTCTGCTTAGGCCTCGGAGTACTAGTTGCAAGTTGCAACGTGACCTGAAGTGACCACCAGTTTAATAATCAGTCACCACCAGTTTAATATATATATATATATATATATATATATAATTGTATATAATATATATATATATATATATATATATATATATATATATATATAATATTGTATACCACCTACCCGTGGTTTTTTTTTTTTCATTCTTCTTTATACATACTACTATAGTAGCTTACTGTAGCAGTCTGCGGTGCTGTGCTGACCTGACAGTGTCCAGCAGGTCCGTCATCAGTCATTACATAATAAATATATATAGTACCTGTCCGGCTGCAGTACTAGTGATATTATATTGATTTCATCTCATTATCAATAATTTATCATCCAGTCTAGACTCTATATTAGCAGCAGACACAGTACGTTAGTCCACGGCTGTAGCTACCTCTGTGTCGGCACTCGGCAGTCCATCCATAATTGTATACCACCTACCCGTGGTTTTTTTTTTCTTTCTTCTTTGTACATACTACTATAGAGTATAGTAGCTTACTGTAGCAGTCTGCGGTGCTGCTGAGCTGACAGTGTCCAGCAGGTCCGTCATCAGTCATCATTACCTAATAAATATATTATCTACCTGTCCGGCTGCAGTACTAGTGATATTATATATACATACATATATATATTGATTTCATCTCATTATCAATCATCCAGTCTATATTAGCAGCAGACACAGTACGTTAGTCCACGGCTGTAGCTACCTCTGTGTCGGCACTCGGCAGTCCATCCATAATTGTATACCACCTACCCGTGGTTTTTTTTTTTTCTTTCTTCTTTGTACATACTACTATAGAGTATAGTAGCTTACTGTAGCAGTCTGCGGTGCTGCTGAGCTGACAGTGTCCAGCAGGTCCGTCATCAGTCATCATTACCTAATAAATATATTATCTACCTGTCCGGCTGCAGTACTAGTGATATTATATATACATACATATATATATTGATTTCATCTCATTATCAATCATCCAGTCTATATTAGCAGCAGACACAGTACGTTAGTCCACGGCTGTAGCTACCTCTGTGTCGGCACTCGGCAGTCCATCCATAATTGTATACCACCTACCCGTGGTTTTTTTTTTTCTTTCTTTTTGTACATACTACTATAGTATAGTAGCTTACTGTAGCAGTCTGCGGTGCTGCTGAGCTGACAGTGTCCAGCAGGTCCGTCATCAGTCATCATTACCTAATAAATATATTATCTACCTGTCCGGCTGCAGTACTAGTGATATTATATATACATACATATATATATTGATTTCATCTCATTATCAATCATCCAGTCTATATTAGCAGCAGACACAGTACGTTAGTCCACGGCTGTAGCTACCTCTGTGTCGGCACTCAGCAGTCCATCCATAATTGTATACCACCTACCCGTGGTTTTTTTTTTCTTTCTTCTTTGTACATACTACTATAGAGTATAGTAGCTTACTGTAGCAGTCTGCGGTGCTGCTGAGCTGACAGTGTCCAGCAGGTCCGTCATCAGTCATCATTACCTAATAAATATATTATCTACCTGTCCGGCTGCAGTACTAGTGATATTATATATACATACATATATATATTGATTTCATCTCATTATCAATCATCCAGTCTATATTAGCAGCAGACACAGTACGTTAGTCCACGGCTGTAGCTACCTCTGTGTCGGCACTCAGCAGTCCATCCATAATTGTATACCACCTACCCGTGGTTTTTTTTTTTCTTTCTTCTTTGTACATACTACTATAGTATAGTAGCTTACTGTAGCAGTCTGCGGTGCTGCTGAGCTGACAGTGTCCAGCAGGTCCGTCATCAGTCATCATTACCTAATAAATATATTATCTACCTGTCCGGCTGCAGTACTAGTGATATTATATATACATACATATATTGATTTCATCTCATTATCAATCATCCAGTCTATATTAGCAGCAGACACAGTACGTTAGTCCACGGCTGTAGCTACCTCTGTGTCGGCACTCGGCAGTCCATCCATAATTGTATACCACCTACCCGTGGTTTTTTTCTTTTCTTTCTTCTTTGTACATACTACTATAGTATAGTAGCTTACTGTAGCAGTCTGCGGTGCTGCTGAGCTGACAGTGTCCAGCAGGTCCGTCATCAGTCATCATTACCTAATAAATATATTATCTACCTGTCCGGCTGCAGTACTAGTGATATTATATATACATACATATATATATATTGATTTCATCTCATTATCATCCAGTCTATATTAGCAGCAGACACAGTACGGTAGTCCACGGCTGTAGCTACCTCTGTGTCGGCACTCGGCAGTCCATCCATAAGTATACTAGTATCCATCCATCTCCATTGTTTACCTGAGGTGCCTTTTAGTTGTGCCTATTAAAATATGGAGAACAAAAATGTTGAGGTTCCAAAATTAGGGAAAGATCAAGATCCACTTCCACCTCGTGCTGAAGCTGCTGCCACTAGTCATGGCCGAGACGATGAAATGCCAGCAACGTCGTCTGCCATGGCCGATGCCCAATGTCATAGTACAGAGCATGTCAAATCCAAAACACCAAATATCAGTAAAAAAAGGACTCCAAAACCTAAAATAAAATTGTCGGAGGAGAAGCGTAAACTTGCCAATATGCCATTTACCACACGGAGTGGCAAGGAACGGCTGAGGCCCTGGCCTATGTTCATGGCTAGTGGTTCAGCTTCACATGAGGATGGAAGCACTCAGCCTCTCGCTAGAAAACTGAAAAGACTCAAGCTGGCAAAAGCACCGCAAAGAACTGTGCGTTCTTCGAAATCCCAAATCCACAAGGAGAGTCCAATTGTGTCGGTTGCGATGCCTGACCTTCCCAACACTGGACGTGAAGAGCATGCGCCTTCCACCATTTGCACGCCCCCTGCAAGTGCTGGAAGGAGCACCCGCAGTCCAGTTCCTGATAGTCAGATTGAAGATGTCAGTGTTGAAGTACACCAGGATGAGGAGGATATGGGTGTTGCTGGCGCTGGGGAGGAAATTGACCAGGAGGATTCTGATGGTGAGGTGGTTTGTTTAAGTCAGGCACCCGGGGAGACACCTGTTGTCCGTGGGAGGAATATGGCCGTTGACATGCCTGGTGAAAATACCAAAAAAATCAGCTCTTCAGTGTGGAGGTATTTCAACAGAAAAGCGGACAACAGGTGTCAAGCCGTGTGTTGCCTTTGTCAAGCTGTAATAAGTAGGGGTAAGGACGTTAACCACCTCGGAACATCCTCCCTTATACGTCACCTGCAGCGCATTCATAATAAGTCAGTGACAAGTTCAAAAACTTTGGGTGACAGCGGAAGCAGTCCACTGACCAGTAAATCCCTTCCTCTTGTAACCAAGCTCACGCAAACCACCCCACCAACTCCCTCAGTGTCAATTTCCTCCTTCCCCAGGAATGCCAATAGTCCTGCAGGCCATGTCACTGGCAATTCTGAGAATTCCTCTCTTGCCTGGGATTCCTCCGATGCATCCTTGCGTGTAACGCCTACTGCTGCTGGCGCTGCTGTTGTTGCTGCTGGGAGTCGATGGTCATCCCAGAGGGGAAGTCGGAAGAACACTTGTACTACTTCCAGTAAGCAATTGACTGTCCAACAGTCCTTTGCGAGGAAGATGAAATATCACAGCAGTCATCCTGCTGCAAAGCGGATAACTGAGGCCTTGACAACTATGTTGGTGTTAGACGTGCGTCCGGTACCCGCCGTTAGTTCACAGGGAACTACACAATTTCTTGAGGTAGTGTGCCCCCGTTACCAAATACCATCTAGGTTCCACTTCTCTAGGCAGGCGATACCGAAAATGTACACAGACCTCAGAAAAAGACTCACCAGTGTCCTAAAAAATGCAGCTGTACCCAATGTCCACTTAACCACGGACATGTGGACAAGTGGAGCAGGGCAGGGTCAGGACTATATGACTGTGACAGCCCACTGGGTAGATGTATGGACTCCCGCCGCAAGAACAGCAGCGGCGGCACCAGTAGCAGCATCTCGCAAACGCCAACTCTTTCCTAGGCAGGCTACGCTTTGTATCACCGCTTTCCAGAATACGCACACAGCTGAAAACCACTTACGGCAACTGAGGAAGATCATCGCGGAATGGCTTACCCCAATTGGACTCTCCTGTGGATTTGTGGCATCGGACAACGCCAGCAATATTGTGTGTGCATTAAATATGGGCAAATTCCAGCACGTCCCATGTTTTGCACATACCTTGAATTTGGTGGTGCAGAATTTTTTTAAAAACGACAGGGGCGTGCAAGAGATGCTGTCGGTGGCCAGAAGAATTGCGGGACACTTTCGGCGTACAGGCACCACGTACAGAAGACTGGAGCACCACCAAAAACTACTGAACCTGCCCTGCCATCATCTGAAGCAAGAAGTGGTAACGAGGTGGAATTCAACCCTCTATATGCTTCAGAGGTTGGAGGAGCAGCAAAAGGCCATTCAAGCCTATACAATTGAGCACGATATAGGAGGTGGAATGCACCTGCCTCAAGCGCAGTGGAGAATGATTTCAACGTTGTGCAAGGTTCTGATGCCCTTTGAACTTGCCACACGTGAAGTCAGTTCAGACACTGCCAGCCTGAGTCAGGTCATTCCCCTCATCAGGCTTTTGCAGAAGAAGCTGGAGACATTGAAGGAGGAGCTAACACGGAGCGATTCCGCTAGGCATGTGGGACTTGTGGATGGAGCCCTTAATTCGCTTAACAAGGATTCACGGGTGGTCAATCTGTTGAAATCAGAGCACTACATTTTGGCCACCGTGCTCGATCCTAGATTTAAAGCCTACCTTGGATCTCTCTTTCCGGCAGACACAAGTCTGCTGGGGTTGAAAGACCTGCTGGTGAGAAAATTGTCAAGTCAAGCGGAACGCGACCTGTCAACATCTCCTCCTTCACATTCTCCCGCAACTGGGGGTGCGAGGAAAAGGCTCAGAATTCCGAGCCCACCCGCTGGCGGTGATGCAGGGCAGTCTGGAGCGACTGCTGATGCTGACATCTGGTCCGGACTGAAGGACCTGACAACGATTACGGACATGTCGTCTACTGTCACTGCATATGATTCTCTCACCATTGAAAGAATGGTGGAGGATTATATGAGTGACCGCATCCAAGTAGGCACGTCACACAGTCCGTATTTATACTGGCAGGAAAAAGAGGCAATTTGGAGGCCCTTGCACAAACTGGCTTTATTCTACCTAAGTTGCCCTCCCACAAGTGTGTACTCCGAAAGAGTGTTTAGTGCCGCCGCTCACCTTGTCAGCAATCGGCGTACGAGGTTACATCCAGAAAATGTGGAGAAGATGATGTTCATTAAAATGAATTATAATCAATTCCTCCGCGGAGACATTGACCAGCAGCAATTGCCTCCACAAAGTACACAGGGAGCTGAGATGGTGGATTCCAGTGGGGACGAATTGATAATCTGTGAGGAGGGGGATGTACACGGTGATATATCGGAGGATGATGATGAGGTGGACATCTTGCCTCTGTAGAGCCAGTTTGTGCAAGGAGAGATTAATTGCTTCTTTTTAGGGGGGGTCCAAACCAACCCGTCATATCAGTCACAGTCGTGTGGCAGACCCTGTCACTGAAATGATGGGTTGGTTAAAGTGTGCATGTCCTGTTTATACAACATAAGGGTGGGTGGGAGGGCCCAAGGACAATTCCATCTTGCACCTCTTTTTTCTTTTATTTTTCTTTGTGTCATGTGCTGTTTGGGGAGGGTTTTTTGGAAGGGCCATCCTGCGTGACACTGCAGTGCCACTCCTAGATGGGCCCGGTGTTTGTGTCGGCCACTAGGGTCGCTTATCTTACTCACACAGTCAGCTACCTCATTGCGCCTCTTTTTTTCTTTGCGTCATGTGCTGTTTGGGGAGGGTTTTTTGGAAGGGCCATCCTGTGTGACACTGCAGTGCCACTCCTAGATGGGCCCGGTGTTTGTGTCGGCCACTAGGGTCGCTTATCTTACTCACACAGTCAGCTACCTCATTGCGCCTCTTTTTTTCTTTGCGTCATGTGCTGTTTGGGGAGGGTTTTTTGGAAGGGCCATCCTGCGTGACACTGCAGTGCCACTCCTAGATGGGCCCGGTGTTTGTGTCGGCCACTAGGGTCGCTTATCTTACTCACACAGTCAGCTACCTCATTGCGCCTCTTTTTTTCTTTGCGTCATGTGCTGTTTGGGGAGGGTTTTTTGGAAGGGACATCCTGCGTGACACTGCAGTGCCACTCCTAGATGGGCCCGGTGTTTGTGTCGGCCACTAGGGTCGCTTATCTTACTCACACAGCGACCTCGGTGCAAATTTTAGGACTAAAAATAATATTGTGAGGTGTGAGGTATTCAGAATAGACTGAAAATGAGTGTAAATTATGGTTTTTGAGGTTAATAATACTTTGGGATCAAAATGACCCCCAAATTCTATGATTTAAGCTGTTTTTTAGGGTTTTTTGAAAAAAACACCCGAATCCAAAACACACCCGAATCCGACAAAAAAAATTCGGTGAGGTTTTGCCAAAACGCGGTCGAACCCAAAACACGGCCGCGGAACCGAACCCAAAACCAAAACACAAAACCCGAAAAATTTCCGGCGCTCATCTCTAATAATATGTAGCTGACCATGTGGCCAGCTGGTGGCTAGTAATCATGCTGCCATGATGATGGGCCTATTTTTATGTGGAGGCCTGGAGCTGTAGCTCCATCTGCCCTATTGTAAATCTGGCCCTGGCAGTGGCACCCTTGATTAACCCAGGCGTCTGGTCGGTAATGCAGTCCTGACAGGGTGCAGCGCAGAGGGGACAGTAATCAGCCTGCTCGGCGATCGCTGCATCAGGCATGTGAGATTGAGGTGCCAGACATTAGGGTGTGCCTGTGCGCACCAGGCACGCCCCCTGCGCACACCTATGCACGGTAGCAGTGCCGCTTATACACATAATAATGGCCATTGTAGCAGTGCTGCTTATACACATGTCCACGGAAGCAATGCCCCTTTAACACATAATAAATGTCACCCCCACCCCACTTGCCTCATCTCTCAGTGGTGTCTGCTCTCAGTGCGCCACCAGCTCCTTATTTCCTCCGCAGTCCAGCACCATTAAAGGGGGACTGGGGGAGATGGGCTAAGGGTATCAGTCTAGCGCCACCTGCCCACCGTCCCTTTTATTTGTGTGGGAGCTGCGGCTACACTACTGCGCTGCACTAAAGAATTCTCATGGCTGGGCAAAGTGGGCTGGAGGAAATTGAACTGAGAGTATTCCTCTTCTGCATACTGTTACACCCCCCCCCATCCAGATCTCCATGTTACACTGGCACTACAGCTCTCAATCTTTAAAAAAATGTCCTGCAAACTGCAGTACCTGATAGTGGTACATGGATCTGTCTGACTGCTGCAATCAGGGCAGGCTCCATGTCACCATTTCGGTGATCAGAGACTGGCTATAAGAGGCTCTAAATTTTATGGTTTTATATGTGTAAAACTATTTTACCGATACATGCGGAGTATTATTAAATAAATGTGATTTATTTTATGAAAACACCTGTGTTTAGAATATTGTTAGCGCTATCTTTTCCTTTTCTATGTGTAGAACTGGTCCTGCAATCGCAGGGATGTGAACGCCTCTCCCTGATTGACAGGCAGAGGCATTCAGAGGGAGGTACAGAGTCTGCCGTTGCAGATGAACATTGCGACCGATGGGTGTGATGTTCATCACATATTGCTGTTGCATCACAAATGCAGGAAGTAGGTGGTATGCATGCACCTTCTCCTGCATTTGCATTGCAAAGGATCGTATTTGCAAAGCTACTGCTTGCAATCCTTACTGAGGGGGGTCATTCAGATCTGATCGTTGGGCTGCTAATTTTGCTGTCCTGCATTTAGATAGTCGCTGCCTTCAGGGGGAGTGTGCGATCCTATGTGTACGCTGAGCTGCTAAAATCCAGTGTGTGCAATGTGTGCGCAGCCCAGGACTTACTACTCCAGTGCGATTGCATCATGCTGATCAGGGCTGAAGCTGTCATCAGACACCCTCCCTGAATACGCATGGGCGCGCCTGCGTTTTTCCGGACACTCCCAGTAAACAGTCAGTTACCACCCACAAACGGCCTCTTCCTGTCAATCACCTTGCGAACGCCCATGCGATCAGATTTTTTGCACCATCCCGTCGCTGACCAGCGATGCCCGTTGTTGATGGCTGACGAGCGTGCACATTGTGGTGCATATGCATGCGCAGTTAATGCCTAACGCACAGCAACAATCACATCTGAATGACACCTTGAATTAGGCCCAATGTGTGCATCTGAGAGCGGCGGGGCTGAACAGTGGACCTAATTCAGACCTGGTCGCACGCAGGCGGTTTTTTGCACTGCTGCGACCAGGTAATCTCCGCCTACAGGGGAGTGGGTAAGCGTATCGCTGGGGTGCGAACGGCTGGGCAGAGAGCTGCACAAACAAAAGTTTGTGCAG
The DNA here is from genome assembly GCF_028390025.1 of Pseudophryne corroboree. Lineage (NCBI taxonomy): Eukaryota > Metazoa > Chordata > Amphibia > Anura > Myobatrachidae > Pseudophryne > Pseudophryne corroboree. The sequence continues at coordinate 88,413,953 of NC_086455.1, forward strand.
ATTCTGCACAGCCCAGGACTTACTCAGCCGCTACGACGATCCGGGCCACTGGTGATGTCAGGAATCTTCCTCCGGAACAGGTGGACACGCCTGCGTTTTTCCGGACACTCCCAGGAAACGGTTAGTTGCCACCCAGAAACGCCTTCTGCCTGTCAATCTTCTTGCAATCACCCTTGCGATCACTTTCGTCGTAGAAACCATCGCTGTCCGGCGACCCCTGTCACCAGATAGTGATGTGCCTGTGCATTGCGGACCGCATGCATGCGCTGTTCAGACCTGATCGCACGGCTGCGAACAAAAGGCAGCGTGCGATCGGGTCTGAATGACCCCCAGTGTGCATCAGTGCTTTGTGTGAAAAGTAGCAAATTCTTGAGTGATAAAACTCTGCAGCACTTCACAGCTCTGAAATCTTTCTCTGCATTCCTGCAATGTTGCTAGGGGCACATCACCTGTGCATTCAGCTATGGATGCTGTCCCATATTGCAATTGTTTTCTTCAACATTTAAAGAAGAACCCCAGTTAATTAAAGGAAAACTCAAGTTAACATGTATTTTTAACCCTGAGCTGCCCTCTCCCCAATTAATAGGGAGATATTCTAATTTGCTGGCAACTTAAATTACTGTTTCACTGAGCAGCTTCTGTCTGACACCCTAGGAACAGTTTAGTTTGCTTCCAAAGGACTTACTATATGAAGCCATGTCACCTGTAAGTATACCCTCACACCAAAAAAACACCCGAGACAGGAAATGGTCAAAAAGGGCCCAATTAGATATACCAATTCAATTTTATTCAAAATGTACCGTAAAATTCCATAAATTCATATGAACATTTTTTTTTTTAAAATACATCCAGGTACAGTCAGTGAGTTTCCTATCAGTTTAAGCCCTTTGAAAAATCACCCTCACCATTACAGGTGTGCACTCCATAGGGTGTAATGGCGAGCTGTGCAAGAGACCGTAACTGATTTAACCCAACACGTTTCGTCGACACAACTTCATCAGAGGTTCATATATGGTATCACGGGAAGAAGGATAAAACCTTCATAGACATTCATAATCCATATATATATATATATATATATATATATATATATATAGAGAGAGAGAGAGAGAGAGAGAGAGAGAGAGAGAGAGAGAGAGAGAGAGAGAAAAAACTTTCCTTTGAAGCAGTTGTAAGGGATGATCCATCCAAAATGGTCATAGGACAATGAGACTGTGATGTTAGTGTATTAGAATGCTTAATATTTGTAGACACTCCCTTGCTAATCTGTGTAAACCTGAATCTTCAGTGATGGTCCCTGGGACCAGGGGGATGCTGGGAAGTGGGTGGTCCAGTGTGCAGTGTGTCTGGAGTTTGTGATGGAATAAAAAGCACAGCAGTGAACTCACATGTCTCTGTATCCTTATGACTGGATTTACAAACATATGAACAAAACATGGTGTCAGAAGAAGTTTAACTTGGACTGCTAGTGTTCTCAGAGTGTGAAAGAATCCAGCAGCAGTCTGTAAGGCTGTGATACTCAGTGTCTGCAAAGCCTGCGGTGTGCTCCTCTCTTCAAACAGTGAGTAACCATGGATAAACTGGCTTCTCCAACCGGCATGCTGATGTCTGGTAACTTGTCTGAAAACTGGAAAAGATTTAAGCAAAGGTTTAATATATATCTTGCTGCATGTGGAGCTGATACAGAGGCTGACAAAACGAAGGCATCCATTTTCCTCCATGTGATAGGAGAGGATGTGCTGGACATTTATAATAGTTTTCAGGGGCAGAATATGGGTGGTCATTCCAAGTTGATCGCAGCAGCAATTTTGTTAGCAGTTGGGCAAAACCATGTCCACTGCAGGGGAGGCAGATATAACATGTGCAGAGAGAGTTAAGGGGGGTACTCACGGAGCGATATTCTAAGCAATCTGACTAGATTGCTTAGAATATCGGCAGGATCGCTCCGTGTGTAGCCCCCTCGGCGATAGCGATGCGCGGCCCCGCACATCGCTATCGCCGCTGCTAGATTGGCCTGCATGCAGGCCAATCTAGCGGGTCGCTCACTTCACCCGCTGGGTGAAGTGAGCGGCCCCCCCGTCTCCCCCCGCACGCTCAGCACAGATCGCGCTGTGCTGAGCGGCAGGAGAGATGTGTGCTGAGCGGTTCGCTCAGCACGCATCTCTCCTTGATCGGCCCGTGAGTACTGGGCTTTAGATTTGGGTGTGGTGTGTTCAATCTGCAATCTAAATTGCAGTGTAAAGATAAAGCAGCCAGTATTTACTCTGCACAGAAACAAAATAACTCACCCAAATCTAACTCTTTCTGCACAAGTTATATCTGCCTCCCCTGCAGTGGACATGGTTTTGCCCAACTGCTAACAAAGTTCCTGCTGCGATCAACTCAGAATTACCCCCATGGTGCTATCTTCTATAATGCAAAAGTTTGAAGATTACTTTGTGCCAAGGAAAAATGTGACATATGAAAGATATAAGTTTTTCACATGTGATCAGAAGTCTGTAGATGGATTTGATCAGTATGTTACAGAGCTGCAATCACTCAGTAAAACCTGTGAGTTTGGTGATTTAAAGGATTCACTGATTAGAGATCGTATAGCTGTGGAATACCTGATAATGGACTCGGGGGGGGGGGGGGGTAATTCCAAGTTGATCGCAGCAGGATTTTTGTTAGCAGTTGGGCAAAACTAGGTGCACTGCAGGGGAGGCAGATTTAACATGTGCAGAGAGAGTTAGATTTGAGTGTGGTGTGTTCAGTCTGCAATCTAATTTGCAGTGTAAAAATAAAGCAGCCAGTATTTACCCTGCACAGAAACAAAATAACCCACCCAAATCTAACTCTTTCTCACGTTATATCTGCCTCCCCTGCAGTGCACATGGTTTTGCCCAACTGCTAACAAAATCCCTGCTGTGATCAACTTGGAATTACCCCCTCAGAGAGAGACTGCTGAGAGATCAAGACCTAACACTAGACAAGGCAGTGACTATGTGTAGATCTGCAGAAATAACTAGATTTCAAGCCAAAAAGTTACACAAGGACGCTGATGGTGCTGTCCATGTAGTGCAGAATACAGAGCCAAGCAAACCTCCATTCTCAAGAATGAACCAAGGCATAGCACAGACTACAGCTACATGTGAATTCGTATAGACCGAAACAACAAGTCGAGCCATTGAGTCTTCACGCAGTGCCAGAGAGACCGTACCAGAAAGTTGGCGCAGATTTGTTTGATTGTAATGGGAAAACGTACATTGTCGTGACTGATTATTACTCTAACTACCCTGAGGTGAATACACTACATACAACTACTAGTATAGCCGTAATCAATTGCATGAAGTCAATCTTTGCAAGGCATGGTGTTCCTATGGAAGTGTTCACTGACAATGGTCCTCAGTTTTCCAGTGCTGAATTTAGACAATTTGCTGATGAGTGGGAATTTGTGCATACTATGTCAAGTCCCCACTATCCACGCTCAAATGGGTTGGTGGAAAGTTCAGTAAAAACTGTAAAGAGTCTCATGAAAAAAGCTCAAGAAGGTAAAGAAGATTTCTACAAAAGTCTTTTAATCTACCGCAGTACACCTTTACAGAATGGACTTTCTCCTGCACAAATGCTGATGGGAAAGAGGATTAGAGCAAATCTCCCGATATATGATGAATTGCTTAATACACATACTCAGCGTTGGTCAGACTGAGTAAGGAACGTCAACAGGTGAAACAGAAACTGTTCCATGACAGACGAACAAAAAGCTTATCTGATCTAAAATCGGGTGACCAAGCCCGTCTCAGAGATCACGAGAAAGGTATTTGGGTGCAGAAAGGTATTGTGCAAGCACAAGTAGCACCAAGATCTTATACTATACGTACAGAGCGTGGAACGGAAGTAAGAAGAAATCGGGTGGATTTAAGATCTCAACCTAACCATAATGAAGACAACATGACTGAAGAATACCCTTCATCTGACATGTATGATGATCCTGATAATTCTAGAAAGGTCCAACATGGTCGATGAAACACAGACTGTGTATGAAAGACCCAAAAGGGAAATACGCAGACCTGAGAGACTCATTGAAATGTGTTAGATGATGTTCTTAATATGACATTGTTAATTGTTGCATTGAAGCGTATAGGGCTTATCTTTAAAGAAAAGTGTATTAGAATGCTTAATATTTGTAGACACTCCCTTACTAATCTGTGTAAGCCTGAATCTTCAGTGATGGTCCCTAGGACCAGGGGGATGCTGGGAAGTGGGTGGTCCAGTGTGCAGTGTGTCTGGAGTTGGTGATGGAATAAACAGCACAGCAGTGAACTCACATGTCTCTGTATCCTTATGACTGGATTTACAAACATATGAACAAAACAGATACCAAACATAAACAGAGACGTCCCTATGGATATTCAGCTATGTACTGAACCTGATTGCGAATTCTGTATTCCGCTTTTTACACAGGATCTGTATAATGAACCTGCAGCCACCAGGAGAGAGACACATGCAGCAGCCAGGTTCATAGTGCCACTCTGAACCTGGCTGCTGCATGTGGCTCTCTCCTTGTGGCTGCAGGTTAATTTTTTATTTATTTTTATTTATTTTTTTATTTTTTATTTTAGATATTTTTTGCTTAGTTTTCACACACAAGAACAGCTTGACAGCATACTTCTACCAACCACATCTTGAAACCAATAAAGATTTTATAACAACTTTTTTTTTTTAATGGGGTTTTTTTTAATTTATTTTTTTATTCCCTTTCATTGTGGTTTTAATAAGGAATTTAGGGGGTGATTTAGACCTGATTGCTGCTGTGCGTTTTTACACAGCGGGTAATCAGTGATTAACTGTTCATGTGTCAGGAATCTGCATTTTGCATCACGTCGCTTATCAGTGCTCTGATGTACTGGCCTCCGGAGGTCACATCCTCAGCCTGGCAGCGTATTCTACGATTGCCTGCAATGCACAGAGACTCTCTCCAGTGTGTACCCCGCTTGCCATACAGCATGTACCCTGATGTATTCCCACCATCTCCAGAGTATGGGCGCCCCCATGACACCTGCAGTCAGCTGACTTGGTGCTATCCACTCCTGAGCATTGGGCGCTCACATGACTTGATTTGCCTATCCCTGTGCTGATCAGGGGGTATATACTCAGAGTTCCTGCTCAGTATCATTGCCTTGAACAACGTGTCACATTCTGTGAACAAGCGTCTCCTGGCTTCAATCTTCTGTCTTCGGAGATTCCCCTGTGTATCAGTCCTGTGGAACTACAGGTCCCAGCAGTTTCCAATCTCCAGTTTCCAGTTCCAATCTCCAGTCTTCATTCTCCTGTTTCCAGCGATCTCCTATTTCTGGCATCACCAAGGGATTTCCTGGTTCCAGTATTCCTGTGGAACTACAGGTCCCAGCAGTTTCCACTCTCCAATCTCCAGTTTCCAGTCTCCAGTCTTCAGTCTTTCAGCTTGCTATGAACTCCAGCTACAGTCAGCCACTAAACAACTTTGCAGTAAGAGACTTTCTCCAGGTGTTTCTGCATTACTCAGCCTGTGCATCTAATTACCAGCATTCAGCATTGTGCATTGCATTTGGCACTTAATATTACAACTTGCTGTGTTAGAGTAGTCTCCTGCTTGGGCCTTGCTTGGCTTTATGAACGTGTGCTTCTACAGAGACTGTGTGCTTTTTATTTGCTCTTCATTATATACCGGAGTTTCGTTTGCTTCATCTGATTTTCAACATTATTATTACCGTTTATATCAATCCTCAAGTTCATCGTTATTTCTCATTTGTTACCAGTGACTTTTCAATATTCATTTCATTGGATTAAGTTATTACTCAATATTCCTGTCATCAGTTGTACCAGTTTACTATTCATAGATCATTTCTGTTGTTGCTGACTTCCACGTCTGTCATCATTTGTTTTTCAATCATCAGTTACCAGTTTATTCAGTTGCTGTGTTATCCCTGTGTGATAATAAATATCAAGCGCACATGCGCAGGACTTTTCTTCAGTCTCCCCGTTTCCTCTGTCACACCTACACTGACCCACTAGTGCCCCCTCCGGGGACAGACAAAACTACAGACCTGACAGCATGCATATGCACCGCAATGCGCACACACATTGGCAAACAACAACAGGCATTGCTGAACAGCGACAGGCTGGTGCGAAAATCCTAATCGCACAGCCATTCCCATGCTGATTGAAATGAAGAGGCTGTTTGTGGGTGGTAACTGACCGTTTTCTGGGAGTGTCAGGGAAAACACATGCGTTCCCAAGCGTTTTCATAGAGGGTGTGTGACACCAGCACCCGGACCCGATCAGCCTGTTCTCATCACACTGTAGGAGTAAGTCCTGGGCTGCGCACACACTGGTAAAAACCATTCACTGGTGAGTGTGGTGCGAACGGAGTTACAGCTGTCCGCTGACTGAGGGATTTTTAGCAGCTAGGCGTATACATGCGATCGCACACAGTTCACGGCGAATATACAATCCCCTTGGGTGGCGACTATCTGATCGCAGGACAACAATTTTAGCAGCCTAGTGATCAGGTCTGAATCACCCCCTTAGTTCGCTGCTAAAAATTCAGATCACCCAGTTCCATCTTTCTTGGTTGCCCTACATACTGTATCATCCTTTCAATAGTACTGATACATACTGTAAATGTTTCTGCTGCCCAGCCTCACTGCCAATAGTCACTCACAGATTTCATCATGACATACTGTATCTATTTATAAACTGATCAGTCACCATGTGAACATGTTCAAACTCATACATTGTCAGAAATGCAATATTCACTTCTATTAACAATTTGATCATAAATATATCTGAGACTTATTATAGGCATAGGTAGATTTATTATAGGTTTACATTTAGAAAATTATGTTCTGAAGGCACATAAAATGAATAGTCCACTGGCATTTTGTTGCAGAGTAAATTATTGTAGTCCCATGGCTTAGTCATGCACTATTAAATTACTGCCTTGTGGACTAAGGGCCTAATTCAGACCTGATTTCTCCTCTGCGAGTTTGCAGAGGTCGGAGATCAGATAGTCACCGCCCAGACAGAGTGAGTACCCACCCCGTGCAAGCCTGCATACGCCGTGCGAAAAGCTTTGCATATGATGGTTAGCTACAAATCCGATTGCAACTCACTCACCATCTAATGTTTTTTTCAAGTCTGTGCATAGCCCTGGACCTACAGTACTCCTACACTGCGATAGCAACAGGCTGTTCCTGGCCGGTGCTGACGTCACACACCCTACAAGAAAAAGCTTGGGAACGCCTGCATTTTTCCTGACACTCCCAGAAAACGGCCAGTTACCACCCCCAAAACACCAGCTTCCTGTCAATCAACTTGCGTACGCCTAGCGATCAAAAAAGACGTTGCATCCTCACAGTACAGCATTAGACTGTCAGTGATGAAAGCGGCCCACTGTAAAAAAAAAAAAAAAAATCGGTCAGGATGGATTTCTGGGTATTCAGAATCCCCTCCTGTATTCTCCACTGTGATAGTTATAAGGCACTACAAGGTGTACTCAGCTCTGTACAAGATATACAAAGAAAACAATATTTCAAAGGGTTTTGCGAGTCCAAGCAGACTGTCTATACATAGAAAACAGTAAACAAGGTAACAACATAAATATAATATGCTTAATGCAATGGAGGATTAAATCATATCAGTATTACACCACATCACACCACAGACTGGATAGGACAGAGAAGTGGCAGGGATAGGCAGGGCCGTCTTTTCGTATGGGCTCAATGAGCACTTGCCCAAGGGCCCCAGGAGTGTAAGGGCCCTAGGCTGATAGCTGAGGGTCCCCTTTTTCCATGAGTACCAGATTTTTGAAAAATCGGTCCTGGGGAACCTGAGATATCCGACTTCTAAGCAGTGGTCCCCATCTGAACCTGTTTATTGCTCTTCCCAGCCAGATATCTCGGGTTCTGTCTGACTTATGGGCCCTACACACTACGCGATCCGCCGCCGAGCTGCCTGGCGGCGGATATGGCCGACGGGCAACCCGGCAGTGGGGGGGCAGTGATGGGGGAGTGAAGTTTCTTCACTTCCCCCGTCACCCAGCTCCATAGCTGTGCAGGCAAATATGGACGAGATCGTCCATATTGGCCTGCATGCACAAGCGATGGGGCACCAGTGATGAACGAGCGCGGGGCCGCGAATCATTCATCGCTGGTGCCTCCACACTGAAAGATATGAACGGTTCATTAATGAACGAGATCGTTCATATCTTTCACTCATATTGCCCAGTGTGTAGGGCCTATTAGAGTTTCTCTGAGGAAATACTCCAAAAGCTGGGACTCTCCCCTTTCGGTGGACACTGTCAGCTTGTCTGTGCTATGCCCAGAACCAGAGATATCAGTCTTCCAGCAGCTGGTCCCTGCTCCAGCTCCACATGCCTGGTATGCAGTTTTATATATTCATTGGTGGATTGCTCTTTCTCCTGAAATCTGAACCCCATGTCATCCAGTACCTCCGGAAAGGTGGGACTCTCTAGTTCAGGCGTGGCCAACCAGTCAGAGACAAAGAGCCAAGAAATCGTGTTAGGTACATCAAAGAGCCGACTTCGAGCCGAAGGCGCACTTGCAAAAAAGGGGTGTGACCTTGTGCCTGCTAGGCCACGCCCCTGGTATAAAATACATTGAAAAAGCCAGATCCAACATAAAATACAATGAAAAAGCCACTTCTACATCAAATAATTGAAAAAGCCAGATTTGTATAAAAATATATTGAAAAGCCAGATTCACATAATACACTTCAGTTCCCCCATGTGTCACTCCAGCCAGCACCCGCCTGTGTCACTCCAGCAAGCACCCGCCTGTGTCACTCCAGCCAGCACCCGCCTCTGTCACTCCAGCCAGCTCCCCCGTGTGTATTTGGCTCCCTCAGTTCTCAGTCTACGTAGTGCTGCTGCATGTCTGGCTGGAGTGCAGCGGTTTACAGATCTCTTGTGGTCACGTAACTTTGAGTGTTGGGAGCCACATTTGAATAAAGAAAGAGCCACGCGTTGGCCACCACTGCCCTAGTTATTTATCACATTGAAAGCTAAAAAATCTATTTCCAGGAACTGGCAATATCTGCAGTCAAGCAAGCTGCCCTCCACTGGAAAATTATGAATATTAAGTCCACTCCACTATAAACCATCCCCTGCATATTAAACGCCCCCTACCACCCTGGCAGTCATATACCAGGGGCTCCTTTATACAGCCCAATGCCCGCTTCTACAGTTTAGTGTTCTCCCTCCTGCCCCATCTTCCACAATCTGTGCAGTAAAAGAGTAATGAGTCGCCCATGACTTTACTGCGACACACTGTAACATATATATACCTAAACTAGCGTAGCACTAAGAAATAACGACACGGACACCAACTTCTAGATTTAAAAGGTCAAAAGGTATTTATTGTTTGATGACCTAATTTAAACTATGTATTGGAGGATGGCAAAAAAAAGGCACTACCAACTCGCCAGCTCTTAACTCAACCCATGTCATTCCCGCTAAGGTGAATGATGATCTAGACAAGCCGGCCTCACCTTCGCCCGTGACGGAAAAGGAGCCTCAGAAAAATGACCCAACGCAAACCTATCACACCTAACCAACGGACTACCCCGTCACCTAAAAAGTCAGCAGTTTGTCCTGTCATAGGATGCTTCTCCAACCAAGAATGCATAAATGGCCGACAAGCCAAATCTGTTCCGAAGTAACCAATGAAGCTGAAAAAGAAAAACCAGAAACCTCCTACACCTATCGAACAGACTAACCTGTCACCGAAAAAGTCAGCCGTTTGTCCTGCCATAGGATGCCTCTCCACCCAAAAAATGTATGAATGGCCAACTAGCCAATCTGTTTCAAAGTATCCAATAAAGCTGAAAAAGAAAAACCCTAACCGCAGCAACAATTAAAACTTAGATATTACAACAACCATACACAAGAACCCAAGTGAAGGAGAAAACTCAAAAAACCTCCCGTGGACCGTAAGAATGCCAATTGTAATTCGGCCCCCTCGGAGGAAAAGTTTCAAATTCACTTCACACCCTCAATTCCTGAATGCTAGCCATTCAAAAACTGACGGGTAAACTACGTTTCTGGGTTAGCGCAACAGGCGCCACAAACATAATCAACATATAGAAAACATCCCAGCTGAATATTTCCAGCGGCCAGGCTCTTGTATAGCAGCCGCTGTAATACCCCATATGCAGCCAGAGCAGCTGCTCCAATCCTCAAGGAATAGGCCCCACTCTCTGCTGCACTGATACTAAAGAAATAAAATGACCCCAAACTGTGAGCCCCTGCTTAATAGACAGCCGGCACCCTCAGCTGTACCCCGGCAATCCAGGCCAGACCGAGCTGCCTGAGGTCGCACAACTCCAGAGCATCCTGCAATAATGAAACGAACAAAGCAAATCCACATGGCTGGAACCACAAAGTCAGCGCAAGCTAAACCTTATCCGAACAAAAATAAGACTTTTGGGCTGTAGACTTCTAACGGCCAATCCCCCGTATAGCCGCCGGTGGAAGACCCCCAGCCGCAGCCTGTGTAGCTGCCCCAATCCGCATGGAATGGGTCCCATCATCCACATCACCTAAACCTAACGCCAACAGGCAGCGCCGAAGCACAGCTGCAAATTGAAACTTGGTAACTGGCACCGCATCCGCATGCAACAATAACAGATCCCCCAACTGAAGGGCGCAACAATAGATACTCCCTAGCCAAGTGTACTGGGCAAGTAGCTTTCTCCGCCTGCACCCTAAAAGAAACCCAGCGGCACAGCCAGCCAGATCCGTCTTAGGGAGCGCATTTTTACATAAAACAGCATGCCTTAGCCAAACGTTCTTGAAAATCAAACCGGTAATGGCTGACGTCTTGTCATGGTGTTATTGGTGATGAGCTAGGAGCCGGGCAGGTAGAGTGGTTGGGCCGCGCAGGGAAAATATTTGCAGTGTATGGGCCCCCAATGTATGTGGGCCCCTGGACGACCGCCCCTGCCCCCCCCCCCCCCCCCCGCCCTATAATCCAGCTCTGGGTGTGCTTAAAAAGAAAAATGTGTAGCCTTAGTAAGATACATGTGTTGTAACTGAAATATATCTACTCATGAGTGCCAATCATATTATATGATCATAGACCAAATTCCACAGAAAACAATCTTTTTTTAGTCGTGGGTGGAATTGTTATTTAAGAACAAAACTCTAAATACTATACTGGCTGCTGTGGTCACATACTGTATGTGCTCAGAATTGTCCCAACAAATAGTGTATTGTAACATACGGATGGAATGTTTTATATCCAAGCTATGCACCTTCAATACTGTCACAGTAGAGGTGTTCTCCAGAAGGCAAGTTCAATGGCACATAGAACACAATAATAAAAATGCAATGTTGTAATTAGAGATGAGCGCCTGAAATTTTTCGGGTTTTGTGTTTTGGTTTTGGGTTCGGTTCCGCGGCCGTGTTTTGGGTTCGAACGCGTTTTGGCAAAACCTCACCGAATTTTTTTTGTCGGATTCGGGTGTGTTTTGGATTCGGGTGTTTTTTTCAAAAAACAGCTTAAATCATAGAATTTGGGGGTCATTTTGATCCCAAAGTATTATTAACCTCAAAAACCATAATTTACACTCATTTTCAGTCTATTCTGAATACCTCACACCTCACAATATTATTTTTAGTCCTAAAATTTGCACCGAGGTCGCTGTGTGAGTAAGATAAGCGACCCTAGTGGCCGACACAAACACCGGGCCCATCTAGGAGTGGTACTGCAGTGTCACGCAGGATGTCCCTTCCAAAAAACCCTCCCCAAACAGCACATGACGCAAAGAAAAAAAGAGGCGCAATGAGGTAGCTGTGTGAGTAAGATTAGCGACCCTAGTGGCCGACACAAACACCGGGCCCATCTAGGAGTGGCACTGCAGTGTCACGCAGGATGGCCCTTCCAAAAAACCCTCCCCAAACAGCACATGACGCAAAGAAAAAAAGAGGCGCAATGAGGTAGCTGTGTGAGTAAGATTAGCGACCCTAGTGGCCGACACAAACACCGGGCCCATCTAGGAGTGGCACTGCAGTGTCACGCAGGATGTCCCTTCCAAAAAACCCTCCCCAAACAGCACATGACGCAAAGAAAAAAAGAGGCGCAATGAGGTAGCTGTGTGAGTAAGATTAGCGACCCTAGTGGCCGACACAAACACCGGGCCCATCTAGGAGTGGCACTGCAGTGTCACGCAGGATGTCCCTTCCAAAAAACCCTCCCCAAACAGCACATGACGCAAAGAAAAAAAGAGGCGCAATGAGGTAGCTGACTGTGTGAGTAAGATTAGCGACCCTAGTGGCCGACACAAACACCGGGCCCATCTAGGAGTGGCACTGCAGTGTCACGCAGGATGTCCCTTCCAAAAAACCCTCCCCAATCAGCACATGATGCAAAGAAAAAGAAAAGAAAAAAGAGGTGCAAGATGGAATTGTCCTTGGGCCCTCCCACCCACCCTTATGTTGTATAAACAAAACAGGACATGCACACTTTAACCAACCCATCATTTCAGTGACAGGGTCTGCCACACGACTGTGACTGATATGACGGGTTGGTTTGGACCCCCCCCAAAAAAGAAGCAATTAATCTCTCCTTGCACAAACTGGCTCTACAGAGGCAAGATGTCCACCTCATCTTCACCCTCCGATATATCACCGTGTACATCCCCCTCCTCACAGATTATCAATTCGTCCCCACTGGAATCCACCATCTCAGCTCCCTGTGTACTTTGTGGAGGCAATTGCTGCTGGTCAATGTCTCCGCGGAGGAATTGATTATAATTCATTTTAATGAACATCATCTTCTCCACATTTTCTGGATGTAACCTCGTACGCCGATTGCTGACAAGGTGAGCGGCGGCACTAAACACTCTTTCGGAGTACACACTTGTGGGAGGGCAACTTAGGTAGAATAAAGCCAGTTTGTGCAAGGGCCTCCAAATTGCCTCTTTTTCCTGCCAGTATAAGTACGGACTGTGTGACGTGCCTACTTGGATGCGGTCACTCATATAATCCTCCACCATTCTATCAATGTTGAGAGAATCATATGCAGTGACAGTAGACGACATGTCCGTAATCGTTGTCAGGTCCTTCAGTCCGGACCAGATGTCAGCATCAGCAGTCGCTCCAGACTGCCCTGCATCACCGCCAGCGGGTGGGCTCGGAATTCTGAGCCTTTTCCTCGCACCCCCAGTTGCGGGAGAATGTGAAGGAGGAGATGTTGACAGGTCGCGTTCCGCTTGACTTGACAATTTTGTCACCAGCAGGTCTTTCAACCCCAGCAGACCTGTGTCTGCCGGAAAGAGAGATCCAAGGTAGGCTTTAAATCTAGGATCGAGCACGGTGGCCAAAATGTAGTGCTCTGATTTCAACAGATTGACCACCCGTGAATCCTTGTTAAGCGAATTAAGGGCTGCATCCACAAGTCCCACATGCCTAGCGGAATCGCTCCCTTTTAGCTCCTTCTTCAATGCCTCCAGCTTCTTCTGCAAAAGCCTGATGAGGGGAATGACCTGACTCAGGCTGGCAGTGTCTGAACTGACTTCACGTGTGGCAAGTTCAAAGGGCATCAGAACCTTGCACAACGTTGAAATCATTCTCCACTGCACTTGAGACAGGTGCATTCCACCTACTATATCGTGCTCAATTGTATAGGCTTGAATGGCCTTTTGCTGCTCCTCCAACCTCTGAAGCATATAGAGGGTTGAATTCCACCTCGTTACCACTTCTTGCTTCAGATGATGGCAGGGCAGGTTCAGTAGTTTTTGGTGGTGCTCCAGTCTTCTGTACGTGGTGCCTGTACGCCGAAAGTGTCCCGCAATTTTTCTGGCCACCGACAGCATCTCTTGCACGCCCCTGTCGTTTTTTTAAAAATTCTGCACCACCAAATTCAAGGTATGTGCAAAACATGGGACGTGCTGGAATTTGCCCATATTTAATGCACACACAATATTGCTGGCGTTGTCCGATGCCACAAATCCACAGGAGAGTCCAATTGGGGTAAGCCATTCCGCGATGATCTTCCTCAGTTGCCGTAAGAGGTTTTCAGCTGTGTGCGTATTCTGGAAAGCGGTGATACAAAGCGTAGCCTGCCTAGGAAAGAGTTGGCGTTTGCGAGATGCTGCTACTGGTGCCGCCGCTGCTGTTCTTGCGGCGGGAGTCCATACATCTACCCAGTGGGCTGTCACAGTCATATAGTCCTGACCCTGCCCTGCTCCACTTGTCCACATGTCCGTGGTTAAGTGGACATTGGGTACAACTGCATTTTTTAGGACACTGGTGAGTCTTTTTCTGACGTCCGTGTACATTCTCGGTATCGCCTGCCTAGAGAAGTGGAACCTAGATGGTATTTGGTAACGGGGGCACACTGCCTCAATAAATTGTCTAGTTCCCTGTGAACTAACGGCGGATACCGGACGCACGTCTAACACCAACATAGTTGTCAAGGACTCAGTTATCCGCTTTGCAGTAGGATGACTGCTGTGATATTTCATCTTCCTCGCAAAGGACTGTTGAACAGTCAATTGCTTACTGGAAGTAGTACAAGTGGGCTTACGACTTCCCCTCTGGGATGACCATCGACTCCCAGCAGCAACAACAGCAGCGCCAGCAGCAGTAGGCGTTACACGCAAGGATGCATCGGAGGAATCCCAGGCAGGAGAGGACTCGTCAGAATTGCCAGTGACATGGCCTGCAGGACTATTGGCATTCCTGGGGAAGGAGGAAATTGACACTGAGGGAGTTGGTGGGGTGGTTTGCGTGAGCTTGGTTACAAGAGGAAGGGATTTACTGGTCAGTGGACTGCTTCCGCTGTCACCCAAAGTTTTTGAACTTGTCACTGACTTATTATGAATGCGCTGCAGGTGACGTATAAGGGAGGATGTTCCGAGGTGGTTAACGTCCTTACCCCTACTTATTACAGCTTGACAAAGGGAACACACGGCTTGACACCTGTTGTCCGCATTTCTGGTGAAATACCTCCACACCGAAGAGCTGATTTTTTTGGTATTTTCACCTGGCATGTCAACGGCCATATTCCTCCCACGGACAACAGGTGTCTCCCCGGGTGCCTGACTTAAACAAACCACCTCACCATCAGAATCCTCCTGGTCAATTTCCTCCCCAGCGCCAGCAACACCCATATCCTCCTCATCCTGGTGTACTTCAACACTGACATCTTCAATCTGACTATCAGGAACTGGACTGCGGGTGCTCCTTCCAGCACTTGCAGGGGGCGTGCAAATGGTGGAAGGCGCATGCTCTTCACGTCCAGTGTTGGGAAGGTCAGGCATCGCAACCGACACAATTGGACTCTCCTTGTGGATTTGGGATTTCGAAGAATGCACAGTTCTTTGCTGTGCTGCTTTTGCCAGCTTGAGTCTTTTCATTTTTCTAGCGAGAGGCTGAGTGCTTCCATCCTCATGTGAAGCTGAACCACTAGCCATGAACATAGGCCAGGGCCTCAGCCGTTCCTTGCCACTCCGTGTGGTAAATGGCATATTGGCAAGTTTACGCTTCTCCTCCGACAATTTTATTTTAGGTTTTGGAGTCCTTTTTTTACTGATATTTGGTGTTTTGGATTTGACATGCTCTGTACTATGACATTGGGCATCGGCCTTGGCAGACGACGTTGCTGGCATTTCATCGTCTCGGCCATGACTAGTGGCAGCAGCTTCAGCACGAGGTGGAAGTGGATCTTGATCTTTCCCTAATTTTGGAACCTCAACATTTTTGTTCTCCATATTTTAATAGGCACAACTAAAAGGCACCTCAGGTAAACAATGGAGATGGATGGATTGGATACTAGTATACAATTATGGACGGGCTGCCGAGTGCCGACACAGAGGTAGCCACAGCCGTGAACTACCGCACTGTACTGTGTCTGCTGCTAATATATAGACTGGTTGATAAAGAGATAGTATACTCGTAACTAGTATGTATGTATAAAGAAAGAAAAAAAAACCACGGTTAGGTGGTATATACAATTATGGACGGGCTGCCGAGTGCCGACACAGAGGTAGCCACAGCCGTGAACTACCGCACTGTACTGTGTCTGCTGCTAATATATAGACTGGTTGATAAAGAGATAGTATACTCGTAACTAGTATGTATGTATAAAGAAAGAAAAAAAAAACACGGTTAGGTGGTATATACAATTATGGACGGGCTGCCGAGTGCCGACACAGAGGTAGCCACAGCCGTGAACTACCGCACTGTACTGTGTCTGCTGCTAATATAGACTGGTTGATAAAGAGATAGTATACTCGTCGTAACTAGTATGTATGTATAAAGAAAGAAAAAAAAACCACGGTTAGGTGGTATATACAATTATGGACGGGCTGCCGAGTGCCGACACAGAGGTAGCCACAGCCGTGAACTACCGCACTGTACTGTGTCTGCTGCTAATATATAGACTGGTTGATAAAGAGATAGTATACTCGTAACTAGTATGTATGTATAAAGAAAGAAAAAAAAACCACGGTTAGGTGGTATATACAATTATGGACGGGCTGCCGAGTGCCGACACAGAGGTAGCCACAGCCGTGAACTACCGCACTGTACTGTGTCTGCTGCTAATATATAGACTGGTTGATAAAGAGATAGTATACTCGTAACTAGTATGTATGTATAAAGAAAGAAAAAAAAACCACGGTTAGGTGGTATATACAATTATGGACGGGCTGCCGAGTGCCGACACAGAGGTAGCCACAGCCGTGAACTACCGCACTGTACTGTGTCTGCTGCTAATATATAGACTGGTTGATAAAGAGATAGTATACTCGTAACTAGTATGTATGTATAAAGAAAGAAAAAAAAAACCACGGTTAGGTGGTATATACAATTATGGACGGGCTGCCGAGTGCCGACACAGAGGTAGCCACAGCCGTGAACTACCGCACTGTACTGTGTCTGCTGCTAATATAGACTGGTTGATAAAGAGATAGTATACTCGTAACTAGTATGTATGTATAAAGAAAGAAAAAAAAACCACGGTTAGGTGGTATATACAATTATGGACGGGCTGCCGAGTGCCGACACAGAGGTAGCCACAGCCGTGAACTACCGCACTGTACTGTGTCTGCTGCTAATATATAGACTGGTTGATAAAGAGATAGTATACTCGTAACTAGTATGTATGTATAAAGAAAGAAAAAAAAACCACGGTTAGGTGGGATATACAATTATGGACGGGCTGCCGAGTGCCGACACAGAGGTAGCCACAGCCGTGAACTACCGCACTGTACTGTGTCTGCTGCTAATATATAGACTGGTTGATAAAGAGATAGTATACTCGTAACTAGTATGTATGTATAAAGAAAGAAAAAAAAACCACGGTTAGGTGGTATATACAATTATGGACGGGCTGCCGAGTGCCGACACAGAGGTAGCCACAGCCGTGAACTACCGCACTGTACTGTGTCTGCTGCTAATATATAGACTGGTTGATAAAGAGATAGTATACTCGTAACTAGTATGTATGTATAAAGAAAGAAAAAAAAAACACGGTTAGGTGGTATATACAATTATGGACGGGCTGCCGAGTGCCGACACAGAGGTAGCCACAGCCGTGAACTACCGCACTGTACTGTGTCTGCTGCTAATATATAGACTGGTTGATAAAGAGATAGTATACTCGTAACTAGTATGTATGTATAAAGAAAGAAAAAAAAACCACGGTTAGGTGGTATATACAATTATGGACGGGCTGCCGAGTGCCGACACAGAGGTAGCCACAGCCGTGAACTACCGCACTGTACTGTGTCTGCTGCTAATATAGACTGGTTGATAAAGAGATAGTATACTACTAATATTATATATACTGGTGGTCAGGTCACTGGTCACTAGTCACACTGGCAGTGGCACTCCTGCAGCAAAAGTGTGCACTGTTTAATTTTAATATAATATTATGTACTCCTGGCTCCTGCTATAACCTATAACTGGCACTGCAGTAGTGCTCCCCAGTCTCCCCCACAATTATAAGCTGTGTGAGCTGAGCAGTCAGACAGATATATAATATATATAGATGATGCAGCACACTGGCCTGAGCCTGAGCAGTGCACACAGATATGGTATGTGACTGACTGAGTCACTGTGTGTATCGCTTTTTTCAGGCAGAGAACGGATATATTAAATAAACTGCACTGTGTGTCTGGTGGTCACTCACTATATAATATATTATGTACTCCTGGCTCCTGCTATAACCTATAACTGGCACTGCAGTAGTGCTCCCCAGTCTCCCCCACAATTATAAGCTGTGTGAGCTGAGCAGTCAGACAGATATATATAATATTATATATAGATAATAGATGATGCAGCACACTGGCCTGAGCCTGAGCAGTGCACACAGATATGGTATGTGACTGAGTCACTGTGTGCTGTGTATCGCTTTTTTCAGGCAGAGAACGGATTATAAATAAAACTGGTGGTCACTGGTCACTATCAGCAAAACTCTGCACTGTACTGAGTACTCCTAATGCTCCCCAAAATTAGTAAATCAAGTGTCTCTCTAATCTATTCTAAACGGAGAGGACGCCAGCCACGTCCTCTCCCTATCAATCTCAATGCACGTGTGAAAATGGCGGCGACGCGCGGCTCCTTATATAGAATCCGAGTCTCGCGATAGAATCCGAGCCTCGCGAGAATCCGACAGCGTCATGATGACGTTCGGGCGCGCTCGGGTTAACCGAGCAAGGCGGGAAGATCCGAGTCGCTCGGACCCGTGAAAAAAAACATGAAGTTCTGGCGGGTTCGGATTCAGAGAAACCGAACCCGCTCATCTCTAGTTGTAATACTGATAAAAGTCTGTGTTGTTAACCCCATGTGTAAAAAAATGTTTGTGATGATATTTGAATCCCAGTAGATCGCTAGAGAGTACAGAGAAAAACTGCACCACAGTCACCTGAATGAGAGGAGGAGATAGTCATATGGTGTGTACACACGGTGAGATATTTTCTTACGATTTTGACTATATAGTACATACAGTAGTCAGTATCACAAGCACACTCATTATGTGCTTGCGATGCCGACCTATCCCCTTCCAAATAGTGAGAATTGGGCGTAGCCCGAATCTCACCGTGTGTATGGGCCTAAAGACTGAATAGGATAGGGATGACCTTCGGTGGTGATATGGTAATTGGCCATCGATGATTGCCAAATATACAGTATAATGGATGACCATCGATGGTTTCATCATGAGGTGTTCTGGAGAATGCCTCATCCCTGTTCTTTGACTGAATGGCCTGTGGGCCAATCAGAACCTAGGGACAGGGATTAATGGGTGTTGGGGCGGAGCAATGCTCTTTGTCCCTGTGCTTTGTACAAAAATATGTAAAAAAAATAATAATATGGCTATCCTGTGCCATTGTTGTAGTGAATCCATATGGTTTTCCCCAATCGATGGCAAAAGCATTCGACAGCTTGATTATGAATCATTGATGGTCGATGGCCATCCCTAGAATAGGATGCTTACATAAATATTGTAGGCGAAAAGCTCATAAAGGCTTCTATTCCAATCCTCTCATCACTGGAAATAGGTTTCATGGAGGCAAAGTTTCATTCCAGTAAAAAAAAAAGGTCCAAAGTGTGATACTTAAAAACACACCAAAATGTATTAAAATAAAAACAGTATAAAGATACAGTATCCAGAGCCGGCCTTAGGCATAGGCAAACTAGGCAAATGCCTAGGGCATTTGGTGTGCTTAGGGGCACCACAGCTTCTGCTGATTAAAATGATATGCAGCATGCCTATATTCTGTGTGTGACTGTATCTGCATACAAAATGCTACATTGCCGTGTACTCCTGGAAATCACTGTAATGTAGCATTTCGTATGCAGATACAGCCGCAGTCGCACACAGAATATAGGCATGCTGCTTATAATTTTAATCAGCAGAAGCTGCTTGTGCATCCTAGCCACATAGTAATGCAAATAATGTGATGCATTTTCATAAACAAAAGGCACCTGACATTAGCAGAGCTGCCAGCTGACTCATGCCAGGCATCTCCTGCAGAACTAGCGGCGGTGCTAGGGGGCACCAGCCAAAATCTTGCCTAGGGCATCATATTGGTTAGGGCCGGCTCTGACAATATCCATACCTGATATGATGGGTAATGTCATAAAACATACTTAGGCAAAGAAGATGAAACCCAGACATCCTAGTGCTGAGTGGCTCAAGACAAACTAGATGAGATTCTGTCACCTTTGTCAATTAATCCAACTTTCAAGGTAAGTGACACCTTTATATGTCTAAAATAACCAAACCATAACAATAAATGCACCACAGACTTTAATCAATATTACACCATTCCTGTCACGATCCGGGTATCTGGACGCCATTACTTACCCTTCAGATGCCTCCTAAGGCTGGCTCAGCGTTCCAGGACCGGATCCCGCTGTTCCTGAGTTTCCACATGCAGAATGTCAGAGTGGTGATTTCATCAGCCGCGGCCTCCGCTGTGCCCGCGTGGTTAAATGTGCGCTTGTCAGTCTGGCGTCTCCTGTCTCCTGTGGCCGGCGTCGCCATTACTGTTTCAATTCTCACATGGATTACAAACCAAACTTCCCTCCAAGTGTCTGCATGGGCGCAGCCATCTTGGATTTTGTCATCTGATTATTTCCACCAATCTGCTGTCTGTATTGTTGATTTGCATAATTGCCTAGCCAACCCCTTCCTTGCTGCAGGTATAAGTATGCTGTGCCTGAGCAAGGAAGGCGTCAGTGCTTTGGTTGTCTAACCTAGTTCCAGTTTGTCTCTCTCCTGTGGTTGTCTTCCAGGTTCCAGCTCCTGTCTCCAGACTTCTGCTATAGAGACCCGCACCAGCATTCCATCTGCGGTGTAGCCTGACTCTCCGATCCATTCTGGACTCACCTGTTTCCAGCTACAACAATCACCTGCTTCCAGCCCAGCTTCCAGCAGTGTACAGCTTCTCTTAAAGGGCCGGTGTCCTTTCTGCAGTTTACCACTCTCCACCGGTATTATTATTTTACCGCTCTCAAACAATCACCTGCTTCCAGCCCAGCTTCCAGCAGTGTATAGCTTCTCTTAAAGGGCCGGTGTCCTTTTCTGCAGTTTACCACTCTCCACCGGTATTATTATTTCACCGCTCTCAAACTCCAAACTTCATTATTATTTCATCGCTCTCAAGTTCGTTTATTATTTAACTGGTTCCAGCCAGTATCCACTCCGTACCAACAACAGTCTGGTTCCAGCCAGTATCCACAGCAGCCGTTTTACCTTCAGCAGCCCAGCCATTCCTGGAACATCAGCTGGTACGATCCTGGGTTCTCTCCATTGCTACAGTCAGGCCTGGTAAGGACTTTCCAACTAGAAGATTATAAGAACTGTCTCACACTACCAGTGCCTGTGGCCCTTGCCACCCTGTAGTACCCAGTAATTGTATTTATCCTCTGTTGACTTTTATGTTTCCTTTTACTGCTGCTGTGTTACGGAGTTTGTCATAATAAACATCATTGACTTTTATCCTGGTTGTCGTGGTCACGCCTTCGGGCAGTTATTCTACATGTTACTTACATGTCTAGGGGTCTGATACAACCTCCCAGGTTCCGTTACATCTCAGCCCCTACAACTGAGGCTGCCTCCCGTCAGCTCAGGCCCTCAGTTGTGACAATTCCAGTTTTCTTATTGTGTTCTACAGTATGTGCCACTGAACTCGCCTTCTGGAGAACTCCTCTACCTGTGACAGTATTGAAGGTGACCAGTTTGGATATAAGAACAATCCAACCATATGTTACAATATACTATTTGTTTGGACAAGTCTGAGCACATATGTGCCCATTGTTTGTCTTATACAGTATGTAGTGGTCACTCCAGAGGTGATGCTGCAGCTCAGTCCAAAATTCAAATAGGGGAGCCACACCAACTGCCACTCCAAACATCGCATTCTATGACTCACTGGCAGTTGGTGTGGCTCCGCTATTTCAATTTTGGACTGAGCTGCAGCCCCACCTCTGGAGCTGCCACTGCTTATACTATGAGTTGGTGACTCTACAGTTTGGGCATTGTGCTGCTTTGAAGTGTTGCGTCAGAGTTGTCACTTTTTAACTGATTGTGATTTAACTTATTTTATGAATAAATTTGTTCAAATGTACATGTAGTCTGCTTGCGCTCTCTCTTCTCCTTTTTTTCTTCCAATTGTTTAGGGTGTGCTAATACCCTTTTCCCTTGAGAGCAGCAGGCAGCATTTTCAACCTAGGCTCAGTAGGGCGCTTTTTCTTTGTTTTTTCTTCGCTTATACTATGAGTTGGTGACTCTACAGTTTGGGCATTGTGCTGCTTTGAAGTGTTGCGTCAGAGTTTTGATATATTTGTATACCTACTGGTTGCTGTAATGGATATGGAAGGCTGGCAATGGAGGCAGGAAGGTAATTATTCTGCAAGCCACACCCTTTGCTGCAAACATTTTCTCTAGAAAACCACAGAAACTTATTAAATAGGGCAAACCTAATTCTCAGCAAGATGTGAAGAGGTAAAGATATAAATTAACACTTCCTTGGTACTCACTCAATATTCCTTTGAAGTACGTTTGACAAGGATCTTACCAATTCATTGTATTCAGTCTTTCAGCGGGATGTAATAGAGTTCGAGATTGCCAGAGGTGCGGGACGTTTTTTTTAAAGAGGCAATCACAAGGCATAGTTTTGCCTTGTAAGTATTGCTTCTTTAAAACAATGTCCAAGATCGGCTGGCATCCCGCACCTCCGGCATTCTCAGACTCGATTACATCCTCTCTACTAGACAGATCAACTGAATGGTCACAGTAACAATTAGTGTGCTGATTTTTTGGAAGGTAGTCCACTCGTATGCTTATGTAAGGACATGGCTGGTTATTATGTGACAATATGAATGGAAGAACACAAGAAGCCACAACTGAGAGTTAGTAAAAGGAGCAAGGTCCCCAATTTGTCAGCAGTAATGAGAGTCTTCAGTTACACTAATGCAGGAAGACTGTGTAGTCAAATGAATCCTAATATGAAACTAATTTCATGCACAAAATTGATCTTAGGATTCATCAAAACTGCTTATTTCACCACCTTCTTTGCCTTTATTTCATACAGTATGATAAACCATCTTACCTGATTGGAGTCTTCCTAAGTGCGCTGGCCAACATCACCAACTTGTGCACATGCATGGACCTTTGAGAGGATCCTAGTGATCTGAGCGGACACCTAGCTCAATTGATTTCCTGCACCTATATTAGTCCAATATCTAGGATGGGATCCGGTCTGCAGGTCGACAGTAACTATGTCGACACTCTCTAGGTCAACCACTATTGGTCGACAGGGTCTCTAGGTCGACAGGTCAAAAGGTTGACGAGTTTTTCACAATTTTTTTCTTTTGTTGAACCTTTTCATAGTTAACGATCCAAGTGGACTACAATTGGGAATGGTAACCTGTGCCGAGCGCAGCGGCAGTGGAGTGAGGCACCTTGCCCGAACCCGCGAATCATGCAAGGGGACACGGTGCACTAATTAAGGTTCCCGGTCACTCTACGAAGAAAACGACCCAAAAAAACCCTCATGTCGACCTTTTGACCTGTCGACCCAAAGATTGTGTTAGGGATGTTAGGGACTTGCCCGACTAATGAGGTTACCTGGACGCGGTGGGCAAGCCGTTACTTATGGCCATAACTTCGCGACAAACCTCACTCAAAATGCAAAATTTTATTGCAATGATAATTATTAATAAATTGGTAGTGTTTGAATTGTGCACCTGCAACCTTTGTCTTTGTATGCAGTACTACTGAAAGGTCTTCCGCAGGGCCGCTTCTCTCATTACCGGTGTGCACCCCAGGACCCCTCCCCTGTAGACCTAAAGACCCTGTCGACCTAGTTACTATCTACCTTCCATACCACACCTGTCTAGGATCACTACTGTATTTCCAGCTATTATACTGTAGGTTCTGTATTCTGACCTAGGTGGTACTGCGCATTAAAGTTTATGGTTATCAATCCTTGCTTTACCTTGACCTACAGTATTGATTGGTTATCTACTTTGTCTGATTTGGACCGTTTTGACAGACAGGATTTGACCTGGCTTATCCGACTACTCTTGTCTTTGTGTCACCCATTATATGAAGTCACATTGGTCAGGGCCTATATGTTCATGTACAAAACCTGTAAGGCAACTGAGCTTTCTAAGTGCTGGTGAACACAATTGGCCTGATTCTGCGCTGAAAGCAAAGTGACCACAAGTGTGGATGGCTGCTACCTTATAATAACACAAGTATCCATAAGGCTTCCAGGACATAGTTGTATCGCCCACTGTTTTTCCATATGCAGCACAACCATCATAATGATTATCTGCACATACAACTGCCCCATGCTGTCTGCAAAAGATCAATAAAAAACAGGCCAGTTTTCAGGACAATTGGTTTGTCCTACAATTATTGTTACTAGCCGCTGGACCCCAGTTGTTGTCTGGCAACCAGGATGCCACATCTGTCAGCCGCAGAGGCTGACGGTCCCCGCTGGTTGCCAAAGTAAACAGGAAATCCTATGTACATGGTGCAACACAGCTGTGCGGTATGTTTATTTACCCTGGGCTGGTTGTTCCTGGGCTGCTATTGGTTGCTTTTCCTATTACGAGTCAACCAGACCACCTGACCCTTGCCAATTATAGCTTACCCTGTGTGTAAGTCACTTGTCCCTGTACCTGGTGCTTGTGGATACTCTGTCCACAAGTTTACTACTTTGTACCTGTATATAGCCTGTATGCCGTACTTACACCTTGTCACGTCTGCCACCATCTCCCAGGTTAATACCCCGCTGTTATTGTGTCCTGCTGGCTATAGCCACCACCCTTGCTGTACAGAGCATACCAACTCACATTGCAACCGCATCTCCAGCACAGTACTTACAGCTTACCCCCAGTGTTGCACTCACCAAGCTGTGAGCCTGGTCCAGTCTCTGCTGGTTAATCCTCTAGATTTCTGTACTGAGTGCCTTATTATTTATTGCTCCAACCAATACCCTGTGGTGTCCAGACAATTGGGTGAGCCCCTTCTGCTGAAGTTTTAAGTTCTGGTGGCATCCTAAGTACTGGTGTGTACATCTAACACTAAGGGAACAATGGGTGGCTGTAATAGGCAGAAGACCCTCCAACTGGCTCTAGGGGTTTTACGCAATTGGCAAAAGTTCCATAACAATTATATAGAATATCTAATCCTACCAGTGGATTTATATATTTATTTCTATAAAATGAAACCTGATGTTTTGCAGATCTGTCTGTTAAAGTGCACTTTGGACCTAGCCTATAATAGTAAGCTACATCTAAAATACAGTATATAAGGAACAGCAATGCCTACTTTCAAAAATTATAGGATAGTGAGAGGTCATAATTAAAACTCCCAACTGGATGTGTGTGACATCGTCAGTACGTACAAACCAATATCAGGCCCTTAACATGGAACTGTCACTTGTGAAAAGTTCTGGTAGAACAGGTGATTAGCATGGTTATCATCAAATAGCATGCCTTATATTCCAGGTAGCATGGTAATCACTGCCAAAGCCATTCCCACAGGCTATATCAGCACTATAAGCCAATGGAATGTGCAGATATGTAGCAGAGGCCTGGCTGGACAGACAGCACTACCTTGTGAAACAACACAATGCTTTATAGCCCCCTACTCTTGCACTTTCAAAAGGAAAACAGGGAGGGGATTTTGTTCTCCTGAAGGCATTGAATAACCTGCAGTTAACACAAAAGGGATGACAGCTACTCCTTAAAGTATGCACTTTTTTCTATTAGATCCACTTAAAAACCCACTAGAATTATTTTGACAAGTGCAAACAAGTTCTACATACCCTCCAACATGACCCGCCCCACTAGGTACAAAATGCTCTGTTTCTGGACTTCCCGCTTAATTTATTATTGCAATCACCTGTGAAGAAACAGCTTTCTTATCATTTAACTAGTTCAACAGAGGTGATGGAAATCATAAATTAAGAGGGAAGTCCAGGAACAGAGCATTTTGTACCTAGTGGGGCGGGTCATGTTGGAGGGTCTGGTTCTATGGACGTTTTTTCTTGTCTTTTGGAATCCTATAAAATTCTTGGAATCATTGTCGTCTAATGAATGTATTCGGAATTCAATTATTAGTATATACTTTACGTTTGTATTAGGCAAAAAAAAAAAATCTTATAAAATGAAAAGATGTGGGTTTAAAAAACAACACCACATAATCCAATTGATGCTATTTTGTAACAAACTCCCATAATGAACATCTGAGGCTTTCTTTTTTTTTTTTTTTCAAAATTAAGTTTTTATTTATGGTATAGAATCAAAACAAAAATACAGAAAAAACAAAGAATAGAATAACAATGGGGCAAAAACAATATCATAGGGGGAGAGACAGGACATCCAAAAGTGGCACGTAGTACACAAAAATATACATAAATTAGTGATGAGCGGGTTCGGTTCGTCGGAATCCGACCCCCCCCGAACTTCACCTTTTATTACACGGTTCCGAGCAGACTCGGATCCTCCCGCCTTGCTCGGTTAACCTGAGCGCGCCCGAACGTCGTCATCCCGCGGTCGGATTCTCGCGAGATTCGTATTCTATATAAGGAGCCGCGCATCGCCGCCATTTTTCACTCGTGCATTGGAGATGATCGTGAGAGGACGTGGCTGGCGTCCTCTCAGTTTCTATGTTCAGTGTGCTGCAAATATCTGTGCTCAGTGTGCTGCAAATATCTGTGCTCAGTGTGCTGCAAATATCTGTGCTCAGTGTGCTGCAAGTGCAAATATCTACGTTCTCTGCCTGAAAAACGCTCCATATCTGTGCTCAGTGTGCTGCAAATATCTGTACTCAGTGTGCTAATTGCTTTATTGTGGGGACTGGGGACCAGCAGTATTATATAGTAGGAGGACAGTGCATAGTTTTGCTGACCAGTGACCACCAGTATTATACGTTCTCTGCCTGAAAAACGCTCCATATCTGTGCTGCATTGTAGTATATAGTAGGAGGACAGTGCAGAATTTTGCTGACCACCAGTATAACTATATATATATAGCAGTACGGTACAGTAGTCCACTGCTCTACCTCTGTGTCGTCAAGTATACTATCCCATCCATACCTGTGGTGCATTTCAGTTTTGCACAGTTTGCTGACCACCAGTATATAATATATAGCAGTATGGTACAGTAGGCCACTGCTCTACCTACCTCTGTGTCGTCAAGTATACTATCCATCCATACATGTGGTGCATTTCAGTTTTGCACAGTTTGCTGACCACCATTATATAATATATAGAAGTAAGGTACAGTAGGCCAATGCTCTACCTACCTCTGTGTCGTCAAGTATACTATTCATCCATACCTGTGGTGCATTTTAGTTTTGCACAGTTTGCTGACCACCAGTATATAATATATAGCAGTACGGTACAGTAGGCCACTACTCTACCAACCTCTGTGTCGTCAAGTATAATATCCATCCATACATGTGGTGCATTTCAGTTTTGCACAGTTTGCTGACCACCATTATATAATATATAGAAGTAAGGTACAGTAGGCCAATGCTCTACCTACCTCTGTGTCGTCAAGTATACTATCCATCCATACCTGTGGTGCATTTTAGTTTTGCACAGTTTGCTGACCACCAGTATATAATATATAGCAGTACGGTACAGTAGGCCACTGCTCTACCTACCTCTGTGTCGTCAAGTATACTATCCATCCATACCTGTGGTGCATTTCAGTTTTGCACAGTTTGCTGACCACCAGTATATATAATATATAGCAGTACGGTACAGTAGGCCACTGCTCTACCTACCTCTGTGTCGTCAAGTATACTATCCATCCATACATGTGGTGCATTTCAGTTTTGCACAGTTTGCTGACCACCATTATATAATATATAGAAGTAAGGTACAGTAGGCCAATGCTCTACCTACCTCTGTGTCGTCAAGTATACTATTCATCCATACCTGTGGTGCATTTTAGTTTTGCACAGTTTGCTGACCACCAGTATATAATATATAGCAGTACGGTACAGTAGGCCACTACTCTACCAACCTCTGTGTCGTCAAGTATAATATCCATCCATACATGTGGTGCATTTCAGTTTTGCACAGTTTGCTGACCACCATTATATAATATATAGAAGTAAGGTACAGTAGGCCAATGCTCTACCTACCTCTGTGTCGTCAAGTATACTATCCATCCATACCTGTGGTGCATTTTAGTTTTGCACAGTTTGCTGACCACCAGTATATAATATATAGCAGTACGGTACAGTAGGCCACTGCTCTACCTACCTCTGTGTCGTCAAGTATACTATCCATCCATACCTGTGGTGCATTTCAGTTTTGCACAGTTTGCTGACCACCAGTATATATAATATATAGCAGTACGGTACAGTAGGCCACTGCTCTACCTACCTCTGTGTCGTCAAGTATACTATCCATCCATACCTGTGGTGCATTTCAGTTTTGCACAGTTTGCTGACCACCAGTATATAATATATAGCAGTACGGTACAGTAGGCCACTGCTCTACCTACCTCTGTGTCGTCAAGTATCCTATCCATCCATACCTGTGGTGCATTTCAGTTTTGCACAGTTTGCTGACCACCAGTATATAATATATAGCAGTACGGTACAGTAGGCCACTGCTCTACCTACCTCTGTGTTGTCAAGTATACTATCCATCCATACCTGTGGTGCATTTCAGTTTTGCACAGTTTGCTGACCACCAGTATATAATATAGAGCAGTACGGTACAGTAGGCCACTGCTCTACCTACCTCTGTGTCGTCAAGTATACTATCCATCCATACCTGTGGTGCATTTCAGTTTTGCACAGTTTGCTGACCACCAGTATATAGTATATAGCAGTACGGTACAGTAGGCCACTGCTCTACCTACCTCTGTGTCGTCAAGTATACTATCCATCCATACCTGTGGTGCATTTCAGTTTTGCACAGTTTGCTGACCACTAGTATATAATATATAGCAGTACGGTACAGTAGGCCACTGCTCTACCTACCTCTGTGTTGTCAAGTATACTATCCATCCATACCTGTGGTGCATTTCAGTTTTGCAGTTTGCTGACCACCAGTATATAATATATAGCAGTACGGTACAGTAGGCCACTGCTCTACCTACCTCTGTGTCGTCAAGTATACTATCCATCCATACATGTGGTGCATTTCAGTTTTGCACAGTTTGCTGACCACCATTATATAATATATAGAAGTAAGGTACAGTAGGCCAATGCTCTACCTACCTCTGTGTCGTCAAGTATACTATTCATCCATACCTGTGGTGCATTTTAGTTTTGCACAGTTTGCTGACCACCAGTATATAATATATAGCAGTACGGTACAGTAGGCCACTGCTCTACCTACCTCTGTGTCGTCAAGTATACTATCCATCCATACCTGTGGTGCATTTCAGTTTTGCACAGTTTGCTGACCACCAGTATATATAATATATAGCAGTACGGTACAGTAGGCCACTGCTCTACCTACCTCTGTGTCGTCAAGTATACTATCCATCCATACCTGTGGTGCATTTCAGTTTTGCACAGTTTGCTGACCACCAGTATATAATATATAGCAGTACGGTACAGTAGGCCACTGCTCTACCTACCTCTGTGTCGTCAAGTATCCTATCCATCCATACCTGTGGTGCATTTCAGTTTTGCACAGTTTGCTGACCACCAGTATATAATATATAGCAGTACGGTACAGTAGGCCACTGCTCTACCTACCTCTGTGTTGTCAAGTATACTATCCATCCATACCTGTGGTGCATTTCAGTTTTGCTCAGTTTGCTGACCACCAGTATATAATATAGAGCAGTACGGTACAGTAGGCCACTGCTCTACCTACCTCTGTGTCGTCAAGTATACTATCCATCCATACCTGTGGTGCATTTCAGTTTTGCACAGTTTGCTGACCACCAGTATATAGTATATAGCAGTACGGTACAGTAGGCCACTGCTCTACCTACCTCTGTGTCGTCAAGTATACTATCCATCCATACCTGTGGTGCATTTCAGTTTTGCACAGTTTGCTGACCACCAGTATATAATATATAGCAGTACGGTACAGTAGGCCACTGCTCTACCTACCTCTGTGTTGTCAAGTATACTATCCATCCATACCTGTGGTGCATTTCAGTTTTGCAGTTTGCTGACCACCAGTATATAATATATAGCAGTACGGTACAGTAGGCCACTGCTCTACCTACCTCTGTGTCGTCAAGTATACTATCCATCCATACCTGTGGTCCATTTCAGTTTTGCACAGTTGGTTGACCACCAGTATATAATATAGAGCAGTACGGTACAGTAGGCCACTGCTCTACCTACCTCTGTGTCGTCAAGTATACTATCCATCCATACCTGTGGTGCATTTCAGTTTTGCACAGTTTGCTGACCACCAGTATATATAATATATAGCAGTACGGTACAGTAGGCCACTGCTCTACCTACCTCTGTGTCGTCAAGTATACTATCCATCCATACCTGTGGTGCATTTCAGTTTTGCACAGTTTGCTGACCACCAGTATATATAATATAAAGCAGTACGGTACAGTAGGCCACTGCTCTACCTACCTCTGTGTCGTCAAGTATACTATCCAACCATACCTGTGGTGCATTTCAGTTTTGCACAGTTTGCTGACCACCAGTATATATAATATATAGCAGTACGGTACAGTAGGCCACTACTCTACCTACCTCTGTGTCGTCAAGTATACTATCCATCCATACCTGTGGTGCATTTCAGTTTTGCACAGTTTGCTGACCACCAGTATATAATATATAGCAGAACGGTACAGTAGTCCACTGCTCTACCTACCTCTGTGTCGTCAAGTATACTATCCATCCATACCTGTGGTGCATTTAAGTTTTTGTGCGCAGTATATATAGTAGTAGGCCATTGCTATTGATAAATATATTACTGGCATACAATTCCACACATTAAAAAATGGAGAACAAAAATGTAGAGGGTAAAATAGGGAAAGATCAAGATCCACTTCCACCTCATGCTGAAGCTGCTGCCACTAGTCATGGCCGAGACGATGAAATGCCATCAACGTCGTCTGCCAAGGTCAATGCCCAATGTCATAGTAAAGAGCATGTAAAATCCAAAAAACAAAAGTTCAGTAAAATTACCCAAAAATCAAAATTAAAATCGTCTGAGGAGAAGCGTAAACTTGCCAATATGCCATTTACGACACGAAGTGGCAAGGAACGGCTGAGGCCCTCTCCTATGTTCCTCATGACTAGGGGGTCAGCTTCACATGAGGATGGAAGTACTCATCCTCTCTCTAGAAAAATGAAAAGACTTAAGCTGGCAAAAGCACAGCAAAGAAGTGTGCATTCTTCTAAATCACAAATCCCCAAGGAAAGTCCAATTGTGTCGGTTGCGATGCCTGACCTTCCCAACACTGGACGGGAAGAGGTGGCGCCTTCCACCATTTGCACGCCCCCTACAAGTGCTGGAAGGAGCACCCGCAGTCCAGTTCCTGATAGTCAAATTGTCACTGTTGAAGTACACCAGGATGAGGATATGGGTGTTGCTGGCGCTGAGGAGGAAATTGACAGGGAGGATTCTGATGGTGAGGTGGTTTGTTTAAGTCAGGCACCCGGGGAGACACCTGTTGTCCGTGGGACGAATATGGCCATTGACATGCCTGGTCAAATTACAAAAAAAATCACCTCTTCGGTGTGGAATTATTTTAACACAAATGCGGACAACAGGTGTCAAGCCGTGTGTTGCCTTTGTCAAGCTGTAATAAGTAGGGGTAAGGACGTTAACCACCTCGGAACATCCTCCCTTATACGTCACCTGCAGCGCATTCATCATAAGTCAGTGACAAGTTCAAAAACTTTGGATGACAGCGGAAGCAGTCCACTGACCACTAAATCCCTTCCTCTTGTAACCAAGGTCCTGCAAACCACACCCCCAACTCCCTCAGTGTCAATTTCCTCCTTACACAGGAAAGCCAATAGTCCTGCAGGCCATGTCACTGGCAAGTCTGACGAGTCCTCTCCTGCCTGGGATTCCTCCGATGCATCCTTGAGTGTAACGCCTACTGCTGCTGGCGCTGCTGTTGTTGCTGCTGGGAGTCGATCGTCATCCCAGAGGGGAAGTCGGAAGACCACTTGTACTACTTCCAGTAAGCAATTGACTGTCCAACAGTCCTTTGTGAGGAAGATGAAAAATCACAGCAGTCATCCTTCTGCAAAGAGGATAACTCAGGCCTTGGCAGCCTCGGTGGTGAGAAAGTACCGAGTAAAACCGAGTAAAACCGAATCCGCTCATCACTATGAGAAACGTGTTTCCGGTATCCACCGTTAATTCACAGGGAACTAGAGAATTGATTGAGGTACTGTGTCCCCAGTACCAAATACCATCTAGGTTCCATTTCTCGAGGCAGGCGATACCGAAAATGTACACAGACGTCAGAAAAAGAATCACCAGTGTCCTAAAAAATGCAGTTGTACCCAATGTCCACTTAACCACGGACATGTCGACAAGTGGACCAGGGCAGACTCAGGACTGTATGACTGTGACAAACCACTGGGTAGATGTATTGCCTCCCACAGCAAGAACAGCAGCGGCGGCACCAGTAGCAGCATCTCGCAAACGCCAACTCGTTCCTAGGCAGGCTACGCTTTGTATCACCGCTTTCCATAAGAGGCACACAGCTGACAACCTCTTACGGAAATTGAGGAACATCATCACAGAATGGCTTACCCCAATTGGACTCTCCTGGGGATTTGTGACATCAGACAACGCCACCAATATTGTGCGTGCATTACATGTGGACAAATTCCAGCACGTCCCATGTTTTGCACATACATTGAATTTGGTGGTGCAGAATTATTTAAAAAATGACAGGGGCGTGCAAGAGGTGCTGTCGGTGGCCCGAAGAATTGCGGGCCACTTTTGGCATTCAGCCACCGCGTACAGAAGACTGGAGCACCACCACACATTCCTGAACCTGCCCTGCCATCATCTGAAGCAAGAGGTGGTAACGGGGTGGAATTCAACCCTCTATATGCTTCAGAGGATGGAGGAGCAGCAAAAGGCCATTCAAGCCTATACAGCTACCTATGATATAGGCAAAGGAGGGGGAATGCACCTGACTCAAGCGCAGTGGAGAATAATTTCAACGTTGTGCAAGGTTCTGCAACCCTTTGAACTTGCCACACGTGAAGTCAGTTCAGACACTGCCAGCCTGTGTCAGGTCATTCCCCTCATCAGGCTTTTGCAGAAGAAGCTGGAGAGATTGAAGGAGTAGCTAAAACAGAGCGATTCCGCTAGGCATGTGGGACTTGTGGATGGAGCCCCTAATTTGCTTAACCAGGATTCACAGGTGGTCAATCTGTTGAAATCAGAGCACTACATTTTGGCCACCGTGCTCGATCCTAGATTTAAAACCTACATTGTATCTCTCTTTCCGGCAGACACAAGTCTGCAGAGGTTCAAAGACCTGCTGGTGAGAAAATTGTCAAGTCAAGCGGAACGTGACCCGTCAACAGCTCCTCCTTCACATTCTCCCGCAACTGGGGGTGCGAGGAAAAGGCTAAGAATTCAGAACCCACCCGCTGGCGGTGATGCAGAGCAGTCTGGAGCAAGTGCTGATATCTGGTCCGGACTGAAGGACCTGCCAATGATTACTGACATGTTGTCTACTGTCACTGCATATGATTCTGTCACCATTGAAAGAATGGTGGAGGATTATATGAGTGACCGCATCCAAGTAGGCACGTCAGACAGTCCGTACGTATACTGGCAGGAAAAAGAGGCAATTTGGAGACCCTTGCACAAACTGGCTTTATTTTACCTAAGTTGCCCCCCCTCCAGTGTGTACTCCGAAAGAGTGTTTAGTGCAGCCGCTCACATTGTCAGCAATCGGCGTACGAGGTTACTTCCAGAAAATGTGGAGAAGATGATGTTCATCAAAATGAATTATAATCAATTCCTCCGTGGAGACATTCACCAGCAGCAATTGCCTCCAGAAAGTACACAGGGACCTGAGATGGTGGATTCCAGTGGGGACGAATTAATAATCTGTGAGGAGGGGGATGTACACAGTGAAAGGGGTGAGGAATCGGACGATGAGGAGGAGGTGGACATCTTGCCTCTGAAGAGCCAGTTTGTGCAAGGAGAGATTGATTGCTTCTTTTTTGGTGGGGGCCCAAACCAACCAGTCATTTCAGTCACAGTCGTGTGGCAGACCCTGTCGCTGAAATGATGGGTTTGTTAAAGTGTGCATGTCCTGTTTATACAACATAAGGGTGGGTGGGAGGGCCCAAGGACAATTCCATCTTGCACCTCTTTTTTCTTTCATTTTTCTTTGCATCATGTGCTGTTTGGGGACTATTTTTGGAAGTGCCATCCTGTCTGACACTGCAGTGCCACTCCTAGATGGGCCAGGTGTTTGTGTCGGCCACTTGGGTCGCTTAGCTTAGTCACACAGCTACCTCATTGCGCCTCTTTTTTTCTTTGCATCATGTGCTGTTCGGGGACTATTTTTTTGAAGTGCCATCCTGTCTGACACTGCAGTGCCACTCCTAGATGGGCCAGGTGTTTGTGTCGGCCACTTGGGTCGCTTAGCTTAGTCACACAGCTACCTCATTGCGCCTCTTTTTTTCTTTGCATCATGTGCTGTTTGGGGACTATTTTTTAAATCTGCCATCCTGTCTGACACTGCAGTGCCACTCCTAGATGGGCCAGGTGTTTGTGTCGGCCACTTGGGTCGCTTAGCTTAGCCATCCAGCGACCTTGGTGCACCTCTTTTTTTTCTTTGCATCATGTGCTGTTTGGGGACTATTTTTTAAATCTGCCATCCCGTCTGACACTGCAGTGCCACTCCTAGATGGGCCAGGTGTTTGTGTCGGCCACTTGGGTCGCTTAGCTTAGCCATCCAGCGACCTTGGTGCACCTCTTTTTTTCTTTGCATCATGTGCTGTTTGGGGACTGTTTTTTAAATCTGCCATCCTGTCTGACACTGCAGTGCCACTCCTAGATGGGCCAGGTGTTTGTGTCGGCCACTTGGGTCACTTAGCTTAGTCACACAGCTACCTCATTGCGCCTCTTTTTTTCTTTGCATCATGTGCTGTTTGGGGACTATTTTTTTGAAGTGCCATCCTGTCTGACACTGCAGTGACACTCCTAGATGGGCCAGGTGTTTGTGTCGGCCACTTGGGCCGCTTAGCTTAGTCATCCAGCGACCTCGGTGCAAATTTTAGGACTAAAAATAATATTGTGAGGTGTTCAGAATAGACTGGAAACGAGTGGAAATTATGGTTATTGAGGTTAATAATACTATGAGATCAAAATGACCCCCAAATTCTATGATTTAAGCTGTTTTTGAGGGTTTTTTGTAAAAAAACACCCGAATCCAAAACACACCCGAATCCGACAAAAAAATTTCAGGGAGGTTTTGCCAAAACGCGTCCGAATCCAAAACACGGCCGCGGAACCGAATCCAAAACCAAAACACAAAACCCGAAAAATTTCCGGTGCAGATCACTAACATAAATCATGGATTTTCTCCAGACAGAGGGTTATCCAAGTCACAGGGAGGGCTTTGTATGTCGGGGGACGATGGAGAGATCACCTTATTCTTGGAAATATATGTATGCCATGGGAGCCACTTCATAATAGGGGAAGAGGGGGATGTGGAGTATGCAGCGTCCCTGGTTTCCATCTCAAAATGGAAGTGGGTCTTAGAGATAACTTTTGCAAAGGGAGGGGAGGATGGAGATTTCCAGTTTTGAGCAATTGTAGCTCTGGCTGCAATTAGAACATGACCAATGACATAGCGAGTTGACTTGGGGACCAGTGCAGCAACGCTAAGGAAGGGTCCTGAGTCAGGCTAAGGTCAGTGATCGAATGAATAAGGTCATATACTCTATCCCAAAAGGAGCAGGACAGTCCCAGAAAACATGTAAGAGTGTACCTTCGTGGTGGCAGAGGCGCCAACAGAATTTAGAAGTGGTCGGCCAGATCTTGTGTAGTTTAGAAGGATTGAAATATAGTCTGTGTAATAATTTAATGTGCATTTCGGTGTGGTTAGTACATTTAGAAAGGGAGAAAGAAGAAAGATGAATAGATTCCCACTGCTTAAGAGTAAAAGTACGATGGAGATTGGCTTCCCACTTAAGTTGAGCGGGAGATTTAGTCGTGGCGATAGAGGGTGACAGCAAATTATACCAGTCAGAAATGGCTCCAAGAGATGAGAGTTTAGTCAATCTATGCAGGATATTTTGGATACGAAATTGGAAGAAATCCTACCGCGCCCTCTGGATCGCTGCGATGGGTGTGTAGAGGGGGATGTCACACAATCTCCAAGGGGGCAAGTCAACAAAAAAGAAGGTACTACCACCTATTCGCGCTATCCAACACAATTTATCAAAGATACATAAATAATATATTATAAATGTCCAAGCAGTGTATTGTCAACGAAGAATGTCCCGAATGGTAGAGGAATGTGTGGGTAATCTTGGAGAAGGGTATTCAAAGGAAAAAGTTCCTGGGAGCAGAAAAGGAGTTCCACGGGGTACACACCGTGCTCACGTTGACGAAGGATGATCAATGTTCGTAAAGGTTTCTTTTTCAGTCAAGAATTCGTTGGGTGGATGTCCATGGAGAAAGGGCTCTTCAAAAACTGGTGTGTGATTTCCTCGGAAATACAAACAATAGAGAGACTGATAGTGTAGTATGTCTCAACCAATATGTATAAATGGATGGTAAGGGAAGCTGGAATTATTCTAAGCGGTGGAAAGAATTCTATCGTACCGAACTTACGTGGGTACGTATATGGATCCGTATATAAAGGTATCTTTGGTGGGTGAAAGGAGTGGATACTTCAAAAGGGAATATCCTAGGGTCAGAGGTGAATTATTCACGTGGGTACACACCGTACTCACGTAGATTCAAGGTAGTTGAAGCTCATAAAGGTTTCTTTTTCCAGTCGGGAGTTCGTCTCGTTGATTATCACTGCTGCCAGATACAGCAATGGCTGCTCTCTGCTACTGCTGCCTTGTGAGAATGATAGAGGTCTATCATTCCCAAATTCACCTCTGACTGAAAAAGAAACCTTTACGAACATTGATCATCCTTCGTCAACGTGAGTATGGTGTGTACCCCGTGGAACTCCTTTTCTGCTCCCAGGAACTTTTTCCTTTGAATACCCTTCTCCAAGATTACCCACACATTCCTCTACCATTCGGGACATTCTTCGTTGACAATACACTGCTTGGACATTTATAATATATTATTTATGTATCTTTGATAAATTGTGTTGGATAGCGCGAATAGGTGGTAGTACCTTCTTTTTTGTTGACTATGCAGGACACTGTCGGTGGGGAGTTGGAAGACGTTAGGGCTTATGGTCATACCGTCTATCCAATGCTTAAGTTGGTAATAATAGAGCCAGGCTGAAGGGTCAAGGTCATATTTAGCCTGTAGATCTGAAAACGACAGAAGGGAGGATGGGGAGAAGATATCAGTGAGGGATTCCGTACCTAAACTTCTCCAGTAGGAGAAGTGGAGATAAGGCAGCACTTTATCCAACGCAGAGAGATGTTTCTAGTGGGTACAGTAATATTAAAGGAAGGTGAGAGTCTAGAGTCCCAGATTGTCAGGGCGTCGGATATGGAGGAGGGTGACAATGGACAGTGGGGGCGGAGTTGTCGGGGCAGCCACAGGAGATCAGTGAGGGGGAAGTCCCGGAATAGGGCACGTTCTAGATCCACCCATAGTTTAGAGTGGGGGGAGGAGGGACAGATCGGACAATTGGGAGAGCACAGACGCCTTATGGTACCTGAGTAAATCAGGGAGTGCGAGGACCCCCTGTGACTTAGAGCGAATCATACAAGTGTAGGCCAATCGGGGAGGTTTACATTTCCAAACATAAGATAACATCAACCTTCGCATCTGGGTTAACAGTTTATGAGGAACTGCGTAGGGGATGGCTCGAAATAAATACATGAGTTATGGTAACAACATCATCTTAAATGCCGCTAAGCGGTCCAGCCAGGAGACCTCGTAGCCCATCCAAGCAGAAGTCAGTGAGGTTAGGTGAGCCAGTAGAGGCACATAATTGAGAGAGTGTACGTTCTGGAAATGAGAGGGGATGGAGATTCCCAGATACGTTAGGGAGGAGTCTTTCCACGTATATGGGTAGCGCGCCTTCAAAGATCATAAAACAGAGGTTGGAATGTTAATAGAAAGGGCATCCGATTTCGTAGTGTTCAATGTATAATATGAAGCAGCGCTAAAGCGCTCCAAGATATCATGTAGGACGGGCAATGAGGTCCCCGGGTCGGAAACAAACAATAAAACATCGTCTGCAAAAAGGCAGAGCTTATGGGAAGTGTCACACACAGTAAGACCGTGAAATTTCGGGGATAGTCAAATCATTTGGGCAAGGGGATCAATAGCTAGTATGAATATCAGCGGAGAAAGGGGGCATCCCTGCCTGGTACCATTGGAAATATGAAACGGGGAGGAAAGGAAACCATTACTAAATATTCTAGCAGAAGGGCCATCGTAAAGAGCTAAAATAGAATGGAGGATGTCCCCGCAGAGACCGAACCTGGACAATACCCAGTGCATATAACCCCAGTGGAGGCGATCGAACGCCTTTTCGGCGTCGAGAGAGAGTAAGAGAAATGACGATTTAGTGCGGGAAGGCCACTCAACCAGATCGAGGACTCTCCGGGTGTTGTCGGGGTCCTGACGGCCAAGGACAAAACCCACTTGGTCTGGGTGTATGAGACGTGGGAGTAAAGGATTCAAGTGATTGGCTATTAGCTTAGCATAAATTTTGAGATCGGTGTTAAGGAGGGCAATAGGTCGGTAATTCTTGCAGTCAGAAGGATCCTTACCTGGCTTCGGGATGGTTACGATTAGGGCTTCAACCATTTCCGCCAGGAAGGACCCTGTATTGGAGACCTGGGAGTAGAGCTGCAGGAGGAGAGGGGAGAGTATCTCACTGAACGTGAAATAAAAGGAGTTGATAAAGCCGTCAGCCCCGGGGGCTTTGGCTTTTGGCAATTGCCGAATTACAAGTTGTATTTCTTCCAGAGACCAAAGGGCATTCAGGGATGTCAGGGTGTCGTCATCCAAGGAGGGGATAGGAAGGCCATCTAAAAAGGCGGAGATAGAAGCCACAGAGGGCTGAGGTATAGTAGAATCCTCATGCAGGTTATATAATTTGGCATAGATTGATGAGAATAAATCGGCAATATCAAGGGGATTAAGGCAGGGTTTGCCGGAGGGGGCAATGAGACATTTGATACGATTACGGGCTTGGCGGCTACGAAGTTTGCGCGCTAACAAACGGGTGGCCTTATTTCCAGCCATGTAAAACTTGCTGCGGAAGCGAGCTAGGGCCGATTGCATACGGAGCATGAAGAGCTTCTGGAGTTGGGCCTGCACCTCCTGAAGTTGTTTACGTAAAGCCTGAGTAGGGCGGATTTGATTCTGAGACTCTAAGGACCATAGAGACAACTCCAAGTCAGCCTGCGTTTTCTTAGAGCGGGCATTGAGTTGGGCCCCCTTTTGGATGGACGTGCCCCAGAGCACGGCTTTCAGGGCACACCAATACGTGAAGATAGAAGTATCTTCAGGGGCATTGGTCTGGACATACATTGATAGAGAGTCAGTAAGGGCCCTCAGAGTCTCAGGATTCACCAATTGATACTCTGGGAGTCACCGGGGGGGGGGGGGGGAGAGATGCAAACCCACGTCCCAGAACCACAATACAGGGGCATGATCCGACCAAGTAATGGGGAGGATTTTAAGCTTTTGAGTATGTTGGAGAGTCCTCTTGTCTAGGAGAATAAGGTCGATCCTAGAGTAACTGTTATGAACAGCAGAAAAAAAAGTATAATCCCTCTCTGTAGGGGAAAAGACGCGCCATGCATCATACAAGTCGAACTCCGCAAGCAGCTTCTTAAAAGCAAGGGACAGGCCCATATCTCGAGGAGAGGGGCCAGGGCCTTGGGAGGTAGACCTATCCACCTTAGGATCTATTACTAGATTAAAGTCACCTAACAGTATAAGCGCCCCTTGTCTAACCTTATATAATTCCTCAAGGAGGGTCCGCAGGAATGGGATTTGACGGGAATTAGGGGCGTATAGGGATACAAGGGTCACTAAGGTGTTATCGATAGTACCAATGAGGATGAGATAACGGCCGTTTTTATCCTGGATCTGTCGCTGTAGGGAGAAAGGAGTGTGTCTATGAAACAGAATAGCCATGCCGTTGCGTTTAGCGGGGCAATTAGCAGTATAGCAGGTGGGGTACCTATGGTCTCGAAAAATAGGGGGGGATGAAGAAGAAAAATGGGTCTCTTGCAGAGCCACAATGTCAGCTCTATAACTATGAAATGTAGAAAGAGCCAGTCTACGCTTATGGGGGGAGTTAAGGCCTTTGACATTGAAAGAAATAACCTTAACCATCAATGAACAAAAAAGCAAAAGCGCGTATGGGTGCCACGGAAGTACCTGTCTGGGAAACATGAAAAAGGCAATAGGGGTAAAGGAAAAAAA
The DNA here is from genome assembly GCF_028390025.1 of Pseudophryne corroboree. Lineage (NCBI taxonomy): Eukaryota > Metazoa > Chordata > Amphibia > Anura > Myobatrachidae > Pseudophryne > Pseudophryne corroboree. The sequence goes on from NC_086455.1 coordinate 88,454,504, forward strand.
AATGAGTGAAAAAAATCAGAAAAATCCCCCAAAAACCCAAAAGGCCCAGTATATCGGGCCACCGTAGGTGCCGCAAAAAAAAAAAAAAAAAAAAAGGCGGCAACATACTGTAGTTAACTTGTGGGGGGAGGCCATTGCAAGCCCCACCCATGGAACCTAATACTTAACAACACATGTAAGAACCACAAAAGATATGCAAATAAACTGAGCATGGAAGCCCAGAAATTATGTCAGACATCATGTACAGATACTAGAAATAAGCAATACTTGCGAGTGTAACATCAGGACCCAGTGCCCGACCAGGTAGCACAGCAACGGAAGTCCCTTCAAAACGAAAACCCATGTCAGGGACAAACCATAGTAACGTAAAGAGTCATCAGAACCAAAGAACAGAAAGTGTCCCGGTAGCAGGCGTCTTGAATTCAATCGGCAAGGGCTAAAAAAGGTAGAGGTATCGACCAGGTAGAATGTCAGCCCACTTTGGACCAGTCCGATTGCACTAGAGGGCCTTGAGAAGACAGAAGGACCGAGACAGGGATGTTCCAGTCGGTCAAGAGTTTGACGCCAGCATCCAACGTGGAGATGACGAAAGTGGAGCCATCCTTCCGAACCAGTAGTTTAACCGGGAACCCCCATCTATACTGTATTTCCTGGTCACGGAGGGCCCTCGTGATAGGTTGGAAGGATCTGCGTTTATTTATAGTGTGGAGCGGCAGATCCGGAAATAGCTGTAAGTTATCCAAGACATCCAAGTCCTCTGCCATACGGGTGGCCTTGAGAATGTCCTCTTTGATGTGAAAAAAATGAAGACGCAGGAGGACGTCTCGAGGAGCACTACTAGGAGCGGAGCGAGGCTTCGGTAACGATGTATACTATCAATCAACAGATCTCGGTTTTGGCTGAGGGCAGTAATTTTTTAAAGAGGTAAAGAGCAAAGTCCTGGAGGTCGTTGGTCAATACTGTCTCCGGAACACCCCTGATTTTAACGTTGTTTCTACGGGATCTGTCCTCAAGATCCGCTAGCTTGTCTTTAACAGCCGACAGTTCCGCCAAGGCCGAGTTGTGAGAGGTAAGAAGCTCGTTGTGGGAAGAGACCAACTCCTGTACCTTTTCCTCTAAGTTATCAGTGCGGATGCCGATATCGGTCACTTCACCCGCGAGTCGAGTAATAGAAGACTGGAGATCGGTAGTAATGTCCGTCCGTAGGGCCTGAAGCATCTGGTGAAGCGTACGGACTGTAAGAGGCGCATCAGAGGCAAGGTCCGGCCCAGAAGCAGGGAGTGGGGAGGATGCAACGGAGGGTGCGGTGGTCGCACTGAACTTCCCCTTTGGTACGGGTTCAGGGGTGCGATTAGAGACAAATTTAATAGGAGGTGCCAGAGCAGAGAATTTTGACTTTTTAGGAGGCATATTGCTCGTCCGAGGCTTGTAATAGTAAACAGCAATAAAGATGTCAAAAGGCAAAGACTTGTGGTTCTAAATCAAGCACGAAGGAGCATTAGCGGTTCCATGGGTGTGTGCATGAGGTGTCACATCGGTAGCATGGAGGCAGAGAGTAGGCTAAACAGCGAGGATGGTATGTGAGTGAAATAGGTGTAGGACCAACCTGCAGCACCGAGAGTCCAGAGGAGCAGGTATCCACACAGTAGCCGAGGATCCGTAGGAGTGTCCAGCGCAGCTCCGTTTGTTACAGCCGTCCGATAGTGCAGACGCCCTTAGCAGCTGGATGTGTCCTCAGGTGCTATCCTGAAGAAAGGGCTCGTGCACAGTAAGGAAGTGGGGTGTAAGGGGGGTAATATCCACTGCAGAGATGCCACTTAAGCACTGTGAAAAGACAGCCCACTCAGCCTGTCTGATGCTGGCAGTGGGATCCAAGATGGCCGCCGCGTCTTCTGGCTGACAGCCCTGTTGCTGTTCCCCTCAGCCAGAAGACCTCCAGGCTCACTGCGGCCGGTGCACCCGCTCTGGGGAGGTCTGGGGGGGTCTGAGGAGGCTTGCAAGGTAAGCTGGGGGTCGGAGGGGGTCCCGCGCCGTTTCAGGGGGGCGCGTCCGCGCCACGGAGCTCCAATCGCGGGTACGAGATCTACTTGAGGTCCCAGCTTCCGGGCGCGAGTAGGCCGCAACCTGCGGGAACAAGCAGAGCTGAACCCCGGCTCTGCAGCACCCAGCGCCCGGCACAGGGGGACCCTAGGGACACAGAGAGGGCTGATTTAAGGGGGGTGCAGAGTAATTTAGCCCACAGAGAGACAGAAAGTAGGGGAGGTCAGCAGATTTGCTTCTCCACTCCTCCACAGCTAGGCCACGCCCCCCATCTGAGGCTTGCTAGCTTTTACGAAACAACAAGTCTCATTGAGGGCTACATGACCAATGCAGTGTAAAACAATCTTGTACCCCTTTCAGATTACAAAGAGGGGTCGTACCTGGGAATTTGTACATGGGTCCAACACGAATGCGACCTGGCTGAGACCCCTTTCAGTCTGGCTGCTAGACCCGGTTTATTGCTAGGTTGACGACATCACAGCACACAGGTGCAGTGCCAGAATTACCAGGTCGCTCGACAGGTATATTTTTTTGGGACCCTTTCAGTCTAAGCAAAATCCCGGGTTGCTGCGCATTCACGTGCAATAATCCGGGATATTTCTGCTAGTCTGAATGGGGTATAAGTATTCTCTGCAGTATAATCTGTTTATTCAGCCCTTTATTATATATGTCTAAATTGCCTCATACATGGTGAAATCTTTAAATATGTTCTGTACACCAGTTAATGTTTTCAGCATCTCAACCTTGCAAACATTTTTGTTTCTTTTCTAAAGATTAAGCATTTTTGTGCTCTATTGGATATACTCTAGTAGCAGATGAATATAATCTTTTAATCCAATTAATGTAATCACAGCTACAGCAGGCTGTGAGCCTTCTACAATGGTGCTTTCAGAACTGTGTCACTTTGCCTGGTCTATTTAGTCATAGGTAAAATAGGAGATGTCTATCCTAATGTTTATGAAGTAATTGGATAATGATATAATCTACCAATTACTGCTCAGAACAAGGTTCACCAACTACTATAAAAATTGTTAATATAGCGCTATACTTAAAAATGTGCATTTAACTGATGTACCATTTGAAATTTTATATATATATATATATATATATATATATATATATATATTATATCTATATATAGTGGTTCCCAAACGCAGTCCTCAAGGCACCCCCCAACAGTCCAGATTTTAAAGATATCCATGCTTAGGCACAGGTGACTTAGGGGTACATTTACTAAGCAGTGATAAGGGCGGAGAAGTGAGCCTGCGGAGAAGTTGCCCATGGCAACCAATCAGCACTGAAGTAACATCTATAATTTGCATACTATAAAATGATGCAGAGCTACTGATTGGTTGATGGGAAAATTTCTCCACTGGCTCACTTCTCTTACCTCAGTAAGTTTGACAAGCAGAGACATCCCTAACGCCTGGACTGCTGGGGTGCCTTAAGGACCGCTTTTGGGAAACACTGAGATATGGGCATACCTCCCAACATGACCCTTTCCAGGAGGGACAGAATGCTCTGCTCCTGGACTTTTCTCTTAATTTATGATTGCCATCACCTGTGGTGAAACGCCTTTCTTATCAAATAACTAGTCCAACACAGGTGATGGCAATCATACATTAAGAGGGTAGTTCAGGAACAGAGCATTGTGTCCTTCCTGGAGAGGGTCATGCTGGGAGGTATGGATATGGGGCCTGATTGAGATGTGGTTGCTCTTGCTGCTGATGTTGCTATCTTTTGCAGTGCACAGTTGCAATTATATGCTAATGTGGGCAGAAGCTTACCTGAGCATAGGGACGCCCACTGCAGTCGCATCATTTCCATCCACCAGCGTATAATTACTGACACATCGGTACCATCGCCGCAAATCAGGTTATGTCGCAGAGTCTGAGTGCCTCTGAAGATGCGCAGACTGATTTGCGCTCAGTGCGCACTATGGCTCAGACGCAAGCGCAGTAAGAAAACATTGGTTGATTTGTTTACAATAGCAGCATTGTGACAGTATCTGAATTAGGTCCATAGATCGATAGGAGACTCAACCTGTATCTATCTATCTATCTATCTATCTATCTATCTATCTATCTATCTATCTATCTATCTACAATACTTGGAACCAGAAGTGTTTTGGATTTTTACACATTTTGGAATATTTGCATACCATAATGAGATATCATGGAGATGGGATCCAAGTCATACACAATACATTTATGTTTCATGTGCACCTTATAGCCTGAAGGTAATTTTATTCAATAATTTTAATAATGTTGTGCATAAAACAAAGTTTGTGTACTATGCTTCATGTGCACCTTATACACACAGCCGGAAGATAATTTTATTCAATATCTTTAATAATTTTGTGCATTATACAAACTTTGTGTACATCGCACCCTCAGAAAACAACTGCTAAAAACATTCTGTATTTCAGAATTTTAGATATGGGAGTCCTTAACACACACACATATTATATATAATAACTGTCACAATCCTGACTGTAGGTTTCATATTTGGTGACTTACCCCTGCCATCTGTCCTGGATCCTGTGTCTTTTCACTCACGGAGTTAAACAGCTTGTCAGCACTGTGAGTTTTCCTGAGTTCTCTGCCTGAAAGGTAGTAGTTAATTAGCTCCACCTGTGGTGATCTCCTGTGTGAGGCTGAATTCAGTAATCTGAACTTTAGGCCTAAAAGCCAGCATCCTGTGTTTTGCAGAAGTTCAGGCTTCAGTGTTCTCTCGGCCTGCTAGGCCTCATTCTACATCACAGCCTTGTCTAGAGTAGTCACATGACAGTGACTGTTCACCTGAACCACAGTTGTCCAATCCTCTGCCAGTCTGAGACTCTCTGCATCACCTAATCCTGCTCTCCAATCACCAAGGACCAGGAAGTATAAGTTGGGAGACTGATACCCCTTTTCCACTTACGAGCACGGGTCGCAGCCGGGAGCCTGACACGGGAGCTGCCCCCTGCTGCGACCCGTGCTCAGCCCCTTTCCCATCAGCAGTCACAACCCGGCATATGCCGGGTTGGTGACGCTTCTAGTGACGCGGCAGGGGCGGCGCAGGGAGATCACATGATCTCCCAGCGCCGCCCTTCCATACAGTGTAAATGGGAGCCGTGTCGCATCGACACGGCTCCCGTTTACACTACAAGCCTACCCGGATCAGTCCCGTGTCCTACCCAGGTAAATAGCCGGGTAGGATTCACGGGTCACTTGATCCGGGTTTACCCTTTTCCACTTGCAAAAAACACGGGGAAATGCGCGCCCCCGTGCATTTACCCGTGTTTTTTGAGCTAGTGGAAAAGGGGTATGAGTTAGAAACTGGGCCAGTTCCTCGTGTCACACACAGCTTTGTGTGAGTCTACAAGCTGAGCTCTCTAAAGGTAATCTTTGTACCTAAGTTCCTGTGGAAACTCTGTTCCCTTGTTACCGTTCGGTTTACTTTTGTGTTGCCATTGACTTCACCATTTCCATGAGTCTCAATTTAAAGGCACAGTACTGAATTCCGTATTCTCCACTGAAAACCACAGCTGTCGTGTTTCAGTTTTACTGCTGTTGTAGTTGTGTTCTCCAGAGCTCCCGTATCCCTGTGGCTTCCGTGCTTTCAGCATCTCCGTGACTCAGTGCTTCCTTGCTTCCAGCATCTCCGTGACTCAGTACCTCCGTGCCTCAGTACCTCCGTGCTTCCAGCATCTCCGTGACTCAGTACCTCCGTGCTTCCAGCATCTCCGTGATTCAGTACCTCCGTGCCTCAGTACCTCAGTACCTCCGTGCTTCCAGCATCTCCGTGACTCAGTACCTCCGTGCTTCCAGCATCTCCGTGACTCAGTACCTCCGTGCCTCAGTACCTCAGTACCTCCGTGCTTCCAGCATCTCCGTTACTCAGTACCTCCGTGCTTCCAGCATCTCCGTGACTCAGTACCTCCGTGCCTCAGTACCTCAGTACCTCCGTGCTTCCAGCATCTCCGTGACTCAGTACCTCCGTGCTTCCAGCATCTCCGTGACTCAGCACCTCCGTGCTTTCAGCATCTCCGTGACTCAGTACCTCAGTACCTCCGTGCTTCCAGCATCTCCGTGACTCAGCACCTCGTGCTTCCAGTACCTCTGTGCTTTCGGCATCCCGTGCCTCAGCACCTCCGTGCTTCCAGCATTTCCGTGACTCAGTACCTCTGTGCTTTCAGCACCCCGTGCCTCAGCACCTCCGTTCCCCCCAGCATCTTCGTGCCTCCAGCACCTCGTGTCTCTACACACCCCAGTGTCTCTACGCACCCCAGTGTCTCTACGCACCCCAGTGTCTCTTCGCACCCCAGTGTCTCTACGCACCCCAGTACCTCCAAGCACCTCAGTGCATCCAAGCACTTCCGTGCCTCCAGTACCTCTGTGCTTTCAGCATCCCGTGCCTCCAGCACCTCCGTGTCTCTACGCACCCCAGTGTCTCTACGCACCCCAGTGTCTCTACGCACCCCAGTACCTCCTAGCACCTTAGTTTCTCCAAGCATCTCAGTGTCTCCAAGCACCCAGTGCACTTTAGCGCAGTTGTACCTGGTATCTTCACTGATTCATCAGCGCCTTTCCAGTTCTGTCTTTCAGGAGACCTTCAGCGTGCCTCCTGTCTGCCGACCTAATCCTGCATGAGGAGAACCTAGATTCGGCCATCTCTCCTGCGGTTCCTCTTCCCAGTCACCGGAGGAAACCCCGAGTCCACAGCACTCCCAAACCAGGTCAGTGGTAGTATTCATATAATCCTCCAGTCACCCGCACAGACTTCACTAACACCGGGTTCACAAAACCTCAGTCATGACAGTAGGAACTGGCCACATGGACCCGGCCGAAAGTGTTTTTCTGATGCAGGACCTCCTAAGCAATATCGCAGGACGCTTGGAAGGTCTGGAGTCGACTCAGCATCAATTGGCACAGTGTCTGCAGCGGAGTTCTTTCTCCAGAGATTCTCTGACCTTCTGCACTAGGACTCCTGACCAACTGCAGATTTTCTACCAGATGTTATTACAGTTACAAGAACTTTTGTCTAGTATTCTTTCTGTGATGCCTGAACTCTTCAGGAATACTACCAACGTTGTTGATCCTGTTTTGTCCCAACCAGTTAATAGAGTCTCTTCCTCTGTGCAAGGAAAAGTTGTTCATCAGAGCTATCCACGGCCCAAGCTCTCTGAAGCTGAACGTCAGCGGCGTAGGGAGCTACACCTCTGTCTTTAATGTGGAAATTCCGGTCATTTTGTTAAAGACTGCATTCTTCGTAAGCCAGGGAATGGTGACAAATCTCAGTATCACAGTGCTCATGTCTACAAGTCATCCACAGTAGCCGATCCTGCTACTGCTGACAGGGGTATCAAGATGGCTACTCTAAAAGAGACTCAAATTTATGACTGGGGCCCGGTGATTAAAAGACCTTATCCCAAGTTGGGTGTCCAGAGAAGAATATTCAAGCCATTTAGAGTCACAGAGGAGTCCGTGTCTTCAGCCCAAGGAGGGGCGTCCGTGTCTTCAGCCCAAGGAGGGGCGTCCGTGTCTTCAGCCCAAGGAGGGGCGTCCGTGTCTTCAGCCCAAGGAGGGGCGTCCGTGTCTTCAGCCCAAAGAGGGGCGTCCGTGTCTTCAGCCCAAAGAGGGGCGTCCGTGTCTTCAGCCCAAGGAGGGGCGTCCGTGTCTTCAACCCCAGGAGGGGCGTTCGTGTCTTCAGCCCCAGTGAGGGGTTCAGAGAGTCTTCAGAGCACTGCCCAGCCAGAGAGACTACAGAGCGCTGCCCAGCCAGAGAGACTTCAGAGCGCTGCCCAGCCAGAGAGACTTCAGAGCGCTGCCCAGCCAGAGAGACTACAGAGCGCTGCCCAGCCAGAGAGACTACAGAGCGCTGCCCAGCCAGAGAGACTACAGAGCGCTGCCCAGCCAGAGAGACTACAGAGCGCTGCCCAGCCAGAGAGTCTACAGAGCGCTGCCCAGCCAAAGAGTCTACAGAGTGCTGCCCAGCCAGAGAGTCTACAGAGTGCTGCCCAGCCAGAGAGTCTACAGAGTGCTGCCCAGCCAGAGAGTCTACAGAGTGCTGCCCAGCCAGAGAGTCTACAGAGTGCTGCCCAGCCAGAGAGTCTACAGAGTGCTGCCCAGCCAGAGAGTCTACAGAGTGCTGCCCAGCCAGAGAGTCTGCAGAGTGCTGCCCAGCCAGAGAGTCTACAGAGTGCTGCCCAGCCAGAGAGTCTACAGAGTGCTGCCCAGCCAGAGAGTCTACAGAGTGCTGCCCAGCCAGAGAGTCTACAGAGTGCTGCCCAGCCAGAGAGTCTACAGAGTTCTGCCCAGCCAGAGAGTCTACAGAGTGCTGCCCAGCCAGAGAGTCTACAGAGTGCTGCCCAGCCAGAGAGTCTACAGAGTGCTGCCCAGCCAGAGAGTCTACAGAGTGCTGCCCAGCCCCGTGAAGTGGGGGCTCTTGCCTCAACCCAGCCCCATGAAGAGGGGGATCTTGCCTTAGCCCAGCCCCGTGAAGAGGGGGCTCTTGCCTCAGCCCAGCCCCGTGAAGAGGGGGCTCTTGCCTCAGCCCAGCCCCGTGAAGAGGGGGCTCTTGCCTCAGCCCAGCCCCGTGAAGAGGGGGCTCTTGCCTCAGCCCAGCCCCGTGAAGAGGGGGCTCCTGCCTTAGTTCAGCCCCGTGAAGAAAGGGCTCAGCCCGTCCCGGTTCCAGCCGGTCCAGCAATATTCCAGGCTCCACCTGGTCAGTCCGTCCCGGTTCCAGCCGGTCCAGCAATACTCCAGGCCCAGGCTGGTCAGTCCGTCCCGGTTCCAGCCGGTCCAGCAATATTCCAGGCTCCACCTGGTCAGTCCGTCCCGGTTCCAGCCGGTCCAGCTATACTCCAGGCCCAGCCTGGTCAGTCCGTCCCGGTTCCAGCCGGTCCAGCAATACTCCAGGCCCTGCCTGGTCAGTCCGTCCCAGTTCCATCTGGTCCAGCGATACTCCAGGACCAGTCTGGTCAGTCTTCGTTGGCTCCAGCCAATTCAAGTATCCTTGGATCCAATCCAGTCCTACTCGTCCAGCCAAAGCTTTCTTCAGCTTCAGCCTCTAAGTTTTCGTCTGATGGTTTACCACCTATTTACTTTGATGGAGATTTATTGCAATATGCCGCTCTGGTTGAACAATTTCTCTCTCTGATGGAGTCTGATCCTTCAGGTGCAGTAACTCCTTCCAACGTTACTCGATATCTGTTCCTGGCATTCAGAGGAAGAGCTTTGGAGTGGGCCAACATGCTCTTTGAGAGTAATGATCCTGTGTTCCATGATTTACAGACTTTTAGTAACGCTGTAGTTAAAGAATTTAGTCCTAAACCTTTGGAATCTGCATCAACGAAGGTCCTAAATTCTTCTGTATGAATTTCTCAAGTTCCTCTAAGATTCAAGATGGGTGTCCGGAGTCCACCCTTGAAGAGGGGGATACTGTCACAATCCTGACTGTAGGTTTCATATTTGGTGACTTACCCCTGCCATCTGTCCTGGATCCTGTGTCTTTTCACTCACGGAGTTAAACAGCTTGTCAGCGCTGTGAGTTTTCCTGAGTT